>NC_088206.1:10385871-10699042 GCF_037126465.1 Ornithodoros turicata | reverse complement strand
GTCATGCATGGAGAATGGCGGAAAACGAATTTCTTATACAATGTAGAGGTATCGGAAGTTAAACGGGTTTGATATGTTTCCGCGCTTCAAACCATTTACCCCCAATCCCCCAACATGACTTTTTCTCCTGTTGTTATGCGCTGTAAGCGGTCTTGCCATTCTTCATTTTACGTTTTTGTATTCATTTTTTCATTATGTCTTCCCTGCTTGCTTGGTAGATACAGAATATTTTCTTCGTCGCAATTTTTAAATAAAAATAAGTTACGAGAGCAGCATAGATGGCGTTTTTGCACATGAGTTGTATGGCCGAGAGTTAGAGAGTATGGAATTACTAGGTGGATTACCTAAAATTCATTCATGAACTCTTTAATTTGGGGCTTCCGAATGGGAGACAGGGAGTGTGGGAGACGTCCTCGTTGAGAGTCGTTCTATAGTCAGTGACAGCATAAGTCATACACTTGATCCCGCCCCCACACAAGAATCGCTCCGCGCGCGCGAATGTAGTGCGGCGCGACCAAGTGGGGACTGGGGTGGGGAGAGAGAGCCAGCACTACATCGCGCGGGCGGTTCCAATTGTGGGACTTATGTTGTCACTGACCATAGTTATTAATAAATTCTGATGCGAGCATGTACAGGGCTCGCAACTTCCAACCTTTCCACCGTATTCTTTTTACGTCTGTGTATGCGTCGCGATGTCGTGACTTTGTAGAAAGCCGAGCTTTCATGCTCTGGAATTCAGAAATTATCATTGCCTGATATCAAACAACGATATTAGTGGCGAAACAGGCACGTTGCAATGTCGTCCCGAGGACTGCCCCATATTTTTTTTTGTTTTTTTTTGTTTTTGTCGAGTTTATTTCCACAACCAGCGCAATGGCCGAACGGGTTAAGGCGTCCCGTTCGTTGGCGGCACCCAAGGTGCTGAAGACTGGGAGGTGGTGGGTTCGAATCCTACCACCGGCTGTGCTATCTGAGGTTTTCCCTGGGTTTTCCGAAGACTTTCCAGACGAATGTCGGCACAATTCCCCCTGAAGTCGGCCCAGGACGCACACTAACTCCCCTGTCCCCCACTCGTTCCTGCTGTCCTCTCTCCATCTGTTCACATCTGTACGCCGCTCATAGCCACATTTGCTTCGCGGTTCTAACACGGAATCAAAAAAGAAAAAAAATACATATTTCCACACGTGTTGAAAACGGCCGACAGCATGTCAGCATCCTGCCACCCCTCGAAAAAATATGGGTCACACCCGGTACTGATTGCGATGTTCGCGCCAGTCGAGCGCCTATCTGAGCGAGATCATGGCAACAGGAGATCGGTTGGAAGTTGCGAGCACTGTACGTATGTAATGTCCATCACCGAATTTTGATATCAAGTGCCCCGAAACGAAAAAGTGATTCGAAAGTGCATCGGGAGGGCAGGAATGTCGTGACCTTCGCCTACGGTGGCTTAACTGGACCGCAAAGCGGTTGATCTGGCGAGCAGATCCGCGCCTACCCTATACAGCTACGTCGCTTCAAAGGCTTCAAAGCACGTTGCCCTTCGACTTAGGCCCATTTCACACGTTCACACGGCCCGTTTTTCTGCTTATAACATCACACCACCACCACCACCACCACCACCACCACAACCTAAGGCCAGTCGAGTCCCGTTCCAATGGGTCCGTTTTCGCTCCGTGAAAAACACGGACGAGAAAATCGTTAGTGTGGAACCGGCCTTCGAGCGAGCTTTGTCCTCGCTGCGATTCCGATACGCGTGTTCTCGGCTCATTTGCATAATAAAAATACCACGATATATATTTTAACGTACTTGCGCGTTTCAGCAGGGAGACAAAAAGTATGACTTTCAACGAGGACTGTCTCCCACTCGGCTGTCTGTCTTTTGCCCGAACCCTATATATTTAATTATAGGGTTCGGGCAAAAGACAGACAGCCGAGTGGGAGACAGTCCTCGTTGAAAGTCATGCTTTTCGTCTCTCTGCTGAAACGAGCAAGTACGTTCAAATATATATCGTAGTATTTTTATTATGCAAATGAGCCGAGAACACGCGTATCGGAATCGCACTCACAATAACTAATGAATTTCAGATAATTCGTCGTCTAGTAGTTACACTCTTCAAAATGATGTCCGCCTGGCCGTGTATTGCCATGAAGTAGACCTATAAGCCCCTCTACACGTAACCGTGTAACCTGTTGTTGTAGGAAAATTTAATACGACGTGGAACGGTCAGTACATGGACAGCGCCTCAAAACAATATTTACAATTTATGAGCTACGAGGGGCGATATATACATTGCTACGCTTCATGATACAAGAGGGATATGCACTATTTACATTCGATGGAGGATGAGACGAGTGATGAGTGATGGGAGGGGTACTGTTCACGGAGGGGCACCTCGGACGGATACGGAGCCCCCTTGCACCGTGTAACCTTCCTACAGAAACGGTATCTGTGCTGCTCTCGTAGCTTATTATTTTTTATAAAAAAAAAATCTGTAACGAATAAGAAAATACACCCAGTATATTCCACGGTGTTGTAATTTTTTTTCTTTTCCATCTGATGAAGTGCAGATTCCGCACAAAAGTTTGTTAATAAAACTAGATGCTCCTAGCCGTTCGCACTCCATTCTGACTACTTTCTTCTGGTGCTATAATATATATATTTAGGGCAGCTTACCACTGATGAGTTGTACCATTAGCGTTATACGAAAGAAACGAATAATTTGATGGAGATGTGTGTGTGTGATTCATGTTTTCATTTTTTTAAATTTTTATTTCGAAGAACGCATTGAGTGATGGAACGAGATGCCGCGCTATAGTATCACAACCCAAAGGCAAATTCGACTGGTCAATCTGGAGCAGCTTTGTTTGCTCTCTAGTGTCGAATGCGTGCTTCACTGGTCGATTCGAATCCGGCCCGCGTGCTTCACTGGTCGAATCGGATCGGATTCGCCTGTTTCACAGGTCAGTCCGGACGGGACAGCGTGTATCGCTCGTCGTTTCAGTTTCGTTTCAGTTCAACTCCAACAAAGTACTGTCGTCACTTCCGGACCTTGCGAAGCTGAGCAGCATCGAGCGTTGGCGCAGCTGAGTTTGCCGCATTGAGCTCGACTGTAGCTCGGCTGTATTTCTCTGGTGGATTCGGTGCCTCCGCCCCGTATTTTGTTGCTCTGTAGTGGATTTATGTGCTCGCTCCGAACCGACGAATGGAATTCGCCGTTTACTGTCAGGAGTTGGAGTCACACGTAATATTTTTTTTTCAGCTCTACGTGACGGTTCAATAGGCATACCAGCTGTAATATATCCCAGGCGGACTTAAATTTCTGTACTGATTTTAGCCTCGCCGTTTGCATAGCATTTTAGAGTGGAAGGGCAGAACGGTAAGCGCAAGGTAAGCAATTCGCTAACAAGCTTGTCTGGACAAACAGATTCAAACAGAAAATTCGCGATCGTTGCAAAGCAATGCATACAATATTACACGAAGAAAAAAAAATCTCTATATATTATTATGTACAACTATATTATCATAAAAAAAACAAGAAAAAAGAAAAAAAACATTAGTCACGTTTGAGCTAAACGATAATGTTATACGTAGGGTTTGTCTACGCAGTGTGACGTCACGTTGCACGTGCCACAGGGTAGGACATGCGGATCATTTGGACCGCCTGGGGTTCTTTTGACGTGCGCCGGAAATCTCCGGCACACGGTGCTGGAAGCAATGTTTACCTCCCCAACATTGGTACGGTCCTCGGCATTCCTCGACCGTTTGAACTGCGAGGCATTAACGATGGACAGTATTGAGAGAGGAAGACGGTTCCATCGATCGAGTATCCGCACGAGCGGTTTTATCGAGCGAGATTTCAGCGGATACGCTAGTGCGAGAAGACCAACGTCAGTGTTAGTTGAGCGCGCGTGACCATCTGAGCCGCACGTCACCTCTTCTTCCGTATGCCTAGCGTATTGAAAAAAAAAAAAAAGAAAAGTCTGTCCCCCTTTCCACATCTTCCGCTGGAGTACGCTGGAATATGCTGGAGTCGCTGGGAATATCGCTTATGTCAGTAGAGGGTTAGGGCAACATATTTAATGATACGCGCAACGCTGCGTCGTCCCTGAGAGATGTTAGTCTCGAGCTACTCGGGACTGGCTACTCCAGGACTCGTTATTCAGAAAAGGAAGGGCAACAACACAAATCTATACACTTTGAAACGGAATGGATGAAAACATCACCACAAAACTTGGCACCAAAAGCAACAGTCGTCCCTAGTTGAGCATGATACCTAAGCAGACATTGGAACTCTCCAAAGTAGAGGTGAAATAATTGGTTTACTTACGCCGACTTCCATCTGAAAAATTCAAAAGAGTTCAGTTAAGGGCAAGCAACGTGTGTGAAGAGACAATAATATTTGCTTAATTGTCGTTCCTTTGCTTTGTCTTGCTCTATATTATTTATTTATTTCAATTTCAATCTGGAGGTACAGAAATTCGGTCCATGCACAAAACGCAAAGCCCGACAGGGTATGCATGGACCAGCATGGCGCAATCGGTGGAGTCCATAATAGGTAAGCGAACATATGGTTAACAACTGGGTGCATACAAACAGAATGATAACACCCTCACTTGAGCGTGAGGAAAAAAAAAGAAAGAAAGAAAAAGAGCCACAACAAGATGACATTATGAGGTGATTAGAAATAACAATAATAACCTAGGCAGCAGATGGGGGCAAATAAGTGAAAATATCTAATGTAGCCCATTATCGTGATGGTATTATTAAGTGTAATCTAAACGCACGTTTAAATTTCTGATATGAATATTGGGGATCTATGAAGTACGCGAACCTATTAAGGAAGTGGGGAACAACTGGAAATGTGCCTCATGGACTGCCTGCCGTAATTCGTTCTCCGTGATGGAGTTTCCAATTAATTTTCGAGAGTCTCTTAATGGGTACGACATCGTCCTTTGCGTCAGCATAGAAATTACGCACCCAGAACGTTACCGAAGCATTCAGCCTCCAGAGCACCACGGCTGAGCAATAAATGTGGATGTTCTAAAGTTCCATTAATCGAGGAAGCCCGAAGTTTGCTGGTCGATTAATGGTTTCATAGGGGTGGGTGGAAGCAGTACACACTGCGCTAGACTAAGAAGGCGAAGAAAAATGCTGTATTGATTATTTGGAGGCACCAATACTAAATAATTCCGTGTGAATCGTCCGGGTGCTTCGTTCCGTTGCAACATGCAGCGTTTCGGACCTATTCATCAAAGGAGGAACAAAAATACCGTAAAAATGCTAGAATGTTACACAACGTTTTCTTGGCTGCTTGGAAGCTTTTGGCGGCATCCACTTCATCGAGACGAAAGAGAGAGAGAGAGAGTGAAAAGAAGAAAAATGCCGAACAAAAATCTTCGTCCGATCTTCTTCAATCCGAACTGTTCGCTACGAAACTCATTTCTACACGTGATCGCTGGTTCAGTCAAGTTAGTGTAGAGCAAAGCTTGGGCACGTCCACCTCCAAAATGCAATAATTGACACTTACGTCCAGATAACGTCCTGTTTGCTGAAAGAAGAAGAAGATGACGAGAAGTTTTTAGTTTTCGTGCGAGTGTGATTTTTTTAAAAATTATTATTATTCGTCGAAATACATGCTTTCTTACTCAAAATTCGATGACTTGAACTTACCCGGTTTCGGCTTGACGACAGAAACTGTCTTCGGCTTGTACGTGCGCCGTGAAGGCATCGAACGGTCCTGACAGTCTATAGTAAAATATGTTTACCCATGAGGAGAGCATTAAAATGCGAGCTAGCTGGATTATTAATTTATCTCACTGATGTATCGTTGAGTCTACTTGTGTTTTGTGTCTTTGCTCCCACCACCTCTTCAAGCTCAAGGAAATGATATCGTCCATAAGTCTTCCCACTTAAATGTTAACATAATGACAAACAGCCTTTCTGCTTTAACGTGTCTCGGCGTAGAACGTACTCTACAACAGTGTGGCAGCAGCACGGAGTACAGGCCAGGACATGGTCAGGTGTTACCGGGAGTGAACCGCGGTATTTTGCATACTTTCTACGATATTTGAATGTTTTGTGTGTGAGTGGGGCATAGCTTGTTAAGCTGCTGTTTTTGCGTAAGCTGTAGCTTATTTCGAGAAACCAAGATAAAGAAAGGCTTGAAATTTATCTTACCAAAGATTCATTTAACATTCGTAATGAACTAGAGTACACTCTGCTTTTACTTTATACAACTAATTACACCGAATGCAGTAATGCCTCCGTGTAGCTAGGCATAATTGTAGGGGTGGGCTGATAGACACGAGAGATAAAAAAAGAGCGAAAAAGAGGAGAGATAGAGAAGATAAAAAACGAATTTTTGGTATACACTTGAGGAGTATAGGTAAACAGTAATATAGAAGGAGCTGTCAACCTCAAGATCCACAAATGCGATATCAGCCACTTCAAATGAATACTCGATTGAGCTTTTCGCGATAGTTTTTGTGAATATTTTCCTATCTTCTATAAATCTCACAAAATTAAGACGGAGGTCTGCAAAGCATTATGAGGTGTCGATGGGCTCACCTGTCTCGAAAGGAGCAAGTAGCACAATAAGCGGAACAAGGGCCGACACGTTCAGTAACATGGCGTACGTAGAAAATGATTTACGTCGATAACAATATAGGAAGTCACAAAAAACATACACAAAATGGACAGGGAAGGTCGCGATATCAGTTTTCACTTGGATGAGCGCCTATACTGTCCGAGACGTCGAGTCCCTCCGCGAAGTCTGCCAGCCGCGATTGAGAAAGCGGTTGCACATTTGCGGCGCAAGGCGTTATCTGTCCAGAGGTTATTGATTGATGAGAGTGCTCCGCTGTTCTTCTGGCCGTCCGATTAATGGTCCAATTAATGGTCCATGTCAGCTCTGTGGCTTGGAATGCGGTGGCGTAGCGGGAGCACTCATGATCTTCGGGGCGGCCGGACTGTCTGCCTGGAGCAGCTGCTCCGAGCTGTGAATATACATGATACGCGTGAGCGCGAAACGGGAGAGTGTTATCGACACACGCATAATTGAAGTCGCCTCGAAAATGCTCCGATAACGACACCTCCGAAAAAAAAAAAGAGAGAGAGAGAAAAAAAAGAAGAAGAAATACCAGCAGCGCATGGCGCCCGCTCGCTGGTGGTAAGCGTGGTGGTAAGCCAGCCAAGGTCGTGCTGAAGACTGGAAGGTGATGGGTTCGAAGCCTACCACCGGCTGTGCTGCCTGAAGTTTTCCCTGGGTTTTCCAAATACTGTCCAGACGAATGTCAGCACAGTTTCCCCTGAAGTCGGCCCAAGACGCATACCAACCTCCTGTCTCCCACTCCTTCCTGCTGCACTTTGTCCATCTGTCCACCTATGTGCGTCGCACATTTGCTTCGCAGCGCTAACATGGAATAAAAAAAATAAAATAAAAATAAAACTTCCAGAAACGATGCTTTCTCTGAATATATCGTAAGGTGAGTGCAGCAATGTAGGGTTCTCAGTGCCGATACGTCATGGGCAGGATGCAGTCCACGCCCACTAAGTGTACCCTCAGTGGGCGTGGCATATCATCTGGACATTTGGGCAACATTATTTGCCCACGGAAATTATCGCTTTGTTAATCGAAAATATGGTTCGCAGAGTCTGCATGGTATTTCTTCGTTGCTGAAATGTAGCTGCTGCCCGGCCTAGTGGATCGAGCAACCCCTCATTGGTAGTAGCGCATTCCATATGGCACTATGGCGCGAGCGTAAGAGTAGCAAGCCATCTACATGGCTGGCCACTCTTATCCCCTACCAAGCAAGCACGTTCTAGAGCTAACGATGCGCTAAGCACCGTGATGTAGTGGGTTCGCACACGTAATTCATTGGTGAATAAGGCAGGGGAAGAGTGTCCTTTTGGGCAGCAGCTGCAAAAATATGTAAACGGATACCAATTAATTACTGCAACAAATGACCCGCTTCGGTGGCAGATTAATCTTTTAAAGGTGTCCACCGAAGGTCCCAAAAGGGGTAGTACCCATTTTAATGCCGACAGCGCCCTGCTTTAGAAGTCACGTTTTTCACGAAACTCATTTGAAATTTTATTTAAATTATGAGACCCTCGCAAGTAGTAGGAGAGCATGCCGAGGGAGCAGGGTGGCGAAACTATGACCCGGACCCCTGGGCCCTGCCCTGAGTCCTGCGCGTATTTTTCCCCGCGCGGCGCGTGTGCGGAGGGTTGTCCGCGCGCTTATAACATGCATGGACATGCAAAGAGGAGTCATACACAAAAAGTACAAGTTGAAATATATTTATTAATGACAATTGTAATGCCAATCAAGTTGAAATATATTTATTAAAGCCAATAGTGCTGGGAATTGTGCTAATTGTGATGCCAATCAGGTGAAGGAGAAACACCCAGCCGAAAAACCTTCACGACCTGTAACAGAAGAAACACAAGACAGTACATGTAAACAATATATACATTTATTCGTTCATTCAGCGTATTCACAAGAATACACACATTTATTCGTCACTTAATATTTCATTCAATGTATTTACAATAACCCTTTTTATAAATTCTTTCATTTCAGACCCTGAAAGAAATCATAAAATTATCGTCGTCACATTGCTTACCACACGATAACTCACGTTGGACACAACACTGACCTGAAAAAGCGGTTATTAGTATTATATGAAACCACACTGACATTTCAATAATACCACGGTCCGTGATAATACTTAGTTTGATGTCGGTGGCGGCGGGCTACAGTAATCTGTAAGCGAATCTAAATTAATATCAACTTATTCATTTCTATTCCAACAAGAGGTACACAAAGGATAAATAATTGAAAAACATTCTATCAAAACGAGGAACAAGCATGCACACTCAACACTGAATAGCAGAGAAACACTCTAAACGGCGCATCTGCCAACGTATAAACAACAGAGACATGCAGGAAAATAATATCGAAACAAACTATCAAACAAGAAACATTACAAATTTAATAAATTGAAATGCAAATAATCTATCTTTGGGAAAGCTAAGTTGAATATTCCAACACGACATAATTATGCAATTTATTATGACGTGAATAGCGCACACGCAAGGAAATAATGAGAAACACGATCAACAGCTAATAGAGAACCAAAACAATGCACCATCCGACACGTAAACAAGAGGTACACAAAGGATAATTAATTGAAAAACATTCGTTGTGTACCGTTTACCGTTGTGTCTTGTTTACGTGTTGGACGGTGCATTGTTTTGGTTCTCTATTAGCTGTTGATCGTGTTTCTCACTATTTCCTTGCGTGTGTGCTATTCACATCATAAGAAAATGATTAATTGTGTCGTGTTGGAATATTCAACTTAGCTTCCAATATTCTTTATTATATGTATTGCATTCCTTCTGCTTTCTTTTTGGATAAATTTTTCTCTCAACTTAGCTTCCCAATTTTGTTTAATTTGACGTTAATATATGAGTCCGATGACTTTGCTGGATTGAATGATTAGATCTGTATGATTAGTTAATATTAATTGTCAGTATCTTTTCAGCTTACACACCGGTGTCCGATGATAGCCGTAAGTTTTTGATTCACAACGTAGTTCTTTTTTCTCATGAATGTTGTCTTTTTCAGTATTTACTATAAGCCCCTTTTCATTTGAAGAGGGTAAGGAAATATAATGAATATGTTGATGGAATGAATAAGTTGATATTAATTTAGATTCGCTCGCAGACTACTGGGGTCCGCCGCCACCACAATGTATGTATTATTGAAATGTATAAGTTGATACTAATTTAGATTCACTTGCAGATTACTGGCGTTCGCCGCCACCGCCACCACCCTGTATGTATTATTGAAATGTGAGTGTGGTTTCATATATGCACCCGTTTGCAAATTATTTAGCTCGGCGATTTATCTGAGACACCCTGTATAGTGACGCTCGTACTGATAAGAGCGTGCATTGATAAAGACAACGTAGACGTTAATCGTCGATGTTACGAGACGGTAGCCTACGTTACGGTGCACTTGCCGCTAAATTTCACGCCGCACATTTCAGCAACACTCGGCAACGTTCCCGAAAACGATGATTAATCGATGCAGCGCCACTTCCGCTGCACTCTCTTTCGCTTTGTCTCGAAAAAAGATGCACACTCCTAGCAGATGACGCAGTGAGTATGTAGGCACGCACGGTACGAGGGTGAGTCGACCACAGAGGAAGTCCTTGTTGTCTTGTTTGCGGAGCTCGTGCCTCATTTATCGCGTGTGTGCGGAAGCGCCAGCGGGATTTCTGTAGGCCGTTGAGAACACAGAGCAACTCACACGCGCAGCTCACAGCAAATGCGTTTTTTCCGCGAGCCGCGAATATCTTCTATACGCGAGGTGGAATGGAAGACGAGGATCAAATTCCCGTTCCAAAAACCGTTTCCTGGAGTTTTCTATGAAGGTTGAAGAAAGGTGGGTTAGGAGCTGCGACACAGACTTCTGATACTGCCCGTGTCACATCTTACCTGAATACGAAACGAGCAGCGGCCGAATTTCATAACCTCTTTGGAGCTAGAAGTTATCATTCCCTTTGAAACACAAAATAGATCATCTCAGTGTGGAAGCAATAGATCACTAAATCGCTAGAAGACGTACGTACGTCATCGTGACATTGCCTATCTTCTCTTCTGTTCTGCTGAGCTTTTGCTGTTATTTGTTACGCGGCAAATGTTGAAATACCCGATAACCTACCCGTATCTTACCTCTCCGACCGTGGTCTTTCTATCTCACCCAGCAAGACTGTTGCCATGGCATTCACCCGACGATCCTTCCGCAAATTCCCCCTCCGCGTTCACGGCTAACAGCTCGCCTTCGTGCGTCATCACAAATACCTGGGGCATAACCATTGGTCTCATCACGTGACATGGTCTCATCACGTTAAGACACTTGCTGCCAAAGCTTCGAGCCTGGTTAACGTCGTTAAGCGTGTCGCAGGTGCGTCCTGGGGCCCCTCCTACGGCGACCTCCAACGAGTCCCTACTGCTCTTCTCTTGGGCACGCTACGGTATAGCCTCCCTATGCCCCATGGAATCAGCCTTACCCAAGACAGAGAGCTTCTCAATCTTCAAGCCCGCAGCCATCCGTGTCTGCCTAGGAGTCCTTCAGACAAGGCAGACCTACTCAGTCCTCGTCGAAGCTAGAAAACGCCCTATTCCTACTCTGCGGTACTCACCCACCCTGCGTGTATGCATACGCCTGCTGTCTGACCCACCCTTCCCATCCCCTTCGTCAGATTGCAGAAAGCTGCCCTGCTTCCACCATCAGTACTGCCATTGCCCGCCTAAGGAATTATCTCCCGTCCACGACACCTACTCTCTCTTTTGCGCCAGCTATGTGGACCCTTGAGCGCCCCGTCATTGAACCTACAATCCCGGACCTTCCTCGAAAACGCAAAGTTCCTCCACTAGTAGCCCATCAGCTCTCCTTGGCACATATCAACTCTACCTACCCTTGCTGTCGTCAAATCTTCACAGATGCATCTGTGATGCATGACACGTCAGGGGCAGCCTTTTACGTCACAGATAAGGACCACGAACGAGCCTACACGTTGCCCTATCCTGTGTCCTCTACTGAGGCGGAACTGTATGCCGTCCTCGCAGCCCTAGGGTACATTGCTGGCCTGCCACCTGAGAAGTCCTAGGTTGTCCTTACTGACAGCAGGGCGTCCCTCCTTCTTTTGCTGTCTTCCTGCCCCGCCATCATATGTGACCTGCCCAGCATCATCATCCAGGCATACAATTGGTTCTGTGCAAATGATCACGTTCTTTCTCTTCAGTGGATTCCTGGTCATGTGGGCTTATCCGGTAACTCACGCCGAGATGCGTCTGCATGACGTGCTGCACAAGTTGTGACACATGCCACTGTACGTCTGCCCCTTACTGTTTCTGCCCGACGTATGTCTATACGCCGCCGGTGTGCTGTTGGTGCCCAACCGTTCAGAGCTGAGGCTGTCTGATGCAACAGTCGCCTACAATGAATCATTCGAAACCTCAGTGGACTTCTTTATGACGTGGAATCACTCGTGCACCGCCTCCGTCTAAACGTCGCTAGCACACCGCTGCAACTGTTCAAAATGGGTCAATCTGGCACTCCCCTCTGCACTAGCTGTGGCGTAGTGGGTGATATTCCCCACTGCATCCTAGTGCGGGCAACACCTTCTGCACCGTGACGCCCCCTGTCGTCGTGTATCCCAACTTGGCTACGGCACTATAACACCGGCTACTTTACTGGGTCCCATTCTTCAGCCGACCACTGCGTTCCTTCGCTTTCTCCACACTTCGAAACTTGTCAACGCCTTGTGACGGTGTGTGTGATTTTTCAGTTTTAGTTTTGTATTCTTCCTCTTTTCCTTTTCTTCTTCCTTTTCCTTTTCTTACATTTTCTCCTTTCTCTTTTGTTTTTTGGAATAGCAAGCCGACCTACGTCTGGCTGACCTTTCGTTTTTTTTTCTTAATAAACATATCCCCCCTTCTCATTTACTTTTTATTGCCGAAGTTAACTTTTGAGGTTTCGATTTTCTTTCCCCATACTATACCACTACTGCAGCAGGCACTCCCTACTTCGTTGAAGTTCCCATTTTATCACTCCGTCATCTCAGTTGAGCGGCACACCAGGAATAGGCATTGAATTTAGTTATTGGCGAGCTGAAGCGTTGCTCGCGTGCTGTTCTCTTGAGTAATCAAAATTATTGAAAAAATAAAAATAAAACAAATAAAAATAAACACACATTAGAGTCGAAATGAGCCAGTAAAGTCCGTGCTAGGAGCATACCAGTTTAATGTTTCGCATTTCGGTCTTAGCAACGTAGGGCGTATATACTACGTAGAGGGGCGCTTCCGAGTTCTAGTGGGAAATCATGAGATATCATTATTGCGCTTGTAAAATAACATGTCGCCTAACTGCACACGATCAAGTGTAGCTTATACTGTTGTTGATTCTCTACGACTGCACAGCCCCCCTTGGGAACGTCACACAATTTGCTCTCGGGATCACCGCGAGCAGTGCCACAGCTGGGACGGATCAACAGATATTCTTCCCACATGTGGTATTTGTTCTCTCGACGCTCACTATTTGTACAGCCATAACCTACAAAGGGATATATATATATACTGTGGAAACCTACGTACCCACAACCTCGGGCAGCACAACAGATTCAATCAGACAACAAACAGGTTTATTTCACCTCTTCAGCTTGCATCCAGCAAATCAACCATCTTTCCCAGCGGATCACCGCTTTTATCCCCTGTGACAAGGGGTACGCCCCCCCCCCCCCCCCGAAGCACGGCTGCCCTCTGTCGCCGTGATACGTGGCGCTTTCTAATCGCCGGAAAAAACGGGAAAAGAAAAGGAACAAAATAGCCGGAGCTCCTATTAATTTTTCCTTTGTATATGTACTTGCTGGCTTGCACTGCGGCCTCCACAGGTAGCGCCGTCACCGCGTAGCATGGATGTCTCCCCGAGACACACTGTTAGTATGGTACTGTTAGCGCCGGCCGACCCAAGATCGTGTCACTTCCCTGACTTCCCCGGGCTGACGAGCTCCAAGCAGAGCGAAACAGCTGTCCCCGGCTGGGAGTGCACGATCAAATTATAAACATATATATGCGTATCTTCAATACAAAAAGCTGGCGCACAAAATGGCGTGGCGCTGACCCTATTGGGTGTACCCAATATATATGCGTCGCGATTCCAGATTCCTCCGTACTCCCCAACGACCTTCACGTGCCAGTATAACCAGGGATTGCGTGGTCGTGTTCGACGTAAGAACGGTACGCTTAAGCCCCGCCCTACGCTTGTTCCTATTGGCTGCAGTAGCTAGCCCCATGGCACTATGGCGCGGCAAGTAGCGCAACGACGCCGAAGCTATCGGAGCCCTAATTACGGCGCTGCAGGACACGCTCTCCCAGCCGAATAAACGGCTTTGCCTTCTTCGTCGGGGCAGTTCTATGAAGGCTGGCGGACTACATTTGGTGTCGTCTTGGCTTGATCGTGGGTACAAGTTTACCCTGTCACCGGTTTTTCGTACGTGCTCACAAAACTGACTGACTGTCCACACTCGTATTTAGACCCCCACCCCCTTTTTTTTTTCTCTCTGTCCTGTCATCCTAGTCAGTACGTTTCGACCGCTTTCACCAATGTATGATTTCTCCTTCACCCCGCAACTTGCCCCAGGTGAAAAAACAAATGAAGGAAGAAATTGAACTGAACTGAAGTGGGAGGTGTCTGCATTTCCCAAGCAACCAAGCGAACATTCTTTATGCATTCACGCTTTGTTCATTCTACGGCTGACAAGCAGTGAATCGCCAAGCACTTCCTCTCTCCACTGCACTGCAATATGTCCCGCTGTCAACCGGTGTTGTCTGTGCAGAGAAGCCGTCGTCATTCTGTCATTGTTAACGGGGAGGGGGGGGGGGGGGGGGGCGTCACGCGCCTAATTTCACTATCCCGCCTTCTCATTCTTCTTTCTGTTCTCGTCCATTAATTACGTTTGCGCGCCCTTTCGTCACCAGGGGGAACCAAAACACACACGTAGAAAGACTCTCCGACTTCTCGGGCGATTGCATGAACGCCGGCACCTCGGTTTTGCTGCTATATGTGCTCGGGCCTCTGTGCCACACCAGACCACGTATTTGTTGTTATCTTAAATGGGCCGATGCATGCGCAGCCATCTGCGTGTTACTTTTCGAGAGGTTGTTCATTAGTCCCTGAATAGCTAATGGGAAAGAAACGTGACCGATACACAAGCTAAATAATGAATTCCTCGCTGCTTGGCGATCGTGTGCTCGTTTTATGTATTAGTAATATTTATTTATATACATTTTTTTTCCTCTCGCTCCCGCTAGAGTGTAAAATGAAACATGTAACTAAAATGTAATATTTAGTTGAATAGAAGGCTTTGGGGCTGTTATACTGTATACACGAGCTTTCGTTTGGTGTGGTACCTATCTGGACTTCGGAAGTTAATTGGCGTGCGTACCTAGAGCACTCCACTTATTACATTCCCCTACTGATGGTAACCGAATTAACGCTTAAACTGAGCATTTCCTCTTTGCCTCTGGAACGTGGAAAAAATGATTTAAAGATCATAAAACGATACTTGCCCTATACTTAGCAAGGCTGTACGTGAGTAATGGGCGTTTCAGCATCAATACTCGGCAGTAATACTGACATTTTGTTATATGCTAAGCATATTTGCTCTATGTTTGGCATTTACTACGCCTCGTGGGGGTCCATTTGAAAACGACCGCGATGTCCTGAAGCGGTCTTATTTTATCAGTCTTATTTGCGATCTTATCTCTTAGCGGTCGGATATTATAAGAGTTTCTTGACGAAAATGCGTTTCCTATCACACCGTTGCAAATTTTGCAAATTTTCGACATCCTATAATCTCCAACAATAACTTATACACGCGGAGCAGTACATAAATACTTTCGATCCATATAGGGTCGATATAATTTCCATTATTCGTCATAACTTCTGCTCGGACGTCGACGTCCTATCGCATCATTGGACGTCAACATTATAGCCCATCACCGGCCATCAATATCACGTGACCGTACGCAGGTCTCAGCGTCCCAGCGTCATCGTCAAACACCGTTCGGCAAGGGTGGGTTTTGCAGGTCCGCTTTGTGCAAGGACGCGAGACACGAAAAAAATCGAACGAGAGATATTATATTGCGATACTTGTGCGACCACAAGGACTATGCTTCCGGAGAATTTGTTAAGCGTAGCAGAACAAGCCGGGAGACAAGTTCAATTTCTCCTATCTTTTTTTCCCTTGCAAATAAGCAAATGAGAAAGTTCCGATTGAAGCGATACTAAGCGTTAGACCTCTGCCACACACTTCAGCAAGAATCGTCGATGGTCGGTATACACGATGTCATCGGTATGCGCACCCCGCTTGTTTTTCTTTCTCTCAGCTATGAGGCAGTGGTGTGGTGTAAAGAGTTCGTGAACGAATTAAAAGACGACTTCGTGAAGAAAGGTCCATCGTAAGCACAGCGTGCAGGTAAGAGACATATCCCTAGCAGAATTAAGAGTGAATACTATGGATGTTTTGGAAACTGTGCCGGCTAGATCTTTTCTAGCAGTAAAGGCAGCGCTGCAAGTGCATGCGAGCTGAGATTTGTCAAACAGGGAGGAAATACGTCGACTGGTGCAACGGGTATGTAGCTATAGACTCAGTCTGGTACGTATCTTGAGTACGTACTCAAAATACAGTATTTTAAATACTTTTTCCGGTATTTTGGTACTTTACTCAATACTTTTTGTGACAAGTATTTTTAACGTATTTAAAGTACTTTTCTTCGGTATTTGCTACTCAGTACTCAAAGTACTTTCCTTCCTGGTCAAGCCATATCCAGCACACTTCCCGCAGTGCCGAGACTTTCAGCTCATTAGAATTTAACCCCCTTTTCTTCTTTCTTTTTTCGGGCATTCGCGAATCTGTCATATCCTCTTGTACCGTAGGCTGGTCCCACCTTGCTTGTCAATAGCCAACTTCGTCAGAAAGCCGTTCCTATTCATATTGCCAGGTGAATCACCAGGGGATTAGGTACAAGAGAATCCCAGCATTTATTTCCTTGGTCGCCAAACCAATAAACACGTGCCACAGGTTGAAAGACCCGAACGGACATACAGGACGGATTACGAATTGGTTCAGAACATATCAACAAAGTTTACTTGGGTTCATCAAAGTTCACCAAACATTGACACCAAGACGTTGCAAATGAAAGATACGCTTCAGCATGGCTGATGAAGTTTATTCCTTTCATTTGTCCACGTTCAGAATACGCGTTTCACTTACAGCTAATACTAAAGTGCTTTAAAGAGCATCTTAAATACTTCTTAGAGTATTTAGTACTCTACTCAAATTACTTTCAGTTTTGAGTATTTTGTACTCTATTTTAAATACTTTTTACGTAGAGTATTTAGTATCTTATTTTAAATACTTTTGCGCAGTATTTTGTACAAGTCTGGCTATAGTAGAAGGATGCGCCTATGTGCCGTGCGGTAAGATGGTTCAACCTATGAGGATGCAGATCGGGATGAGGTAGATATTTGGGATCAGGGACCTTTCGCTCAAGCGTGTTCTTTCCCTATCCCTCTCACTCACACAAGCATTGACGCACGCAGACAAGGGAAGAAAGACTCTTGTCTCTTCGTCTTGTTGTTCTACTACAACAATGTTACTATCGATGTCACTATAATACATATATGCAGAACCATAAATTCTGAAGAACGTTCGTCACTGAGACGGGATAGTTGAACATATGTTAGGCTTTCGCTGAGACTTGCACGTGTCTGGACTATCGTGCTCAAAATACTGGATTTTAAATACTTTTGTCGGTATTTTAACATCTCACTCAGTATAAAGGTACTTGCTGTCTATTTTAAATGCCCTTTTTCGGTGTTTTCTACTCCGTACCATAATTAATTTCGTTTTATCTCTTTGTTTTCAGATTATTTTACAACTTTTTTTTATTCCGCTTCATCTTTCGCTTGGAATCTGTTGTCTGGTACGGCGCGCTGACCTCAAATTACTCCTTTCCTTCCCCTTAGTTTCCTTTCGAGGACATTCTCTCAGGCGAATTCGGGATCCTTCACTTCAGGAAACAGGGATTTAGGTGACTCATAGTATATGACCGATAGCTTCTGCTTTGGCTAGTAACCAGTGCAAGCTTTATTCCCCCCCCCCTCCTCCCCATTCCGTTTGTGGAGATGACGAACGTGGATAATCTCCGTAGAGGTACCGTTCACAGTAAGTGTAATACTTAATTCCACAGTATTCGCATCGAGGTACATAATCAAGGAAGAAAGTACTACATTTTCTTCCATGACCATTTTCTTTTTGGTTCGCAAGCAGCGGGCATTCGCAAATTCGCAACGAGTGGGGAAATCTTATCGGTCCAGTGCAATCTCAGTTCTCCGCAAGGAGGCAATTCAAGGCAAAAAGGTAAAATAGGTAAAGCTAAAAAGGTTACTCAAAGAAAGAGAAGAGGGCTGACACACGGGCGTTTGCAAATGCAACTCCTACCACGAGGCAGTAAAGTCTGCCTATAGAGGGGGGCATTAAAGTGTAGAAATTTTTCATCGCGAAATGCGAGATGCTGTTACTTTGACCCCAACACAAAATGGACTGAATTTATCCGTTGCATCTCTCGTGATGTAGGACCCGGATTTGTAGGCACTAAAAATGCCCGTATAAGGCAGGCATTTAAGACCCCCCCCCCACACACACACACAAAAAAAAAAGGCACCGAAATAGGCAGTAAAAAGAGAAAATAGGCACGTTCTCCTGATGATGTATATTTAGTTTTTCGTAAAGCTGTTCGCTGTATGCGTTGATGGTGCTTGCGCTCGTCCTGGTACAAGAATACCTCTATGCCTTTTAGTGCCCCTTTAGCAAGTCGGGAAGCGAGTTCAATTTCCCCTCTTTTTTTCCCCCATAAACAAACAGACAAACAAACAAATGATATCTTTCTTTGCCGTGTAGCTCCATCCTGCTCGAGCAAATGCCATTCAACGTGACTGCCATTCGTTGAGAATGTCATTCACCTTGCCGGTTGACAGGGAGGGTATTAGTTACATTCATTCTTCTCAGCCTATATATGTGCTCTATGCAACATTCCCAAAGTCGTCGACATCGAGCTTATATTTGGTTACCCGCTGCTTGACCTTCCCCTGAGCGTCATCCCGTTGTCTCAAAAATGGCGTTGTTTGTCTTAGAAACGATAGCTCGGGCACACAGACGAAACGAGACCGTCGCCGGTTACAAATACCCAACGGGGCGCCGGAGGAACGAGAATCCAATTAGGTTTCGCTTTCTTTCCGATCGCAGGTCACTGTCCTTGTGCTGTTTGTGCTTCGGACTTGTAATTTCGACTCAGGGTCAACGATGTCTGCAGGGTTGGTGGACGGGCATGGATTGCGTAAGAAGGTGAACTTGCGTCGATCTATGGAAAGTCGTTATTCAGGAAGACTGGTGAAAGTACGCGAAGTGTTTCGACCTTTTTGCTGCACACGCACTAGCGCACAAAGTGTTCGCGTTAAAGTTCACAAAGTGTTAAAATGCCGCTCCATGAAATGATAACAAAAGGAACATGATTCGCCCGTTGGAAAAGGAAGCGCAATTTGTGATATCCCTTTGAAATACTCGTGCACTATTGATATACGAGTGAATTATAATATAATTATCATTGGGGGTTTACGTAGCGAGACAACTCAGTACAAGTGAATACACGAGTATATACATGAATGAATACACGTACACAACTGCGCACTTAGATTCTGACAGATGCAACATATATACACACACACATAAATGGGATGATGATGTGGTGGGTCATTCTCCGCAGTTATGGTGGTACACTGCCCCATTGCGCTTGTGGAAGGGATGAGAAAGTGATGATCATGGAAAGGTGTTCTATTAGAGTTCGTCCATTAGTCCAGTGCTGGAGAGGAACTCTGCAACAGCTCGTAGGCCTTGCATCAGATGTGAGGGGTCCGACCATGGCCCGAGAATTTTGGCTAAGTCGAACTGGCGTCGATCGACGCGTTGGAGAGCAGTTTCCATGAGGCCGCGCTCGCGATCGTACTGGCCGCAGACCAGGAGGATGTCATGGAGGTCACCGCGCACACCACACGTGGAACAAAGGCTGGACGCGCCGACACCGAGGGGGTGTTTCAAAGCCAGTGTAAAAGCCACATTAAGTCTCATGAGGTGGAAGACTGTGGTAAAGGAACGCGGCATTCGGCGGGGCAGAGTATGGGACAATGTGGGGTCAACGGAGTAAAGCAGAGAGTGGTTGGTGATGTCACGTTGCCATTGAGACTGCGTCACGGGGCCAGTGAGGCTTGAGACGTGGTAACGGCGATCCCCCCGAGACAAGATGATGGGGACACGCCGGGTGTACTGGTAGGGTTGCCACCAGGCCGGTATTATACTGGCACGGCCGGTTATTTGGGCGCTCTGCCGGTTGCCGGTAGGAAGGTGATACCGGCAGCCTTTTGCCGGTATTTGTGGCTCAAGACCTTTCATAAGGGCTTTTACGGGATTTTCCCTTGAACATTCCACTACAGCTTGAATAAATCTGGAAATCAGGTCCAGCTCCGCAGTCACCAGTCGTTTTCTTAGTTATTCATTCTTATTATTATTATGATTGTTATTTCTAGCATCAATGATACAGCCACACACAGGAACATATGTTTCCTCGTGTTATCTTGAGCGAGCACGCTCTCTCTCTCTCTCTATGTGTGTGTGCTGTCCGCCCCTCCCCCACTTTCTCTTTTCCACGAGCCTTTCCTTCTTTCTCTCTATTCGACCTCCTCTCCCTCAGCCGGTATTTTTCACTACGAAAGATGGCAACCCTATGTACTGGTGCGCGCCTGCGGCTGTTCGATCTGCGTCCTCGTTTCCGCTGATGCCCACATGACCCGGGATCCACTGGAAGACGATAGAGTGGCCCTGTGCGCTTGCTTTCTTGTATACTTGTAGAATTTCAATGACCACAGGACTGAGGAAGGCGCGAAGTCCCATAGTTGCGACACACTGCAGCGCAGATCTGGAATCCGTAAAAACGACCCAGGAGCGAACGGGGCTGTCAGTAATTTTCCGCAAGGCGAAAATAATAGCATAAAGCTCAGCGCATGTTGACGACGTTTTATGTGAGAGATGATGGCCATCTGAAATTGACTCGGAGGGAATGACAAAGGCAGACGACGAACTTCCCCTCGTGGTTGAGCCGTCCGTGAAAACTGCGGTGGAAGTCTCATAACACGAGCTCATCATATCGAGAGTGAGCTGCTTCGTCACGCATGCAGCGACGTTGCCTTTCTTCCCTGTTAGCCCAGGCACCGACAGGGAGATGCAGGGCGTCGGAGAAGTCCAAGGAGGAGTGCTGGGAGCTGTGGGTGTGACAACAAAGTCAGGCATGCTACTCTTCAGTTGAGAGACACATTGGTGTACGCTGCTGTGCTTGCATTTCCGGAGCTTCCTAACTAGCGGATGCCGCTGATGGTGAGCTAGAAGGCGAATATTGTCGACACGTCTCCCCGTAGCGAAGCACTTCGAGCGGGGCTTCCTTAGCCTCAGGGTCTCTGCCACCCGAGGGACTCCCAAGCACCCTCGGAGACTGCGCGCCAGGAGGCACTGAAGCTTATGAACATATATTTACCTCTCTCTTTTTTTTCTTTTAAAGGAATAGCAAGTCGGCCTACGCCTGACTAACCTTTCCTCCCTTTCTTTTTTGAATAAACATACCCCTCCCCCCCAAAAAAAAAAACAGATTGAAGGCTTGTCCAGGGTATCGTACTTCGGGCGGGGGGGGGGGGAGTACTTCATATAGCTAGTTCTAGAAGCGCATTTATTGAGTGCTGTGTTGTGTTTGATGCGAGAGCCAGATGTTGTATTCAGGTAATGTTATCTGCTGCTGTGTCGTAATTTAAATTTGGAGGCGCCGGCTTCGGAGGAGCCTCATTTTTGTGTGCTTTTCTTCCTACGCATAGCCTAACCTAACCTAACCTGGCCAAACCTAGTGCACCCGTTAATAGTCAACCATGGAAGTTTATATTACGCTATATTACGCACTGCATTGCACGACCGTTCCTAAGAAGTGAAATCGGAAGGAAGTTTGTAACGTATGTATATACCCTAAACGAAGAATGCCTCTATAAGAAAATGTGTCTGAATGAGGAATTCAACGTCGCTTTCCTGCACAACAGCGAGTGAAATGAGAGCAAGATGTAAAAAAGAAAAAAAAAAGCGGGGGGGGGGGGGGGAGCTGACGGTCGTGCAACTGGTAAGGGTCGAAGTTTCCATAAGCTCCAGGATAGTGCACTAAATGTTCACCTTGAGAATAAACAAACAGGAATATGATGACAGATGAAAGTCACTTGAGGCTTTGTTTGTATCTGTCCCTTCTATGTTGTTCCAGCCTCAGAACTAAACAGGAATATCTAAGCTCGGTACCAACTCTATCGGAAAGGTACAATCCTACGGTCGCATGAGCTACGACATTGTGCTTCCTGCTGTGACCTATCTACGATCTCAGCACTTCTGGAACAACTGTCAACCTCGGATTAAGTTCCCCTACTCGAACTCAACCTTCTCTGCCAGATTACTGTACAAGGGTTGCTGTGTCATTGCACGGCAGTATCTCAACTATGCTGCACGCATACGCTACTAATCGAATTCCTGCCTCGGACTGTTCTGGAGAGGTCAGTGTATACGACACCGCGTGCATCGCTTTCAAATAGACCCTCAACGTCAGTTACATTTACCAGACTTCAACCCCTTGGCAGATAATTTGTTTGTCGCTGAGGGCGGCGGAAATTAAGTTTCGGGTCGCTGACATCGAAGACGCGCGCGTAATTGCTACTCTTTTCAAGTCTGATATATCGAATTGCAAGAGTGCAGTCGCTAACTCTTGCGTCCTAACTTCTGCATATCAGGGCCACTCGTCGTTTAACGTCGCCCAAAGGTTCGTTGACTGTGCGTGTAAATAACCTTCAAATAACCTTCTAGTCTAAACAACGTTCCCCAGGCTTGAGCTTAGCGGAGCGGTTTCAGGTTACACACACGAAAAGCGTAACATGCCTACTTTAAACTCCGTAATCCCGACATGAAAGGGCAGGGTCGCTGACTTTCTTGTCCGGCATGTATATGAAGAACTCACATTGTTTTGCTTGTGTGCTTTTGAGGTTTAAAGGAAAAGGAGATTTAAAGTTTTGTTGCGGGCGTCGTCGGCAGTGTGGAAAGGCAAAATACAGGAGCGTAAGAATATGTTTAAATGTTCGTTTATTGATTTAATGGATAAAGAACTGCAGTTCGATTCATGGGGGTGATTTCGCCTTTGTGCTCGTTTCTGTTTTGTACCTGCATTCCAGCTTAAAATTCTACTGAATCTTTCGCGCGTTCTACTACTGCGAAACCCGTTTCCAAGCTCTGTGTGCCCGCGCACATTTCGGTTGTCATCGTATGTTCTCTTCCTTCTCTTCTTTACTCTCCAGAACAGTTCCGGACGGACGACACAGCTGTCGACGTCGGTGGGCTCTATAAAGGTATCGCTTAAAAAAAAAATCACTTGGTGTGGTAAGTACTACGATCAACGTCAGTTGTCAGCGTACCACATACCGGTGCTTCACAACCTCGCTCTTACGACAGAACAAGCCCGATACAAACCATTCTTGCAAAGGGTAGTAAGCTATATGTCTTGGCGTTCCTCGAGCAACTTCCAACACGGTAGCCATGGCAGAGACACCGGATCCACTTGTACCTGTTCTCAGGATGCAAGAGCCGTCTCGCCACTTCTCTCGACTGGCAAACGCGTCATCATCGCCATCGTTTGTGACAAGTGTTCCCACTAGTTCGGGGTGTTTGTCCCCCGCTCCCCAACTATACTGGGGTTTCTCCCTTGTTTTTATTTATGTAAACTAACTGCGGCTAAGTGGCCTGGGGTAGCCAGTCTGATTCTGTCGTGACTTAAATCCCCATTTTTTCCCCTTTTCTATCGCATCACATCACAATAATAAACTTTTACTTCACTTAGCTTTAAAGGCCCGAAGGGAATAAACGATTATCAGTCAACAACATGAATGGAGGCTGAAAGCCGGATTACTTACCAGCAGGGGCGTGCATAAATACATTTTTTGAGTATTTAAATATAAATCCAAAATACTTTGTTGAAACGGGTATTTAAATACTTTTCATAAATAGTTTTCAACGTGAGTGTTTAAATACAAAATATAAATACAGTATTTAAATGCCGTAACTACTACCATAAATACTGGGAGGAAGGTGTCATTTGGAATTACAGAAATAACGATTATCATAAGAACAAATCAGCAAGGAACAATAGCATTTCTTTGTTAGATTATCATGGCGATTTTAATATTGGAAAGTTCTCGAAGACTGCTTCTTTTAGGCATCTTCTGTTCGGCCGTACAATCAGATTCGCAAAGGAGAACAGCTTCTCCACAGGTGCTGATGAACAAATGCTTGTATTAAATTTGACGAAGATGCTTCGTAGAACAATGTATATATGTTCGGGTAGTCGCGACCGTTGCCCTCAGCAACAGTAAAAAACTCGTCATCTAAAATGGTTTGTCGCATGCGCATGCTAGCGCAAACCCGGCATATAATTACGCCCCAAACTCGTCCTTCTTCCCGAAAGGTCAAATGCAGGGCAACTTTAAGATATGAGTCAGCATATTCTGTATTTCAGAGTATTTATAAAGTATTTACAAGAATAAATACCCGAAAAAAATTGGTACTTAAAGATAATTATCAATACATTTGTCGAGTCTGTATTTAAATATAAAATATAAATACACGTATTTATATTTTAAATAGTATTTTAATTACAATGTACTATTTAAATACTGCCCATCCCTGCTTACTCGTAACAGCGTGAGAAACCGCGTTCACCTAAACATCTGAAACGCTGCGCATAAGAAACCAACTGTTTAAAAAAAAGTTTCAGTGTCGGTTGCATTTTGTGAGAGCATTTGGATACCATAGGACTTCTACCCTTATTGTGAAGGGGCTCATTATTTAATTCCCCGCATCACCACCAGCAATGGGGTTGAGTATCGCACCTGGCCATGAAATTCCCCATTCATCATCTCACAATAAAGTTGTAGTTGTTGTTGAGAGAGCATTCCATATTCCTTTCTCGCACATCAGGGGCTTTTAGTCGTTTTCGTGCCCGATATACGGTGAAAGTTGGCGCAAAGGCGCATGCGCGTGGTTATCGGCTGGCCGAAACTTTTTTCCACGAAAACTCCGATAGACAATAAACCTACGGCCGCTCTTCCGGGTATCTTCCGTTCCTTATCGCGGAACCCGTGTTCAAAAGACCCCGACGTGCTGTGTATCTCCGCACGTCTGGTGTTGGCTCGAGTGCCTCACATTCACCGCGTTGTCCCTCACATTCACCGCGTTGTTACTCGCCATGCGACCCCCATGTACTCGTCACAAGGGCAGTTGAGTTCTTGCTGCAAATGGCTTCTCCCCGCGTCAAGTATCGGTGAGGAAAAAAGGGATTCGGTGTATCCACCTGCTTCGATTATTGGTTTCGCGACCTATTGCGGCGGGTGTCATCCTTGGCCACAGGGCTCAGCATTAAGCCATTTCCGGCTGGAGGAGACTATTAGTTGGGAATCCACTTCCCCAGTTCCGAGCAACCGAGCGCAAATCATTGCCTTCCAATCTGAGAAGGAAAGTTTCCTTCGCGGATTGCGAGGTGCCCAAGGGTGTCTTCCGGTTGCTCGCTGTTTGTGACGCGATTGCCCATCTCTGCCGCTTTTCTCGACCTCGCCTTACTTTTGCTTCCGTGGTATCATTCTTCTAACATCTCTCTGTGTACTAGAGCAGGGGGTCTCGAGCCCGCGGGCAGTTGATCACCGAACAGATGAAAACTGCCCCCCCGCAAAAAACAAAAAATAAAATAAACTAAAAAGCAATGCAGAATTAGGAATCGTCCAATATTTTAAAGCCTCTTTTTTACACTTCACCATTTTAGAGTTTTCCCCCTTGCATGACGCAGTGCTGGTTTTGTCCAGATTAGTCCACATTCGGCATCATGTACGCGTGGCATCATGTACGCACGCACGCACGCACGCACGCACGCACACACACACGCACACACACACACACACACATACACACACATACATACACACATACATACACACACACACACACACACACACACACACACATACATACATACATACATACATACATACATACATACATACATACATACATACATACATACATACATACATACATACATACATACATACATACATACATACATACATACATACATACATACATACATACATACATACATACATACATACATACATACATACATACATACATACATACATACATACATACATACATACATACATACATACATACATACATACATACATACATACATACATACATACATACATACATACATACATACATACATACATACATACATACATACATACATACATACATACATACATACATACATACATACATACATACATACATACATACATACATACATACATACATACATACATACATACATACATACATACATACATACATACATACATACATACATACATACATACATACATACATACATACATACATACATACATACATACATACATACATACATACATACATACATACATACATACATACATACATACATACATACATACATACATACATACATACATACATACATACATACATACATACATACATACATACATACATACATACATACATACATACATAAAGAGACGATGATGAGATGGGGCTTATGCCGACCAGCAGGCTGGGCGCTGCCCCAGTGCCATTTGTAGATAGTAATTAATTTGTAGATTTGTAGGCTCCGCAGCTGGTGAAGCAGCGCTGATCGTTTATCTATATACAATCTTTAAAACAAGCACTTTTCGGACGAAAAGTATAGCCAAGTAGATTGTCGGCCGGTGGCGAACATAGTGATACCTCTTTCACATAGCTGGGTTTCTGGATGCAATTCTCGAGGGTGGTATCTTAAAATCAATCAATCAATCAATCGAGGGTGATATCGTCGCGCAGCGGCGGCGATCGCAGCGAGCTACCTTGGTGTCGCGCATGAGCCCACGTGGCGCTACACTGGTGCAATGTCGCGCACGTGGTACCCAGACGTATCATTTGTATAGCAGCTGACAGAGCGAGGGGGGGATATGTTTATAATATTAAAAAAAGGAGGGAAGGGTTAACCTGCGCTGCGGTGGCTTGCTATTCCCAGCGAAGAAAGAAAAAAAGAATTAAAAAAAAAGCTGACAGGGCATTCGTACAGTATAAGACAACCAAATCGAAACACAATGAAGTTACATACGGCATATGCAGCTATACAAATATTTTTATTTTTATTTTACAGATATATTTTACAGATGGCTCAGGCAGCACAGCGCGACGACCCAACGTGGTGTGCGGTGCGGCTCCCGACGACGGCCCAGCTGTATCGTATACCCCAACGCTTTCCCGAGATTCAGCCAATGTACCCTTACCTCCTTGCCTCCTTTCCCAGCACGAGTGTTAATTTGCGCGATTTTTAACAATGAAAACAGTATGTCATTGTAGGAAACGCTTAATTACATCATAGTCATCAGCAACATGAGTTCTTTATGGCATCACTTTACCACCAATGAAAAAATGGGTGTTATATAGAAAGTATACTGTCATCTGTCCTGCATATGTACTACTTATTTACTTCAAAAATATTCCGAAGTTATATGGAACAGAGATGGGGAAGTTATACTCGACAAAGGGAACTCGTTATCAGTTAAGTTACTGTGCAAGAAATCTAGCTAAGTTACTAACGGGGCTACATGTAATGATAACCAACTTGAAGTTCCTGAGCTACTTTAGCAAAGTAACGAGTTGCTTTCAAGTTACTTGCTACCCAATATATACTTTTTGGTTCTTGACCTTTCTATAGGTAAGATCATGATCTCACAATGGGCGATGCAAGACGTTTCAAAATAGTTTTGATATACAAAAACTATATCAATATCTGATAAGACGAAAGAAGCCTACATTTATGTGCGTCTTTAAGGAGGGATTTAACGATAGTAATCTCGTAACAAAGTTCTTGAACGGAGCACAAAGCAAATTTATGTTCTAGGAGTTGCCCTCTACGCACAAACTGTAGAACCGCGCCAAATTCTAACCCTACTAAACAATGCCCTCTGTCATTATTGTCATGCCCTGTCATTGCATACGACGTGCACATGTCGTATTGTCATGCATTGTTATGCCATGTATTACAATGCCCTCTGTCATGTTGAGACAAACTTGGTTACCTTTCTTGTTTATGTTGCGCCGTATCTGCATAAGTAGGGTCAAGTAGATAGCGTTTACGTTGACTTTACCAAGGCATTTGACCTTGTGAACCATTCACTTCTTGTGCGCAAACTCCGGGGGGTGTGGGGGGGGGGGGGTTACAGCAGGATAGGCTCGCCGTTGTTGGCCACACAGAACTGGGCGTCGTCACGACTATAGCAAAAAAAAAAAGGAAATAAAGAAAAAGAACGCAAAGCAAAACCAAACACAAAGGAAGGACGGACGGATGGAGGATAGAGGAGGTTGAAGGATGGGGATGCGGTGAGGTGCACGAGTTCATCGGGGAGGGTAGAGTATTAGATGAGTCGATGAGCAAGGTCTGTCTTCCGCAGGAAGAGAATGAGGTTTTTTGCTTTGGCGGAACGTTCGGCAGAAGAACCAGCGGGGTAGAGGATGTCCGCTAGCGTGTCCGAGGTGGAGCGAGGGAGATGGGCTTCGCGCGCAGAATGGTATGCTCGGCAGTCTCGCAGGACGTGTTCGAATGTTTCGGGTTGTTGACAGTGGCCGCAGCCTGGCGTCACCCCTAGAGCCGATCTTGAACAGCTGAGAGTTGGTGAACGCACACCCAGTGCGGAGCCTATGGAGCATGGTCGGGATGACTCGAGGAAGATTTTTCATGGGAAGAGGGGGGCGATTATGTTGCATGATGTCCCGTATTCCAGATGTCTGTCCAGCACCTTGTTGAACTGCGCAAACTCCGGCATTATGGCATGTGCTAACGTTTTTGTCAATAGTTAGTCAGTTTTTTAGACGGGAGGTTGAATACTGTGAGAGTCCGTAACAGTTTCTCTACAAATTGCTACAGTCTATACCTCTAATCTAATATCTGATCTAATATCTCTACAAAGCTGAAACGCGAGTCCTCTTTCTGAGGTATCGAACGCTTCCACTTGTCTCGCTTGATGGCATCAGTCGGCAACGCGAAAAACGATACATTTTCACCAGAATTATCATATCCCGAGCGACACGCTGGGATACAACACGTCTGCGGCATGCATAGATTAGCCGAAATCTATTCACAGTATAAGGATGCACGGGGATTTCAGGAAGAAGTGTCTACACTGGGCAAAACGCAGGCAAATGAAGAGGCATTTACCCGTATCAGCTGGCGTTTTCTCCCCAAGTAGCGACGCGCGCGCCTCCGCGCGGCGGCGGTTCTCCCTAGGCGAACCTGACCTATTGTTCTCCGGCGGAGTTTCGTGACCAGAGAGAGTATCAATGGACCGTGGTAAAAGGGTACAATGAATCACAGGAAGTGATTCATTCGCCGGAGGGCAATGATTTCCTGGGGTGACCAACCGGGGAGTCTGAAAGAGATACAAAGGAGTGTATGTATTCTGAGAGAATTAGGAATTTAGGTTGCGAACAGTTGAGAGGACGCCTGGGTCCTCGTTAATCTGCCTTTTAAATTTGAACGGAAGGAACGATTCTCTTTGTTCTGTAAGGCGTTGGGATGGAAAACCCGATTGCAGAACGAAAATGGCTATGTCATTAATTGAGTGGCCGGGTTTACTAAAGTGTCGAGACACTGGCAGATTAGGTTTCTTTGATACGTCGGATCTGTGGTTGTTGAATCGGATTCTGAAGGATGTAGCTGTTTGACCGATATAATGGGCCTTGCACTCATTACATTGAAGGAGATAAAGGACGCTAGAAGAGTTGCAGTTAAATAGACCATTAATTTTTGTGCGATAGGTAGAATTTGTGCTTTCTACTATCGTAGCAGTTTGCATTAATTTACAGATCTGGCGTCTGCGTCCGTTACATGGTTGACAACCGTTGTGTTCCGACGGCTTGCTTAACTTGGCGTTCACGCGGGGTGGTTCCGGAAACACCTGACTCATACGATCAGATTGGGTAAGGATTGCATAGTGCCGTTTAAGTATGCGGTTTACGTCCGGGGCATAACCGTTGAAGCTAATAGTGAGGTTTACTGAAGAATTCTTATCGGCTCGGGGCTGTCTTTGGAATAGGTTCTCTCGATCGGTTGATCTCTGGCTCTGGCATCTTTTACAACCTGATTAGGATATTTTCTATCTGCGGATGTTTCTTCAAGGCTCTCAAGACGATTGTCTAGTTCATCATCGTTAGAACATATTCTCCGATAACGCAGCGCTTGACTATAAGGGATAGCTAGCTTTGTGTGTCTGCGGTGGCAAGAATTAACAGTGATATTCACGAGCTATCCTATCGGAAAAAATACCCAAATATCATGCTTTTCGGGGCACCGGACCATAACGCGCGATGACTTTTTGAGCGCAATCGCTCTCAGTGCGACGAAAGGATGTTCCGAAGCCAGCCCACAGAGTGATAGTAGAAAAAGTAACAGTTCCTAAAATTGGGAGGGGGAAAGCATTATCCCAGCGAAAGTCGAACGTGATAAGCCCTGCCTGTTTTATCTCTTTCTGCGATGTCGGGGAGGGCCGGGTTTCCAACCTCCTTTCGTCGGACTGACAAAGATTGCGCTGAAAAATTCACCGTGCGCTATTCTGTGCGACCTCCGTAGAGCATGATGTCCGGCTATTTTTTCCGATGGGATAGCTTCTGAATATCCCTGTCAATTATCATTAATTTGACTAAATGAGACACGCTCTTCACATTGGTGGGGTAAAAGAGTGACCTTTACTAGGCAAATTTCCGACTTAAGGTCGCAAAAATTTATATAATTAAACTTACATTGCACGACATTCACATGAGGAGGTCGTGAAAACCCAGTAAGAACAAATGCCATTGACCGCATGACCCTAGGTGGTGTAGTTTTTTTATTATAATTCAATGACACGTTTTCTGGGAGACCTTGTATAGAGGGTGTTTCAAAAAACGTGTCATTCGGACTTTATAAAAAACGGGGCGACGGAAAAATACGGGGTAAACGGCATTTGTGTGGCAACTGAATTTGCCATCTTGCAAAATTTTTTCATTTGATTTTAATTAAAATAAATTGAATTTCTTTAATTGAACTCCAAAATTTCCCAAGTCAACCTAACGTTTTTTTTTACAGAATTAGAGAGCCCGTAGCGAACTTAGTCAGATCCACCAAGAAATCCGCTCGATATTGCAAATGGAATTGCCCAAAAAAAGTCCCGAAATTGAGGCTTCAAAGTTTCGTGTATTCAACGGCGCACGAAATCAGACACGGTGCACCTGTCTAAAAAAAAAAAAGAAAAAAAAGAAAAAAAAACTTGCACAGAAAGTAACACACTGCAATTCTCAATCATCTGGCATTACAAGAAACACGACTGTTACTGAAGACCCCTGTATTCTGCGTTGGTACTCAAGCTTAATCGCATTAGCATGACTGTGCGTGTTTCTATGATGAAGAGTCACCAAAACAAGACAGCAATCTTCAGTGGGTCGACGACAGCGTCCGGGTCTGCGTCTGCATTTGTGGTACAGCTTGGGACAAAAGTTCACGGAACACCGGGGTGTCGCATTTCTGCATTGGAGCGACACCCTACCAGCCAGCTGCAGCGGACACACATACTGAGAGATGAATGAAATAGCCAGTCACAGGTTTCTTACTAGATCTCTTCCTGATATCTAGCAGGCAGCCGCTCCAATGAAGAAATACGCCAGTGTCGTGTTCCGTAGCCTTTTGTCCCAAGCCGTACCACAGCACGGCAGAGAAGTCCCACAGAACATCATCGGGGACAATATCGGAAATGATAGCCCTACAGCTGGGAATACGGCAGAGGCAACAACATCAGTTGCCTGCACAATGGGTTATGTATCGCCATTCGAAGGCCGTTCTCCAAGCCATTCCGTTTGGGAGGTAGGGCACTAGTAATACGGTAAACCCTTGTAGAACGCAAGTAGGTCAACAGATGTAGTCATGACATATTGCCTGGATTCGTAAGGGGAAATATAAAACGGGGTGTGTGGCACTCATGAAGATGGCCGCCAGTTCTCGTAAATGAAAGAGGACCCCATAACATATTGATACAGTGGATTCCGGGACATATCGGCATGGCGGGTAACGAAGTTGGGTGATGAGGTAGCGGATGTAGCGCACCAGTCATCAAAGAAGCAGTCAGCGGGGTATTCCAAGTCAGACATATGAGAATTGAGAAACTTGTTGAGGCCGTTAACAGGGAGCATGTGCAAGCTACAGTGATTGGCTAGAGGCAGAAAGTCGCACATCACTGCTTCACACGATGCACCCAGAGCTAAAATTCAGTATCCCTTCCAGCGCATAGACCTTGCGCTTGAACGGTCGGTAGTTTCAGCACTAAGTAGGGAGAGCTGACTCAGGGAACCGTTCAGCGTGTGCAAGAGCGGAGAACGCAGAACACATCTTGCACTGTATACATATGGCAACCATCAAATGATTGTATCGACATCTTCGGTCGATTGCCTGCACATATCGTAACGGATCGGAAAGTTTGGAAGCACAAATGAGGGATGCTCCATTGATAGCCGAAGCTACAACTGACAGGCACCCCTAATCAGATGCAGCATAGTTTCTGAACCTTAATGCATCCTATGCAAGTCTTCTACATGACTGGTGGAGGGTGAAAACAGGAGACGAAAGAGGTAGTACTAGAAGAAAAAAAGCTAGAGAGCGAGAAAGAGTGGGGCTCTAAGATCCTGCTGGCCATTGCAGTACGCTTTGTCCTATTCTTTCTCAACGGATATATATTTTATGCTTTAGTGTTTGAAACCTCACTATCATATGGATAACGTGACAGAAAGAATATGTACAACGCGAATATAAATTTAGGGCATCGATACACCTTTTTCTCCACGAGCTCAACCGCAGAACCCAGTTCACGTTTTCCTGGCTCCACAGGTTAATGCCCACGTGGATCCCACACTTTCTACTTCAGTTTCTCCCCCCTGTGGACAGATGGCGGTAGTGGCGCTTTTCCCGCGTGCGCGTGAGGAAAACCGCTCGCGTTTCGGGAGTCGGGAAGAGTTTGATCGGGATGCTCAGTTCAGCGCTCCACTGACGAGGATAAAGCGGCGCGATAAAGTTTGTGGGAGAAGTTCCACCTCTTCGCAACGACAGAAAACTTCGGGCGCCGCTCGGCCTGTTCTTTGCGCGTTCGTATGCAGGAACGATGCAACACAGATTTCCCTACGACAATTTGAGGATTAAATCGTGCTGGATATTCACGGATGGAGAACCTCTTGTTGAGGGATAATGTAGCAGTGTGCTTAGTGCACGTTTTTACGCGTTCTGTGAATTTAAAGTTGGATTATGTCGTTCGAATGAAAAGAGGTGTGACATTGGTGCCGTTCTCTTGGTGAAGTGGCTGCAGAACCGCGTTTGTGTTTGTGTTGCGCGGGCAGAGAGTTTGGCAGCCTGTAGAGAGTGTTAAACAAAAACAGGTGAGTGTGCGACAACTTTCTTCTTGCTTGTGGGTACGCAGAGTACCCTAACATAGCCAGAGGGGTGTGCGGACATCGTACATACTGCTGCGAAATGTCAGAGTATGTTTCAGTTGAGGGTCGTGGGAAAGTAATAATTAAATATAAATTACGATTATTTAATTACTACATTTAGTAAAGCGCTAGAAAAAAAAAGCAGGCTACAGAAAGAAATAGGAGAGAACAACAGGGAAAGCACGGATTATAAAGAAGAAAACATTAAACTACAAATGTTTTCGTCTTACACCCTGGGCGTTACACGTTACATAAATGAAAAGTTTTGAGAACAACAACAACAATAGATGATGACGATGAGATGGGGTGTTTCACCGCGGTGGTGGAAGTTTGAGAAAAACCGTTCACACACTCAGAAAAACAAAGGTACACTAATAAAGCACCACACATCAATATAGCAAATTGAAAGCTTCATTAAACTTTACGCAACATCGTGCATGTCAACGGTGGTGGTGGTGGTGGTGGTGGTGGTAAACCGGCTTGCCGTTGTTGGCCTCACGGATGTGGGCTGCGTCACGACTGTAGCCAGGATGAGATGAGATGATGTGATAACAGATGAAGGAATGAAGACGGCCGGAAGTTACGATCTAAGATGAGAAGTCGGAGCAGTGCTCATAGCCTTTGAGCGCGGCCCGATTCCCGGAGAAAGCAGACGAGGCAGCGAATTTTGGAGTATCTTTCCGTGAAAGCGCCTCTGGGATGTAGGATATCATCCACCGTACAATTCCTGCAATGGCCAAGCTATTTTTCCCGCACCACAGCATATGCACCGTAGCATATGCACCGCAATGCAGTAGGATACGTTCTATAGTTTCAATCTGCTGACAATGTATGCAGTTTGCGTTGTCTAGAGAGCCAATCTTGAGTAATTGTGATTTAGTGAAAGCGCTTCTTGTTCGCAACCTGACGAGCAAGGTCTGTGCACTGCGGGAAAGACATTGCAGTGGGAGATCAAGTCGACGATTTTCCAGGATGTCCCGGATCCCAGGGTGCTGCATAAGGACGATCTCATTTATGACCAATTTTTAATTTCGCTGTCTCCCGGGGTAGGCAAACTAGGGCTAGTGCTGTGGTGTGCAGCGGAGGCAAGTTGGTCCGCTTTTTCGTTGCCACTAATGCCGACGTGGGAGGGGATCCATTGCAGGGAGATGTCTCCGCCGATTGTCCTGTGTTGGGCACACGACGTCCTGATACACCTTGCTAGAATGCTATGGCATGTGGGGTTCATCACCATTTGGAGAGCGCCACGCGAGTCCGTGAGGATGACAGCCTTGGTGATTCCCCTGACCTGTACCGCAGCTGCTGCGTGTAATATTGCCAGAAGCTCAGCTGTCGTAGAGCATATTGGGTATCGAGCTGATTTTCCTTGCCATGCCACATTTAATGATGGTATATAATAGGAGGAAGCAGTCTTAGGTAAGTTACTTCTAAAAAGTAACTGAGTTGCAGTTATAGTTACTTTCTTGGTTAAGTAACTAAGTTACAATTATAGTTACTTTCTTAGTCAAGTAACTAGTTACAGTTACAGTGACTGAGAGAAAGTAACTTAGTTACATTACAGTTACTTTTTATAGAAATGACCATGAGAGGGTGATGCAATTGTTAAAAACATACATTTATTTACATTTACTTAAGTGCGATAAAAGTATTATTGCACTTAACCAGAAGTTGTATATGTCAATATGTGGCTCTCCCACTGGGAAAAATACGACATGTGTACGTACGTAAAAAAAGGATAGACATTTATTCGAGTAACTAGTTACATTTTGCGGTTACATTCACAGAAACAGTAACTAGTTACAGTTAAAAGCTACTTTTCTGGAAATGTAACTAGTTAACCCCAAAAGTAACTAGTTACAGTTACAAGTTAGAAGTAACTTAGTTACTACCCAAGACTGGGAGGAAGTAGCGCTCCTACACTCTGCGTCAACGGAGCCGTCTGAGATCACCAGAGTGTCAGTGTCACTAAGTGTCACTAATTAAAACCTCAGCAGCCGCCTTGGCTTCCAGTGAGCTGGATTCGCCATTCTTTCTTAGCCCTGGGATGTGCAACGAGATATTGGGCATTTCCTCACGCCATGGAATAGCAGGTCGTGGGATACATTCGTCGTACGGTAGCGGGCAATTGGCGTGCGACCTAGCCAGGCGGTCTAGGGACGTGGTGAGGTTGCCTTGAAGACCGGTGAGGAGTTGTTTCTTGCCCAGAAGCGTTGCGTTGTCTATGAACTGGAACGCTCTGAGTTTTGAATGGATGCTGACGGGCTTTTCCTTTGACTACAGATAGGTATAGGTAATGCTGGAGAAGCTGGGTAGACCAAGCGCTGTTCGTATACCGGCCCGATGGAGGCGCTCGATGTTTAGCCATTGTGTTGGCGACAGATCAACGTACGGTGTCACATACAGGATCCGAGATAGAATGAGAGCTCTGTGCAGAGTGAGCATAGATCGTGCATTACAGCGCCATGCTTTGCCACTGATTCGTCTGAGTAGATTTAACGATTTCTTCCCTTTAGCAATGGTTTCGTTCACCTGCTTTGTCCAGCGTATGGCGCTGTCAATAGTGACACCAAGGTATTTGCATGCTTTACACCTTAATTGGAACAGGGATGTTATTGATGCTTAGGCGAGGGAAGTCCCTACCAACGTGTTTCCGCATGTCAACGGTGAAGAACTTAAAGACGAACGAAGCGCCAATAAAACATTTCATTACGTAGGAGTTGCTAAGAAGCAAGCATTTAATTACGAGCTTCCGTGCAGGGTAAGCGCTTCAGCGGGTGAAAACTTTATGTTGTAACGGTGATTTCTCGTCTGATGAAGCGCATGCTTTGCACGGAGGCTCGTAATGATATATTTTATTAGTGCTTTGTTCTTCTAAATTTATTTGAAGTTCAGAAGGCACGCTCATTTCAGAGAAAACACTTCGATAAAGAATAGGCCGTACTTGCGTCTAGAGAAGTAATTCAGCAACTAAAGAAGTATTTCAACAAGTCGCTCTTAAAGTGGAGAGGAGATGTCGTTTGTGCTGGCATTTTACAATTTTACTGATTTGTAGGCCTGTGCGAATATTCTAGTTCTTGGAGTACTCTAACGAACAATTCTGTATTCGCGATTCAATTTACGATTCGAATGGGGATTTCTGCGTTCAGATCTCGGATCGAATCGATGTTCCACACATTCCACGATCTTCGATTCGATGTTCCACACTGAATATACTATTCCAATAGTTCCGAAGCAGCGCACGGAGGGCCAAAAACGGCACAAGTGGGGACATGGAATAATGTGAGCCGTGCTTGATATTCTGATCCCTATGAATACATCGCGGATACCATGCTGCTACATGTTTTAACCCTTACATGTGCCGCGCATGTGTATCCGGTCCGCATATGGTGCTGTTTGCGTCATATTCGAGTCGTTTCCGCTTCAGTTTTAAAATAACTATACTCGCACATGCCTACTAACTTGTGATTTCTAAGAGCTATGGGGGTATTCTCTGTAATGTGAGCATTTGGACGGGGTAAAGTTACTTTAACTATATACACATAAGCATGGTTCTCAGTATTATCATATTGCATGCTTCCCATATACAAAAGTTCAGTTACGTTTTCGTCAACGTTATGTTTGTTTGTTTGTAAGGAAAAAAGAAAGGAGACATAATTGAACTCGTCTTCCGACTTGTTCTGCTACTCTTACCATCAGTTCTCACCCTGGCTCCCCGCTCCCCAACTCCCCAAAAATACTTCTCAGGTGCTCTACTCGCAAGTTCGCTATTCACTATTCACGTGCTCACTGGAAATCCACTATTCACAATTATCCACTATCCACAATTATCCCAAGATCCAAGATGTGATGTGATGTGACGTGATAAAGAGAAAAATGGGATCCCAGATCACAGGGAATCCTAGAAGGTTGCATCCATCCCACAGCTCAGAATAAATTTCATAAGTGCCGTCAAGGCAGCATTTCTCCTGTTCGGGGCCCAAACGGTGCATCATCGTTACCTTTAACTGTTGTTCGATACGTTCCGCAATACGGGTCCGTAATTTCCCTCGCCGGGCCTGCTTGGACATGGCATGTTAGTAGAACAGGAAAATATATACACCGAGTATTCGAGCTGCATGGTCAAAATAGATTTTGTCACCATTTCGGAGCGCATTTGCTAAATGAACCATTTTAAATCCAGACTTGTGTGTAACGCGTTACTAGTAATTGCGTTACTTGTAATCAATTACTTTTTTGAGTAATTCTTCGAGCAATCAGTTACTTTACTGTCACAGTAATTTTTTGAGTAATCAATTACTTTTCTGAGTAATCGATTACTCAGTAACTGATTACTTTTCCGGTAGAGATGAACTCATCTTTCAGATGTTCTGCCCCAAGTCAAGACCCTCGTGCAGTCAGCCTTTTTTGGGCCGTTCTACTATACCAAGCGGAGGTCATTGTAGTAAGGTTATGGGATTTAGGGTCTCTCTCCCTAATCTCTTACTACACCAGTGTGGTGGTACCATTGTGGTAGCTTTAGAGGTGTAGTGAGTGAAGAAGATCCACGCAATGCTCTTCCACAGTCGGGTCAACGTCTTCCCGGGCGATAAATACAGTAGACTTACAGATGTACTTGTCCTGCGCGTTTTTGTTCGTGTTATTTCAGCTGTTCCGCTGTTGAACGATTTCTTTCCCCCCTCTGAGGAACACAAAGACGGGTATAATTTGCGTGAATGCAGAGTATCGACCGGAGTAACGCGTTACTTTTCTACTCGTTACTCAATTACATTTGGAGTCAAGTAATTGGTAACGGTAATCAATTACTTTTTCTGTACAAGTAACGGTAACTGTAATCAATTACTTTTTCTGTACAAGTAACGGTAACTGTAATCAATTACTTTTTCTGTACAAGTAACGGTAACTGTAATCAATTAGTTTTTTCGAGTAACGGGCACAAGTCTGTTTGAATCCGATGCCTGCACACCAGCTTTGAACGCATTTGACCAACTCGTGAGCTTCCGGAATAGTAAATTTGCTCTTTTATCAAGCTTACCAGTATAACTACCACTGAGGAGCATGCTAGTGTGATCGACACACACTACGAAACTGTTTCCGAACATGGGATCATAATGCTCTTAACCTAGAGATAAAAAATAATCGATACAATATGCTTCCAGTACTCCGCACACATACATGTACTCCTGAGCTAACAGGCTGTTAGGACGAATGACACTTCTCTACAGGAGTGGTTCTGAACTTATGTTGCTCGGGGGAACCCCTGATCGGGCCAGCACGACCTCAAGGAACCTGCTACTGCGACAGCTGTGTCGAAGTGGGGTGAGGCGAACTTGATATCACTCGGGTTGCACATTATTTGTTCTCTTTAAGTGATTATATAATAGCTCATTTATATATTTGTAATTATTTATTGCCTCTTTGAAAGATGCCGCTTGCCGGATTCACTCAAATTCGGTACTTCCAGTTTCACAATGCTTTACCGCAGGTATAACGCATTGTGGGTTGTCAGTGACAAACTATCCTGAAAATGACGTATTCGGGAGAGTAGCTCCGAAGTTTCTCCGAAGTAGCTTCGACTTGCCAAGTGCTTGTAAGGCTTTAGAAACACACACACAAAAAAAGTTGATCTTTGCCGGAAAAAAGAAAAAAAAAAAAAGAAGGAAGGAGGAAAAGGCCTCGTAACACAGAATGCGTTTAGTGTAAAGTACCAGGATAGCATGCTGATGCTGCTTTGAATGGGTGATGATGCTGCATGATGAAGCTTGCTTTGTCCTATGCAGGATGGCTGGAAGCTGCTGCGGCACCGCTTGATACTCGATGGGGGGGGGGGGGGGGGTGACGGGCGTCACTATAGGTCCTGTCAGTACCGTTATGTCCTGTACCGATATGTACGGTACCGATATATCCTGTCAGTACAGTCCCATTACTACGTGAAATCAAATGTTACTTGAACAAAAAAAAAAAAAAAAAGAAAAGAAAACAAAATTCGGCATTGGCGGAGTGGTAAAGCAATGGGCTCGCAAGCTGAAGGGCTTGGGATCGAATCCTAGCCGCTGACTAGTGACGGTCAAGCGTGTCGAAACCCGGCGTATAAATACATTCTGTGTTACTAAAAGCAAAAGCGAGGTGCAGAGAAATTGTCGGGTTGAGCTGCCATCCGACGAAGACGACAGCTGCTGGCTCTGCTGTTTGCAATGTGCGTGAGCAGCTTGTTTCTGCGATCTCAATACCAACGGTCCAGCACGGTCCGATACCAAGTTTCCCTCACGGGTGCTAAAGTGTACCATGTTCTTCCATGCTTGCGTGTGCAACAGGACGACGTCTGACCAGCCGAAAGGCAAGCACTAACTTCCCAGAAGTGCAACAAGTGTTGGAAGTGAACGTTTGTCCCCGTTTTTGTTTGTCAGTCGCTGTATTGTTGTACGCATCGATCGAAGGTCAGTACCAGCGCTACCGAAAGGATTATGTTGCTTGTATCCTGTTGGCGGAACCCCTGGGTTTGGGAAACACTGCCCTGCAGGAACGTCGTAATAGCGAAGTCTTCGCATTAAGATATTATGATGTATCGACTAAAAGGCTTTTTCATTAATCAGCAAGGATTCATGATGTAAGCAATTTGCCCCTGCAAGTCCTCTAGCGTTACTTGCTTACTTTTTTAAGGTGCCATTTCGCATTGCAACCAACTGAGTCATGTTTTTGCACACCAGTGTAGGTCGTCAATGAATCAATTCGGGGCTTTACGTCGCGAGACAACGTCGAGTTACGTCGCGAGATCACGTCACACGGCGTGTCTGAGCAACTTGTACCCTTACCACCAAGTGGCGACTGTCCTCGGCAGGGTTCGAACCCACGATCTTGGGATCAGCAAGCGGATACGCTAACGACTGGGCCACCGAGGGCGGTGCTGGAGGCCGTAATTACGTGAAAAAGTGTATGGCGCGCCGCTCAAATATCCACTTGGACACCAAGAGTGGAGTTCTGAAAGCCTATTCAGGGATACTACGTGAACAGGTTTATGATTTCAATACCACTTGGTAACTGATAGGGTTCTGCATTTTCGGGTTTTATTTTTGGACGGATTCGGCGTGTGCTTATTGATTTTCACGAAATTGGCGTTTTTCGATGTTTTTCCTGGCGTTTACACGTTTTATTCGACAGTTATCGGTGAATAGAAATCACAATGTAATTTCCGCACGACGCTCATTCAACGTTCTTCGCTGCGGTGTCGTGTTACGACTAACTAAAAAGTAAACGGACATTTTTCGCAACCATCGTATTTCTGCATGATTTGCTGATCTGCATCAACAACTTGCTGGGCATGTGCAGCAATTTATCTCTGTTATGTCCTAGAAGGTCCCTCTGTATTAGGTGCTTTTCGATTAAAACCGAATGACGGAAAATGTACCCGGCCTGTGTTTTGCGGCGTTTTTAGATTAAAACCGGAAACGCGGATTGATTGGATTGATTTGTAAACAGTAGTTCTAACAGGGTACTGATTTGAATTTATCATGAATTGTATTACAGTGGACATGTTGATGTCAAATACGGTGGTTTTGGTTTTATTATCAGTTATATCGGTTAGTTCCATGTAATTTGCTTCAATTTCCCCGTACGGCTAGCATATAAAACTTGACTACAACGTGGGAACGAAGAAGGGCACGGCACCCTTGAACCACCTTTGCTCATTTTTTATTTTTTTTTGTTCTAATAAATTCCCTTAGTCCCGTTTTACTTCTCGCTCTTTGTCTCTGTTGTTTTTTTTGTTTTCTGATTTTTTTCTGCTTTTTTTTTTTCTTTTTTGGTAGTTGCTGCTGCTACAGAGAAGAAGTTGATAGCAGGATAGCCGGCTGCGCACACCGCGTTTTACAGCACTCCGTTTACAGCTATAAAGTTTATAGAATTTGCGTAAACGTGTCTGGTGTTACAAGTGGAGTATTGAGCTACTTTTCAGGAAAAATCGTCTCTCTGTCCGCCTTCCTTGTCAGACCTGCGTGTGCGAAAATTACTCGGAACCGCGTTGCCGCGTTCTGACTTTTAATTTGTTTATTTCTCCTTTGCGGGAGGAAGATTAGTATAAATTCCTGTAAGGGCATATTGACAAATACTCTCGTTGATGAAAATGGCAGCCAGAGGTAGGCTCGGGGCTTGGTAGTTTCGCTAACTATGCCACAGAGGTTTCGTTAACTTTCGGTAACGATGCCACAACGCTACGTAGGTTTGTTGGATGCTCGCTCCGGTCATGCGAGCTTTTCTCAATGAATGGCGCCGCTAGCAGTGGATCCACGTGATCATTTCCTCTGTGAGGAATCTGAAGTGATGTGAATTTACCCGCGTCGTTTGAGATGATTCCGAAAGAAAAGTTTCAAGGAGCGAGCAAGCACCACTCTACATTGATCTGACTTACCGTAACACTATGTGACAGAAACGTATCCGCAATAACTGCGTGACACGAGGAGCTTGTGCAGAATCTATTATGCATAGCACACATAGAGAGAAAATGGTTATACACGTGCAGAAAATTTCCGAACCTTCGAGCTGGCACACGACATCCGTAGCGATATGGGTACGCAACTAGAGTAAGCACAACAGAGGGTAAGCACTAGAGGGTGCTCATGACCGCTGATAACGTCACCCTGACGTTGTCATAGATACCGGAAATAATAACAGCGCGCGTGAGTCAGAATCTTATCCGGTGATTGGATGCGGTACGCGTGGTACTTCAGCAGCCACATTACCAACTGCCGATATATATATATATAGCCGATATAATTTTTTTTTTTGTTGCTTCCTTCCTGCGTGAGAATAGTAAAGAGACAATCCACAAAGGCATCTTCCAAGGGCACATCGAGGGAACATTCCGGCAAGTGTAGAAAATTTCCGCATACCCATACCGGTACCGACATCTGTACCGATATTAGAGAGTTTTAGTGAGTCGTACGCTATCGCCTTTGTGTACGTAAGGGACAGCGTGGTCGTTGACGCGGTGGTTGTTTTGCGCGTGCGCCAGAAGCACCAACGCTGTCCTTTACGTACGCAAAGACAATAGCGTACGACACACAAATGGTGTCCTCGACTGGTCATCCCGATACTCAGACCGCATATCACTCCAGTTCCGATCCCGCAGAATTGTGGAGAAGCCGAAAGCGGCAGGTTCGAGCGGAGAAGCGGAGAGGGGATGTTAGCTCACGTGACTTCGGGTGCTTCCCTCGTATAGCCAAAACGACGACGGTACTCAACGCAGAACATGGCAGGCAGAAACACTACACAGCTGAAGCTGGCGGTATAACAGAAGCGGTATATTACCGAAATTGGAAATGGTAACGATAACGGAAACCGAAACGCGTACCATGGTTCTCCGTTACCGAAAACAGAAACGGAAACGAAAATTATCGCCCGGTGTTGAATTCGGGTAATGGCTATTCCCGTTGTGCAATGATAGTTCAGTGACTTTTCATTTTATTTTTGTAGTTTGATGACTCTATTCCCTATATATAATGCTCTAAATAGCAGAGTTCGAGGTAACTCGTTACTGTAACTAAGTTCCTTTTTTTTTGTAACTTGTAACTTAACTTTTGCGCCGTGGTAACTTTAAGAGGAACTCGTTTCATTTTCAGGTAACTTTGCCAAAGTAATTAGCTAAGTTCTAAGTTACTTAATTAGCTTTTTACTCACGTCCACATATTTTCTTGCTTTCTTTCTGGTTCTTTCATGGCATCTTATGCCATAAAACGTGATAATCAATCAATGACAGTATTCTATTCAGGAAGTAAGAACCGCTGCCATTGAAACGAAGCTGAACGATTGTGCGCCCACAGGGACTAGGATGCAAGGGGGAGAGGGGGGGGGGTAACGTTGGGTAGACGAGCGGTCTGCCTGCCTGGCTGGCGGCATGTTGCTCTAGGATGCAAAGCATTCGAATTGTTGGACATAAACGAAAACGATCTAAGCGTGTTGCGCTCCTCCGTAGGCAATTCAAGGTCTAACTCAACTGCTCACGCCCGCTGCACCTGTGTAAAGGGTGAACCGCATGGCACGAAAAACTGGCCGAAAACTGGCCGAACCGAAATCGGGACCGAACTTTTTTCTGTGCATCACCGCATGCTACCGAAATGCACCCCGAATTTCGGCCGAAGACTTCTGGCCTTGGGGTTGGGGAACATCGCCTTTGAACCATCCCGGTCAATGAGATAATCCCTGTATTCATAGGGGTAGAAGTCGCACACACGGCAACAGTCAACCCCATTGCTACGTCGTCGTTGCTATGGTTCTCCTTCCGGCTGGATAGCTATTGGATGCTTCTACTTTTTCGGTTGGCGTCACTTCCCATTTCGGAGGAGAAATCTGGCTTGGTCAGATCGGGCCGAATTCGGCACGGAATTCTGTTCTCCGAAAAAAGTTCGGTCCCGAATTTGGTTCGGAAAGAATTCGGACGCTTTTCAGGCCATGCGGTTCACGCTTAAGTGCTATTTTGTGTCTGAAGTAACTTGGAAGTACCTCGTACCTTTTTTTTTTAAGTAACTCCGTAACTGCGAGGTACATTTCAGACTGAAGAACTTCGTTATTAGCTTAGTAAGATTTTTCACATGGTAACTTAACTTGCAACGAGTTCTTTTTGACGGGTAACTTCTCTATCTGTGATAAGCACTCCACGAGAGCATGGAAACAAAGCGCCGTATTGGATCACGAGGGTGCATACCTCGCTTACCTACACGTCCCAGCCCTCATAACTCCATGACATCAACACATGAGACACAACATACAGACTCCAAGCACTCTACTCCACCATAGCACGAAGATGACAGCGTATGATCTTTATTTATCTATTTTTTTTTTACCTTTTTCATTTCACCGTGGCTATTGCAGTATTGTTTACTACTGAGAGCGTCCGCCTTTGAATGCGACAAAACAACAACTTTATTTTCGACCTTGGAGAGGGGGGAGTTTCATCGCCACAGGCGATACTCTATCGATTGGATGAAGGTTACGGCAATCTTGGGTTGCTGAACTCACAGTGACCGAAGACAGAAGACTTACTGAAGACATGTTCCTGCACCTCATTAAAAAATCTTACAAGATGGGCGCACCCCAACGACATAAAATTACTTGTGTAGTGTTTATGCGTGGACACCGAAGCAGCACGTGGGCGAAACAGGGTGCTGACAGAGCCGGAGGTGCTGTCTTGCCGCAGCTCTGTAACAGCCCTTCCAGTAACGGAAACGTGACGTAAACGAAACTGAAAGGCTGGTATCAGAAACGAGAAGCGAAAATATAGCAGTAACGAAAATGGAAACGGTTACGAAAAATACGTCCGTTATACCCTTCCCTGGACCAGTCGAAGATGAAACGTCGCTCCAGATGTGCTCTAGAGCGATCGGAAGCAACCAGTCGAAGACGTCATAAAACGCGCTATTGGTATAGGCAGCATCGGCACTAATAGACGATAGAACGTGCATTTAGTAACATTCTTTCCGGCAATTTCATATCTGGTGCACACAAGCTGAAATCGACTTTCGCTTGACGTTGCACGTGCCAACAGTTCGGAATAATCTCTCTCTCCCTTTCGATTCCTTTCTCCTCGAGGAGCTCTTAGGAGATTCATCATCGGAAAACTATTCCAAATACGCGGTAAATGACTTCAATTTTACAGGCCGAACGTTAATCAGGAATAAAAAAGGAGGAAAAGAAGAAGAAGAAAAGGAAAAGGGGGGTTCGGGAAGTAGTGAAGGATCCAATGCTCCCCTTGTGGAACTATTTTTCTATCCTGTTCATTGTCCTGATTCTTCAAGGAAAAGCCCATTTGAGGTTAGCGCACCGCCGTAAAGATAAACTGGAAGTTGAAGTCTCATTATGTGTGCGTATTGGCACACCTTGCGGTATCCCATAATGCCTTCTCATTCTCCTTTTACTTTTCTTTGCGAAATGCAGATTGCGCTATTTTCCGTCCAACTTCTGCCGCTCCATCCCGCAAGCGACGCGAGGTCACAATACCGTTCACGCAGCGCGTCCAGCGTCCAGCTCGCGTCACAGTTAACTTGAACACTGCCTCAGCCTGCGTCGAAGCGGGAAGGGAGCCACCCTGGCAGAGCCTAGCAGAGAACAACGCCTTCATAACGAAGGATCACCTCTGCCTCTAACTGTAAATATATGACCAAAAAACATCCACCGCCGTCATTTCTACTAAGCACCGCCAGGGTCCGCAGGCATTCAAGTTAACTCTGTTCCGAGCTGTACTACGAACTGCCACCGCATTTTCCCACTTTGTGCGGCTTTCTCGCGTGATTCGGTCGACGAACTGTAAATCTTCACAAATACGTTTCGTTTAGAATTCGCGGAACACGCTATCGCGAACAAGTTATCCGGGGAAACATAACATATCCCCTCCCCCAGAACTCCTCCTTCCATCCTCCTGAAATAAAGTTGTTGTTGTTGTTTGTTAGACACAGGTGTGTCTAACGACACATCTGTCTTGAACGGGCGTGTCGCAATAACAGATGCGCAATCCCCTCAAGAAATGCTTTCGATCTTTATTGTTGCTGTTTCGCTGAACCTTTCGCTTTTCAGCAAAGCCGAAAGGTAAATACTGGTCTAGTGTCAATTTGTAGATCTGCCCTGCTGCAGGATTGTTGTTCTATATAGGTGTGCCAACGAATAGTGAATTCGATTTAAAAGACCTTCGCGACCTGATCCTCTTTTCAAAGCAGGTGAAAAGAAACGAAGGATCGTATCGGAGATCGATTTGCTTCGTGATAGCACAGGGGGGGGGGGGGCATAAAATGGCTTTGACAATAAGCTTATACTAAGCTGATAGAATAATAAATGTACCACTGTGGTTGTCATGAAGACTCATACTCTATATACAGGGTAATTTCTTCGCATTACAGAATAAGCTAGCTATTTGCTTTTTTCTCTCTACCGAAGCATAAAGAAAGGAAAAGGAGGGAGGGGGGACTGTTAGGCATAAGACAGCCCTTCCGGAGTGCGCAACAATATTTCTCTTGGGCGAATATAGGTTCGGCAAAATGTAGGAAGCTATTGCTAGCAAAAGTGACCTGATGATGATGATAGGAGAGAGAGAGAAAAAAAAAAAGAGATGTAAGCCCGCTTACCGCGGGCCAAACTACTCCAGGTCTAGTAAACAGAGAGAGAGAAAAAAAAAAGTCTAAAAAGACGAGAGCTCTGCTATGCTCTTCACGAAGGTGATGAGTGAGCGCTGTGCACCCTCTGCGCTGCGCTGCGACCTCTTCTACACAAATATATAAATCATTTTGTGAGAGTATATAAACAAGGGGAAAGGTGAAAAGGATATGATACAAAAAGGGAAAGGGGGCGTAATGTGATTGATGCATTTACATCCTTTCTTCAATGTTTATTACTCCGCTGCGTAAATTAACGGATTAAGTAACAGACGCACGCATACCACCGTGCTCACAGTCCATGCGCGTCGAAATGATGACTGCAATATTCACGGACTCCCCTCTGAGACGCAATATTCCTTCGAGTAATTTACCGCCTGCGACTCAAGGTTCCGCTGACAGCAGGAAGATAGGAGGTGCTGGTACAATTGTGGAACTCCGGAGTAACGCTTACTAGTGTGCTGTGAATATGCTATAGGCGCTTCGCGCATAACCGGCAGCCTTGAAAGGTGCTCTGAATAGGGCTGACCGTCAATCAGTCAACGTGGAGAAGGTGCTGCTCGTCTAGCCAGGTCGACAAAGACGACCCACAGTTAGAGCCCCGGTGCCCTTTTTCAAAGTCATAGGTGCTGCTGTCGTCGTTCAACACTCAACATCTCAGCAAAGTGACTATCATCTTGGTGTAACACACCCATACCAAGTATTCTGGAGCAGCTGGCTGCACCGTCTGCATTGACGTGTCCATTTTTTTTCTCTCTCTCTCTCTCTCTCTTTCGTAGAGACTCAGACTTTGCTTGCGAGGTCCCACATTTTCGCTGTACAACGTTAAATTTGGTTCCGCTAATTGGCTGGCACGGTAGGACAAGCTTTTCATAGTTGTGAGAGTTTAAAGTATCGAAACATTGTTCTTTGTGTTCTGTTGCTTTTGCACCCCTGACACCAGGACATTAAGACCGCAGTTGGTGAAAAGTCAGCGAGTGCTAGTGGAGGGATTCGAACCCACACCTCTGTGATTGCCGGTCAGGTGTGCTACCAATTAGACTAGGCCGGCATCGCGCTCTGGTCAACACACTGAGGCCTCGTTTATGAAGACACGGACACGCATTCACTGTGTCCCATTCCCTCTTACATTTCCTTCCGTGCACGCTCAGATTAACACAGGAAGAAAGAAACCGAGGCATGCGGCTTGTCACCAGGACATGTCGTTCTCCTATACAGCATTTATGCGGGACGGCTTCAGCGATTGAGCATTAAGAGTTGATTACTGCTCAGAAAAACCCTAATGCAAAGTCTTGTTCGCTTGCTTCTAGTTCTTGCACTTGTTTACACGTCCGGGAGCGACGGAAAAACGGGGAATTTAGTCGGGTGATCGCACGTAAATTTTCTTTCCGAGGACTCTTGCCGCAGAGTTGTCAATGCAGGAAAGAAAGCAAGACCGGCACACTTATCAACTATATCAATGGCCTGCATGCGTCATGAAAACCATAACGACATCTGCCTAATCGATTTTCGTAAAGCCGTGCATATATAAAGTTCGCGGGGTCAATATGTCGAAGCCGTGCACTTTATATACAGGCACTGCATCAGACTTATGCTGGAAATGTGTCTTCGCACGAATACGCAACACATTGTTTTTGTGAACATGATGGAAGATGAGTATTCTGAGGCTGGAACATACAAACTGGCAAACACAACACGATCCCCAGCATGCCTAGCATGATGAAAGATTCAAATTACGGCAGTCGTCGAAAAAGCCTGACAGCGGTACGAATCGGACTCGATATCACGTGGTATAAAGTTGTATTGCCAACTGTGGGATGGTACAAACTAAAGCTGTTCAGAATATTTTACTAACATAATTATCTAATTACACAAGTAACTGCTCAGGTTACACTTTGCTTTTAACTATCACAATGACGAATGAAATGGAAGCTCTGAAAAAGGACCTTCCCGGAACAGCACCGCAAGCGGTAATGCCCCGACGACCTTGTTATCGGCAGCGCGTTCAAACTTCAAAGACAACGAACGAAACGAAAGGCCAAGAAAAGACCTCCCCGGAACAGCACCGCAAGCGGTACTGCTTTGTATTGCCAACTGTAGGATGGGACAAGCGTAAGCTTGCCCACATCACGGTTCAAAAATAGTACTGCCCTCGCCCTAAAAACGAAGAGCAGGCATGCACTACATTGTCTCCCTCCACGGCGATCATTAGAACGCCGATCTGAAGGGAGACGGCCGTTTCGAGCTTCTTGGCTCTCAGCCCCGACGACCTTCTTATCGGCCGCGCGTTCAAAGCTTGTCTTTTTAAAGCACGGCATCGTCGGCACTCTTCAACGCAATTAATAGCCCTCGATCTTCTTACAGAATTAATCGTCGTGCAGAATAAGCGGTGAGAGCGATATACGCAATAGTGTGAGCTGAACGAATTACTTGTCTTCCTCGAGGATAACACCTGTGACAAGAAACGTCGCCTTAGCACAGTTACCAACTGATACTGGGTCGCCAACCAGTAACTGCCCTGTTCACAGAGGAGTCGCGGTGCGCTATAGAGCTCGACGTGATGTTTGACCTTTCGGCTCAACCATTACCAGCTTGGAAGTGAGAGCTACATCGGTCCATGTACAGCGGATAGTTTCATTACGCTTCGTTTGGTGCGGTCTACAGAACGACAACGAAAAAAAAAAAAGGAATACGTGATAAAAACACTAATAAAGAACACTACAAGAATATAGGATGCGCGGTATCGGACGATGAAAAGTTTTTCCGTCCAGTGGTTGACCTTACGTTGATCTCCAGCTTGATCTTGATCATTACAGCGTCAAATGTTAAAGGGACTATGAAACGATTTTTTTCTTCGTTTCGTTCGAAAGAAGACATTTTTCTGAGTCTAGAACCGAAATTTTACTTTCGTCGCGCGAGCGAATTTCTCGGGAGCGAATTTAAACGGAGCGGCGAAGGGAGGACAGCTGGCGCCACGCCGTAGCGAGCTGCCGAGCGGAGACACAACGGGTAACTTGACGCGACCATGGCCGGCTCAGCAACACGTCATCGTGACGTGTTGCCGAGCGGAGGAATCCCGCCAGGAGCATGCGCCGTAGGATCCCGCGTATGCGTTCATCGGGAGTGGAAATCTCCATGATAGCAGCTTTCGCGCGATCGGCAGATTTCGGCAGTGGCGGCAGCCACAGCGCGAGCTCGCGCCATTGTGCAACACCGGTGACGTAACGGGGAGTCGAAGTGCGGTCCGTACAGTTACACCATCGGCAGGGAAATATGCGCGGGAGAGGAGGAACGCGGAAGAGACATTTCCAGCGTGCGCTCCTCGCAGAGTGGAGCGATTTCGTCCGGAAAAATTTGTGGCATATTAGTTTCTCTGCGGGAAGAACAGTTTCCATCGAAAAAAAGTATGGGGGTTCGGGAAATTTCATAGTCCCTTTAAGGGTAGATCCACCCGAGATCTGGTGGTCGGCGTCCGCAGAAAACGCGCGACACGTGACCCCCGCAGAGCGTAGTCTATAGGCGTTGCGCATCAAAGGATTATGCAAGCGAGCAGGTGTATAGATGTGACGCGGGCAACGTAGCCCTGAGTTTGGGGTGAAGACAAGGGGACCAACAAACAAACGGACAACACATAGGACCAGCAGTCTTGCCCTGTGTTGTACCGTTTGTTTGTTCGTCCTCTTGTCTTCACCCCAATCCCAGGGATACGTTGTCCGCGTAATGCAAGCATTGGAGACGCATCGTGTAACGGAAATTCGCGATACGCTGAACTGCCATTTCTCGCTCGCTTCTCGCTGTAGGTAAACGAAACATGGTACGCAGATTGGAAATACCGCGGGCTCTGGCCTCGTCGACCGCCATCGGCGTGCTACGCTTATTGTGAAGGTTACGTCGCTTTATGTAACGTCCACAAAATGTCGACCGTCAAGCGGTCCACAAACGCGATCTTAACGTCGAACTGTAGAACATTTATTCCTCTATCGCGTACCAAAAATTTCACGCGCCTACCTGAATTTGCATGGGAGCGTTCGAAATCTGGACGTGGGCGACATTTTACGGCGTCAGTTACGAAGGCACGACTGGCTTGGCCGATAAACGTCCTATAATAATGAACCATTTGAACCATTGTATTATAAGAACCATTAAACATTTACATCACACGCAGCTGACGCTGAAAATCGCGTTACAATTGCCTAGCCGTTCCTGCAATATTTTTTTTTATAGGCTTGAGTTCATAGCCGACCTCATGGATTTCACGGATTGCAGGAACCTTCCCAACCAAGGCTAGAAGGTATACCCTGCATGTAGAGCAAATCCTCGGAAAATTGAGCGTAAATCCCTGTTTACTTCAACAGCTATGACGGGGGGAGGGTATATTGCTGTATGGCTGTGTGTTTATTGAATACGACGGAGAAAGAGAGGGGAAAGGCAAACAAGGTCGTGGGTCCGTTGCGGATTTTGCCACAGTGAAGGGGGGGGGGATATATATTTATTGAATGAAAAAGGTCGGCATGCTATTCCATTAAAAAAACGAATAATAAATAGAAAGAAAAGGAGGCAAAAAGGTGAGACTCCATAAAAAAGGAAGAAAAACAAAAACGCAAAGAAAAGAAAGAAGGGAAAAAGAAAAATAAAGCAACGAAGAAAGAGAAAAAAGCAAAAAAAAAAAGAAGAAAGAAAAAGAAGGTGAGACTCCTGGAGCGCGCAGCTCAGAGCTTAGAGGCGAGGCCAGTGCACTTCAGAAAGTGCAGTAAAGCAGTTGTGACGGCCCACTGTTGGTGCTGAGGAACAGGGCCAAGAAGCGCGGCCAGCGTCAGTTGGTTGTGCCCGAAACGTTCGAGGCAGCGGAAAAGGGTAGCGCTATGGTTGGTGTACTTGTTGCAGGTCAGCAGGAGGTGCAACGTGTCCGCAACCACTTCGCAAACGTCGCAGAGGGCCGAGATCTGCCTCCCCATCATGCGCTGGGCCGGTGGCGTGTATGCCAAGTTGAGGCGCAGTTGGTGGAGGAGTGTCTCTTGTGACCGTTGGAGACGTCGTGGTGGGGAGCACTCCACCGTCGGGTCGATGGAGCGAAGGAAGTCGTTGACGTTGACGGGCGGATTCTCGAATGAAGCACCGCGCCTCTTGGGCGGCCCAGCTGCGGATTTGGATGCGGCAAGCCGCAGGGGTGAGCGGTATGCGCGCCGCGGCGTCGGGTTGTTCGTGTGCCCGCCTGGCCGCAGGATCTGCTCGATCGTTCCCGCCGAGGCCAATGTGGCTGGGTATCCACTGGAGACATATATTGTGCCCGGAAGCAAGGGCGGTGTTGGCTAGGGACGTTGTCATTGTGTGTTGGTCGTCGGTTGTTTTGGTGCAGTGTGAGTCGAGTGTCTCCAGTGCCGCCTTGCTGTCCGACAGGGTCGTCCAGATTCCTGGGGGCGATGTTGTGATGTGCCTGAGGGCCGCGTGGATTGCGAAGAGCTCGGCTTCGGTGGAGGAGGTGGTATGGGAGAGCCAATGAGAACTTGTTCGGTGTTACCTTGCGCGACGTAGATGGCTGCAGTGGCCCCATCGAGTGTTACGGATCCGTCTGTATAGATGGCTTGACGCTGTTGATGCTGCGCCGATAGGTATCCGAGGACGAGCTGGTGCGCAACGGCTAACGGCGTCTCCCTCTTTCGTCCTAGGCCAGGGACGCTCGTCAATACCTGGGGCTTGGCGAGGGCCCATAAAGGAGGGGCGTAGGATACACCCGATGAGCGATCCGGGAGGATAGTCTTAAAGGAGCATTAAAGTGGTATCTAACATGGCCAAAATCTGCTGTCATCTTGTAAAGCAGTATGTGAAAAGCATTCCCACAAAATATTTCTGTCCAAGGTTATTTCACCACGGTGCAATTAATTTGGAAAATCGCTGCCGCGGTGACAGGCCGGAGCGCTCCAACTGCAGACCACACCCACTCTACTGTGACGTAGGTGGTAGAGAGCCCCTCATTCGCTCGTAGGAAAAACCGTCTGCTACGAACATTGCGAGCTGTTTCTTGTTGACTTCTATTCTTTATATGGTTTATATCACGTTTTCTAAAAAAAAAAACAAAGCATATATGCAGCCTGAGAAAATAAGATTACGATCACAAGAGTAATATATCCGTGGCTTCTGTGCAATCTCAGAATTCGCAGTAGCAGAAAACAAGCGATGGCGGCGGTATTGTGGCGCCACCTGTTAGCCACTGAACCAACTGCGCGGTGAAAACGCGCAGTTGGAAAGCAGGTCAACATTATCATGTTTGCAAGCGAATTTCTGCGCTTAAACGTAGGAAAATTTGTGCACATGACTATGTCTACGAAACAATAGCCGATTTTGTCTTCCTATGTTATGGATAACGTTCCACTCACAAAGGTTTCCAAACATAAATATCTGGGCATCATCCTCTCGTCAAACCTTAGTTGAACAGCGCGTTGATCATATTGTTGCCAAAGCGTCACGCAAGCTCTGGTTCCTGAAAAGAAAAATGTGTCATTCTACTTCTGCGACTAATAACTGACAGCATACAAAACTTTAATTCGTCCACTTCTAGAATATGCCGATATTTTGTGGAAAACATTTACTCAAGCCCTAAAGCCTGCAGGACCTTATACTGCACTCCGTGTGGGTTACTATGATTTGACGAGTTACCTCGACGGGCACGTCAATCTAGCAACGCAGGGGTTTAGAGTACGTTTAGTATGCATGTGTCGTTCCAGAAGTGTCGTAAGTAGGGTTCTCGGAGTTTATTCTCGGCGTTTATTCTCGGAGTTCTACCATATTCGTAGGGTGCGTTTCGTAGTTTGTTACATTTCCGGAGTGTTTCGTCCTGCATTTTTTTTAGAACTGAGTTAATAACTAAAAATTCGGCGAAAAAGCGGGAAGCCGTGAAACGACGTACAGATCCCGACAAAAGTTTACGGAACACCAGAGCGTCGTATTTCTTGATCTCAGCGACACCCTAGCGGCGAACGGGAGTGGACACACCTACTGAGAGGTGCGACGAGTACCCGGTCACCTGTTTGTAAGTCTATCTGCTCCTGTTTGCCGCAACTGTGTCGCTCAGATGACTATATGCAGCATTCCAGTGTTCCGTAAACTTTTGTCGGGACCTGTACTCACAAAAAGTGTTGAAAAAAAAAGGGGGGGGGGAGTGGCTTGAAAAGAAAAATACTTATACTGCTGTTCTGCAGAAGTTGCAGACAACAACATCTGTACCACGATCACCATGCAACGTGATCATCTCGAAATCGGGATGTTCCTAGCACACGGCCGCTTTCGCTTACGTCCCATCTGCGCTGCAACAACCCATGCCACTAACTCTAGCCACTAACTCTAGCTACCCCACCAAGAAGACAGTTCGTATACCATCCGTGCTCCCTTGTCAATTTTGAGGAGGAGAGGTAGCACGATTCAGAAGGAAAGGAAAACTGTTGACTGTGAGTGTTTTCTATGTATAGGCCAGGGAAAAGGCCGAAATGATATCGGAACATCCTCATGCTCAAGTAGTGTCCGCGATGCGAGCCAATCTCGACACAAAAGGGAACAAACCATCGTCAACCAGCCAATCAGTGCGTGGCTTTTCTTACGAAATTTTCAGTTACTGGTCTGGAACAACAACAACAACAGCAATAAAGGAAGGAGACGAGATGATGGCATGGGATGTTTCCCCGTGGTGGCCACAAGACCCTACCCCACTAATGTGAAAGGATGAATTGTAGTGAACGCGAAGCGACGACAGGTCGGAGCTCTGTTTAGAGCTCTTCGAGGAGTCCAGCGGCTTGCATGAAGGCAAAAAGGGAGCGAAGAGCGCGGCACTCATGCGCAGGGAGCTCCATGGGCTAAGTACTCTGGACAAGCTGAATGGTCTATGGTCATGGAGCTCAAGTTGACGTCGAAACACACGGCGTTCACACGTGTACCGGTCACAGTCCTCGATGATATGGAGGACCGTAGCCGGGGTGTGGCAAGCTGGGCACAGCGCCCTGTTACTGTAACCCAGCTTAGCCCGGAGCACAGGGGTGAAGGCGACGCTGAGTCGTAGACGACGCAGAAGTGACGTAAAGCTGCGAGGGAAGCCACCTGGCATCTTAAATGATAATGACGGGTCCACTGCATGGAGGAGTGACCATTGAGTGATGTCATGGAGCCATTGCTGGCGTGCCAAGGGTGGAACCCAGACGATTTCTTCGGATAAATCCTAATTATTATACGCGTACATTATGGAGATACCGTAGGCATAAGTGATCGAGGATACCCAGCGCTGATGTGCAGGACTGCACCAATGTCCAAGAATCTTGGATATACTGAACGGTCCAATGTCGATGATTTCTAGTTGATACATAAGGGTGTGATGTGCCCTCGTGTATCGTCGGCAGGTCATGAGAACGTGCTCAATTTTAGCCAGGAAAATGCAGGTAGGGGACAACATTGTATTGCTGAGGCTCAAGTTACGCCAAAACAAAAGGCTACAGGCGACGTTCCGCCGCTGCCGACGCACGAGGAATGCACGAGGACGCATTTCACAATGACGAGAAAGTCCACTTAGCATGTTGAAGGGCAGGGAGGGTTCCACTGCCTGCAGGTATTTACCAATGCTACATGGAAAATATGGTGTTATAATCAAGGTATATACCAGGTTAATACCAAGTATATCAAGCTGTACCATCTGAGTATCTCGAGTTCACCGGCGATGCAATCTGACGAAACATCCGTCGACCTTTGGCCATTCGAAGAAGTACGGACTGAAAAATGTCTCCGACTCCTTAAGAAGAAAAAGAGACCGTCACGCGCAAATGCTAAAGCTGTCCAGTGGTCGTCCAAAGCACCATGGGTGCCCAAACAACACCGAATGTCCTCTGGATGTACGAATAATGTCCTAACGGATTCGTACGTCCGATGGATATCTGAGGGATATCCATCGGACGTACCAATTCGTTAGAAAATTAGTCGTACATCCAGAGGATATCCGGTGTTGTTGGGGCCCATAAATCGGTTATGAAACGCATTAAGCGGGCAATGCACTGCACAGTACCCGTACCAGTGGTAGCAAATGTTTTGCGTAACCCACAGACAATCATGAGCGTTAGAACGCTTCTCTCAAGATCTACAGCGTTAGTCCCCTGACAAGAAAATGTACTGCAGAGCAAGAAGTACAACAAGTAGACTGTACGACTCGGCGTCTAGAGTGGCCTTTTCTCCTTACAGTGCTTTTTTGCGGCTAAGTTATGTCAGCCATATATCATTACTGTTGACAAACGTTCCCCCGGCGTTCTGAACACCCACGTTTCTCGGACAACGGAAATGCTCCGTGGGAGAGATGTATATGTCCTTGGCATGTGCCAACCGTTGTCCCTAAAAGGGAAAAATGCTATATATATATATATATATATATATATATATAAAAAGAAAAAGTTATGACTACTGTGTCCCTCGGATGATGAATGGCCGCAAGTGAAAGCTCTTTAGCAATCCGAGAGATCCCGCATTTGAAATTCTTTCAGATGTCCTTTGTGCTGTGTCGTTGTTGTCATAATCTTGATTCTTCCTTTCTTCTGTTCGCAGTATATCTAATAAACAATTCAAGACAATATCCTTCCTTTCCAACAACTTCATTTCTTCGTAAGTTTTGGGGGGTAACTTTGGAACCGTCGTCATCTTTGGAATGACAGGAAAAATGTATTTGTTCAAGTAAGTTACTTGTTTGGGGGAGGGCGGGAGGAAGCGTTCCGAGGCGAACTCATCTTGGTTGTTGTCGCAAGATGGTGATGATGACGACGACGATGGTAGGAGAAAAAATAGAGATGTGAGCCCGTTCACCGCGGGACAAGCTACTGCAGGTCTAGTAAAAAAGAAGAAGAGAACAAAACGTTTAAAATGCCGTTGCACGAGTTTACTTTTTACGTTTAGCTTTTACTTTGCTCCAATTGAGCGAAACTAAAATTTCGGACCTGAGTTCGATGTCCCAGCATGCGTAGCGTCAACTCTCCACTTGAAAGCCACCTGTTGAGGCGGAGGTTTTGAAATTTGTTTTCATATTTGTGTGTGCGTTCATTGTTTTCTTATATCTCTTTGATCTGGCACGAAGCACAAGTGGCTTGTGGCAGCCATTTCGGTTGTGAAGATCGAAGCCGTTCATGCTTGAGCTATGTTTTGTGCTTGCGCTTGTAACTTAAAGGAAGACCGTGAGTTATTAAAAAAAAAGAGAAAAATCCAAAGAACACCGAAATTATTTCATTGCGCATATGGCCAGCTCAGGAAATTTGGTCTACAACAACAACAACAACAACATAGATGAATGGATGATGATGATGATGTGGGATGTTTCTCTGCGTTGAGTGCAGGACCCTACCCCATTCCAAAAAGGTTCACATGAAAGGATGACAAGGGAAGGAAATCCCTACAGTTCGTGAATGAGGCCGGTGGCCCTCAGAAAGGAAAGAAAAGCGCCAAGTGCACGGCACTGATGTCCAGGGTTACTCCATGGGCCGAGAACTTTGCAGATGTTGAATGGCCTCTGATCCAGTATTTCAAGTTGACATTTAAAGGCTCGTCGCTCGCGTATGTACTGGCTGCAGTCTTCTAGAATGTGTCGGATTGTTGCCGGGAAACCACAAGTTCTACACAGCGCCGTGTTGCTGTGGCCCAGCCTATACCGGAGTGCAGAGGTGAATGCAACGCTAAGTCAGCAATTTGGTCTAGCAACCGGTGACTGCCGGCAAAAATTGTTGCATAACTCAGCGAACCTGCACGTTCTCGGAAAATTGGCGACGCAAAACACTTACGCTGCATTGGTGGTAAGTCTGCGTTCCATCACTTTTGGATTTAGTTCACGTAGTCCACATTACTCACGTACGGTTCGCTCTTTTCGCGCGGAATTAAGCGCTACCATGACATAAAGCAATAACCTGTGGTGGCCCATAGGAATTCTTCGCGTTCTTCTTCCATACCAATACTTATTGCAGCAGAGCTATAAGGCGTTAATACACGTTCTATGATTTGAAGCTCCATGAGGACGGAACTCGGAATTCAATAATGCCGTAAGGATGACGTCATCTTTTGTTCGGGCATCATGACGCTAAGCTATATATTAGGTATACTAGGTGATGCCTGTAAAAGGCGACGTCTGCATGTTCAGAATAATAAACCATGTTCGTAGTCGACAGAGGCAGGAGCAATGAAGTCGATGACGCCGAAGAGCGAGTCATTTTGGCAGATACTACAATGCGACCATTGGGTTGTGCAGACCATCAACAGAGGGCGTATGTGTCTGCAGCAAGTCCTAAGCGCTTGAAGGTCTTGGAGATGATTGCGGCAGTTGCTATGGGCGCATGTGTGAATGAACACGGCCACGCTATTGGAAAGCACAGTTGATGTTGATGATGATGAAGAAGAATACTAGGGAGAGGTTGAATTCGTCACACGACAAATTCAACCTCTCCCTAGTATTTTCCTTCAACATCAACACACACACAGTGAAACTATGATTCTGCTGCGTTCAGCATTGCGGTCGCTCGAGTCTACATCCTCTCTCTCTCTCTCTCTCTCTCTCTCGAATGGTCGCTTCTTTTGGCGGCAAGTAATGAACGGATATATGTCCCAGCAATGCATTACTCGAGCACCACGCTGCCATGTTACAGGTGGTGTCCGATGTCCACCGCATTGCGTTGGAGTTTAATTCTCTGGTGTTATCTTGCTGCTCGTCTTGCCACTGTCACCACGAGTGACAGAAGAGATACCCGTTGCTTTGATTTCGGTAATATCGCAGAAGGCTCGCACATTGCCGAAATAGCGGCAGAGATATTGCTATAGAAAATGTAATTTCGTCATCCGTCGCGAGTCATCCGCCACAACAACGACGGATTGATTTTGATGATGATGATTGGGGTGTTTCATCGCCGCAGGTGATGTTCTGCTTCATTGCGCGCTGTCGTTTGATGAAATGTTAGGATCACCTTCACAGCGACAACGCACAGCGGGCAAGTAGACTGTAAATAGAATAGACTGTGAGCGAAAATATTGGAACTAGAATGGAGTTGAACGGTTGTGTTGGAATGCGTGGAAAGAAGGGAAATAAAGTCTGCCTGATGTTAGAACCTGCTGATATCTCGAAAAGGAGTTTTTCTTTCTTTCTTTCTTTTTTTTTTTTTTGACGCAGCTTTAGAGGGTGTTGCGGTGCCTCTAGGCATATACTCTGTGTTGTTATACCTGATAGTGGTCTCTCACCTTGAAGTTGCAAGGACATGACTAGAAGGCAATCTCTTTACAGGTGCTACGTGCGCCAATCTTTTATCGCGCTCATTTCATTGTATAAACGTAACATAATGAAACGTTAATCACTCGCAAAAAAGGAATCAACCAAATATTCTGAAAAATAATCTTTGGGCATTACATATTGCCAAAATGCCGCAATATGTAATAAATGTTCGGTAGCCTTCTGGCCATCGTTGACTTTGCAGTTTTTGGTCATGTTACAGTGGCTAGAAGGAGAAGTGTGCCGGGCGCCATGTACACGCCATGCGATAGGGAAGCGCAAACCGCAATGACAAATTCTGGCGTCGCAGAGGGCGCTGCAACCACTAGGCGAGTCTGGTCGCGGGAAGCAGACGCTTACTTGTCAACTCAACGTGTGACGTTTCGAGCATTTGTTTGTTCAATAGACGATTTCAGAAATTGCATGGATGGCCCACCAGAGAGCGCCGTGTTGCGAAAGCCCCACTGCACCTTGGGATTTAGTTTTCATGAGTCAGAGAGAAGAACAAGAGCGCAAACGGTTTCGGTTTTCTCTCTCCTTCACCTCCCGCACCTTCAAGCAACAGGCAGACGAGCACGAATGCAAACCATTTCCCACAACGCATTGCACGATGCGCGTGACTTGGGCGACGGAGGGCCCCCGTGCGGAGCACAAGGGCAATATCTGAAATCGCCTATTTGTGTCTCTTTGGGCGCTTTTGTGTGTTACTTAAAGCGAAGTCTGGGTATCCAGTCTTCACGACATGGTCCATGTCACCGTGAGGACGAATATGAGGTCCTACCGTTCCGACCACCGAAAGAAACTATCCGCAGAGAAGAGTAGACGCGTAACGTAAAGCGCGGAGAAAGGACTAACAATTGATTGCGTTGTGTGTGAACGGTAATTCGAGGAAGGGTATACCATGAGGATTCTTCGACACATCATTGGCGACGAAAACGTCGAAATTCTGAGGGACAGGTCGCTGCTAACGGACGATGCCGTTCCAACCCTGTTCCGGACGCGCCGAAGTAAGTGCACCCATCAAAATAAACCTGGGTTCTGGTGCACAGTTGCACAACTTCAACCCGTTGTGCATCAACAGTGATGGAAACGATTTTGCAAAAAAAAAAAAAAAAAAAACGAACGGCACACGAAAGAATGGGCAATGACATGACGCATCAGAAAAAAATCAAATGGAATTCTGTGTTCAAAATTCCCTTTTTGCTACATACAGATTTAGTCTGAACTGGTTACAAAACGGAAAAATTGCCGTATAAAAGCTGTACGCACTGTGCTTTATACAGAATTTGATAAGGGCTGGTTAGAAAGTGGTTAAGAATTCCTGTTAAGAAAATGTATACAGTGCGCATAATAAACCCTGTACGCACCTTTATTCAGCTTTCTGTCTGCTAGATTGGGAACGAATAGGCTGGATAGGCCATGGTTATAAGAGCTATATATAAACTAAGAGATCATTTTCATAAGCCGCACAGATCCAAGAAAGTGAGTTCACCAGCTATATCCTGGCCATGGACTGGCCAAGCTCATTTCAGTGCTGGAAGCAGCATTTACGTTATATTTTTCCACTCAGAAGCTCTACGGCCGCAGTATCTTTGACTTTATGCAAGTCCTTGACCAATCTAAAGCTTGAACTAATTGGCTGTGACGTGCACTGCAATGAACTGATTAGACGTGTTCTTCAGATCTTTTTAGTCACACCACTGCATTCTCTTACAAAGTCTCTTTTTTTCTTTCTCTCTCAGATTTTCTTGAATAAGGAGAATGTGTCAAAAAGAGAGCGACGGAAGCATTTGAAAATACGATTGAACGGAAATCAAGGAGATGTTCCCGTTCAATCGTACATGTATACACCAGCTCGCTTGTCCCCTCACTTATGTTCAACGAAAATACTCTATTTTTGCTTGAAAATATGCCATTTGAAAATATTCGCTATGACGTCTCGTTAAAATATAAATGTGTTCAGTACTGTACCATCATGGCTCTATTTTTTTTTCTTTCTTTGTTTAAAAATTGCGCATGCTCGTGTTCTCATAGTTATCGCTGCATAATTAAGAGGACATGAATCAAGCACCAACAAGATTCCTTTTCAAGCTAACGTGAAATCCTCGGGTTTAGTGCCGAACTCCGCAACTTTCCACGTCGGCGCCCTTCGGGAGGTAACTCGCCTACTGCGACCAGCGCCACCTGGACCTTTCATTGCAGTTTTGTGCGCTTATTTTCCGGCGCCCGGCACACTTCTCCTTCTAGCCACTGTAATCATGTGGTCACTGTCACGTGGTCCTATCAAGCCGTTACGGACGGACCTAGACAGCTGTCGACGTTGGTGGGTCCTAGAAGCTATAACGTCGCAGGAAATTACGTTCGGCAGGAGTGATAGTCGAAGAGTTTTATGTCCGTTCCTCACGTTTTATACGCTCTTCTCCCACAGACCCCAGAGCAACGTATCGCCTCATCAACACGAGGAAAAAGAGAGAGAGAGAGAACGTCGCGCCCATAAATCCACTGGTAAGAGTTCACCTTTTTTATGTGTCGCCCTGAAGAACTGACAACAACTCATTCTGCCGATGGAGTGCGAAACGACGCAATCAATCCGTTTTGCTTTCCTGTTTGTAAGAGAAATCGTTCGCGCATAGTCGACTATGGTACGAGGACGAGTTTACGTGGTATCGTAGCCGGTAGCCAGTTTAACAGGCTGCTGTAGAAGAAGAAGAAGAAAAGAACCAAATCATTTTCTTTTATTCTTCGGGAAGTTAAAGGGAATGCAATGTTTCTCCTTCCGCCAGCTTCTCAGATGTAAAACCTACGGGTCTTTCAGAAACGAAAGCAAACAAACAAACAACCAAACAAAAAGGAGCAAACAAAAACTGCCTGGGGCGGATGCTTTTTGGCCTGAAAGGTGCCCCATTCACCTTGCAGCGTGCGGTCGATGCTGTCATCGATGATGCAAAATTTGACTATGCTCTCGTTTACATGGATGACTGCGTAGTCTACAGCAAGACTTTTGATGAGCATTTGGAGCATCTATCTGCTGTATTCTCACGTTTTGAAGAAGCAGACTTAAAATTCAAGCCACAGAAATGCTTTTTCTGTTTCGGAGATTTTATTCTTGGGCTATGTTGTCACCAGGCGCGGTATCTCACCTGACCCAGCTAAAATAGCCCAGCAACATCAAAGACCTTCAGTCGTTTCTTGGTTTGACGTCCTACTTCCGCAAGTTTATACCAAGATACAGCGTACTGGCCGCACCACTGCGAGACTTGCTGAAGAACGACGTTCCGTTTCAATGGACTGACGTGCATTCTTCCGCGTTCTGTGACGTCAAGGAAGCTCTCTGCAGCCCACCTGTGCTTAAACTCTTCTCCGATGACGCATCCTTTGCGATCCAAGTCCATACAGATGCCTCCAAACTTGGACAGGGGACCCTCCTCTTGCAAGAGGATGATGTTTCGTGCAGGGTGTCCAACCGAAAGGTTTTCCGTTCCGGTTTTTGTTTCGGTTCAAAGAAAACTGATCAGTTCCGGTTCAGCTCCGAAGTAAAAAAAAAAGGAAAAAAATATAACGGTTCAAACCGGTTCAGTTTCGCATGGTCTAATGAGAATTGATTGCGGCGAAAATAATCCCCTTTATTCTTTCCAAGAGATAGAGAGAGGGAGAGAGAAATAAAGAGAGAGGTTATAAGGTCCTACCATGTGACTTATACACGAAAACAAGGAGCTCGTCTTGTGCTCTGGCACATTGTTGTAAGGTGAGGTTCGGGAAGTTTCCCAAATACCGATGGATGCCATGTATTTATGCACTTGAGGTCTTACGTTACGTACCCTTGGGGGCCAAATAGTTCAACTTTCCATTTGAACTGAAAACCGAAAACATATTTTCGATTTCCCTCCGTAGCATACAATTTAGTTTCGGTTTTCGTTCCATTTCGGTTCGCCCAAAAATGACGTTTTCGTTCTTTTGTTTTTGGTTCAGGTTTTCGGTTCGCTCCGGAACCCTGGTTTGGTGGAAGAAAACAGTAAAACGGAGTACGCGCCGCGCATGCACTTACAGGCGCTATTTACAGGGGGGGGGGGGATATGTTTATTAAGAAAAAGAAAGGAAAGGCATTTACAGGGATTGTGATTGCGACACTTTCGTAGATACGGTCCATAAGTAGAACTGTATCGAGAAGCAGACGCTCCGCTCCGAATACGCGGGAAAAAGGGTTATCGTGAGGAGGAGCAGGTTTCTGGGCAAAGACCCCAAGCACGAGTGGGATAGCCCGCAATGCTCTCTCTCTATAGTTCTACTCAGCGCCGATAGGGTGGCTCTCCAACTGCTCCGACAGCCGTCGCCACGTTAAAATTAACGTTGGGAAAAATGTACTCCACGCCACCGCATTGAGTACGTGTCGTACTTGCGTTGTTTGTCGTGCATTGCATTGATTGTATTGGATTGATTGCAGTGCATTACATTGATTACGTTGATTGACTTGCATTACTTGTGGTGCATTCCTACGTGTCGTACTTGGCGAGATACAAGCCATCGAACACATGTACGGTGTAAAGCTCTGACGTCATAGGAGCTACCCCCCAGCTATACGTACGTCCTTTCCCGTTTTCTAATCTGTCTAACACTGGAGAGTGCTAGTTGACCGTTGACGACGTCACCGTGAAGCTATACCGTACCTACCGGAACCAATGGCAGCATGCATGACTCAGAATCTTATCTGTTGATTGGGTGCGGTAGGCACGGTACTTCAAAAGCAACGTTATCGACGGTCTACTAACATGCACTATTCTCTAACAGGCAGTTTTAGCAAACCATTGGTAAGGTTATCGTGTCTATAGGAACCAATCGCAGTCGTGTGTGACTCAGAGTATTATCCTCTGATTGGTTCCGATTGATACGGTTCGACGCAAGCAACGTTATCAACAATTTGCTGAAACTCGCTAATGTCCATGCTGTTACCGGATTTGAAACTGTCACGGTACGGCGAATATTACAGGGTGTTGATAACATCACCGTTAACTTACCGTATACCCACCGGAACCAATGGGAATGCGCGTGACTTAGAATCTTATCAGTTGATTGGGTGCGTCAGACACGGTACTTCGGAAGCCACGATATCAACGGCCTACTCACAATTAGCGGGTGTTAATAGACCGCTACCGGTAGGCTACCGTGTCTGCCGCACCCTATCAACAGATAAGATTCCGAGTCACGCTCTCTGTCATTGGTTCCGGCAGGCGCGGTAAGTTAACGGTGACGTTATCCGCGTTACTAACACTCGTTATTCATTTTTTATATAATTGGGTGGTTACGTCGCGAGACAACTGAGACTCGTTATTCAGTGCTCATCGATGTAATTCGTGCATGTTTTGCTTATCAGGTTTGTGTACGTATCGTGGCAAATAGTGTGTTGGAAAAATTCTTGTTTAGGGTCGCTCAAGTAGACAGTGTGAAGGTGACGACGCAAATGGAGATCACAGGGCCAACTGTGTAAACGTTTGCATCTTTCTGCGACCGACTTTCTCCGAGGGGAAAATAGGACACATTTGGTGTCACTGTTAGCTTCTCCTATTTGCAAGCTCAGTATAGATCTGTTCCCGTGGGCCAGGTGGGCCAGGCCAAAATGTGTATCTATGTCGTTACACGTATATACATATATATATATATATATATATATATATATATAAAAGTGTGGCTTTAAATAACGATTAGCTACAATTCTGCTACAATTCTTACATTTTACTGATGACGACCAATTCCAAAGTTACTTTATGGATGCTAGGTATTCATCCTGTCATCCAGTAGCTACACACTCACTTCGACAGTATGTACCGTATATATAACTGGCCTACAGCAACGGCATCTGTGCTGACCTCATAGCTCATAGCCTCATAGGCGGAGAGGTCTGCGGGGTGACTGCTAATTTAATTGACGTAACTTTTATTTAATTATTTACAATGGATAAAAAATACAAATTTTTGAATGAATTAATCAATCGCGTTTATTCCGTTAATAATGCTCCGTTGGCCCCATCTGATATATGAACCACTAGACTCCGCAATTAAATATAATCGATGGCAATAAACCTCGCGAGCAGCTTTGTGGAATTCTTATATGTGACAGCCCCCTACATTGCATCGCACGTACTAAATGAAAGCCGCTGATATACAGCTGTCTGTCACAATTGATGATGAGACGGTAAAGTAAATGGACCACTCCTGACGGCGCATTTTCTCCACTTCCCGAGTCAGCAAAGTGAACGTCTGCTGAAACGTCGTTATCTTCTCTCACCAGTAGTGTTCGTACGCCTTCTTTCCGACGGCGATATTTGTAACGCTCAGAAATATCGACGTTTTAGCCCTGGTCACTTCCTCGCTGTTATTGAAGAGTTACACGAGACAGATCGTGTAGAAAGAGGAACTCCCTCGGGGCAACCGCGCTGGCGCTGGTGAAAGCGATATAAATGTGTATGCAGAGTTGGGAAATGAATAGCCTCTTATTGAGTTTTTCCCTCGACGTCTTCCACTTGACACCGGTTTAGTGTTGCTCTCTCGTTCTGGCTAAGTGCCATTGCTCACTGTCAAATGAACAAGAAGGAATACTGAGTTGGAGCGTTCCGCCTAAGCGAACTTTGGGATAGTGCGTGTTCATTTGTGTTCTTTGCTTTGTGAGCTCATTGCTTCTATCCATGCAGAATGCGTTTTCTTGATGCTACGTTCAGCATACGCAGCGAAAGCAAATGACTTCTTATCGTCCCTTTATTGCGTGCCGTTTCGGAAAGAACAGATGGGCTTCTTATGAAATGGAAATAGGTATTCGCTGCAATAGAATAGTGTATGAGCAATTCAGTTGTTTCTCTGTATGTGCTTCGTTGTTTGCAAGACGGGATAGCTGTCATCTTGCTCGTCCTTGAAACTTTGTATTCGTATAAAGAGGATGCAAGATGAGATGGCACCCCGCGAAGTTTGGAGAACTTCATGGTTGTGTTGATTGGTACGCTGTTGATGGATTTTATGTGATAATTTTTAACTTAAAGGTACGATATTGCCGTGGAACCATGAATAGGTCATCGTTTGCCTCAAATGAGCGAGGAAGGGCTCGAAACGCTGTTTCGTTCGTCAAGCAGCGCAATATTTGCGCAATATTTCCGCTGTGCAGTGTATTTTTCACTGCGCAAGCAAATTTACAAAAGTGCCAGGAGAAAGCAGCCATCGTTCCGGCCCAGAATGTGTCATCAGAAATGCGTGGGGAACAGTCGCAAGCAGTGTTGCCAGATCTCATCCACAGAAAGTCGCTATTGGCATTCCGCAAAGTCGCTAAAAGTCGCTAAAATTGAAATTTAAAGTCGCTAAAAAAGTCATTGCCACCACTGTGCCCCGTTTGCACGTCGAAACAATGCGGTGACAGACGTACGGTGATGTTTCAACGAATGAGTGGGCTAGACGGCCAAGTGAGGACATGACAAACCGAGTTTGAGTGGATAAAAATGAGAGAAAGTAAATCAAATTCGGAACCTTGGACATCTTCTGCTGAACTTTCTCTCGCTTTGTAATCGGAGGCACGTAATGGTGGTTTGCTTAATTGCTCGCAAAAGGTTCCGATGCCAGTGTCTTTCCGACTTGCTATACGCTTCTTTACGTCTGACAGCCTCGCATAAATCTCACACTACCAGTAGACGCACTGGGCCCTTGTGTCGCTGTCTTTTTAGGGAGACTCCGGGACAATCCGAAACTATTACAATGACTATGTAAATAAGCTCGGTACATTCTTCCGAAATGAGAAATAAAGTTGGTTTGGCAGTCGGCGACTCGGTAGTTGCCAAAAGAGCTGCGAAGCTCAAAACGAAACCGAAACTTCTGAAGGCTTCCTCTCCTACCTCCTGTACCCTGCGTGACGTCACCGGTAGTCTCGTGCGGGCCACCAGCTATTTTTCGGGCGCCCGCTTTGTAACTTCTTCGTGCCACATGGATGACCAGTCATCTGCTTTCCCGATTTCGTTCTAAAACATTCGACAGCGGTAAAAGCAAAGCCTACAGAAAGCCGTACACAAGGAATACCGGTGATGTGAAGCCCAGTGTTGCCGGACTGCTTTTCCGTGGAGGAGCGCCAAATCACTCAAAGTAAAACATTCCTTTTCTAATCATCTCTGCCACTTGGGGATGAGAAATTGTATTCACCGAAGTACCATGCGGGGTACGGATTGATGTCGCAGTGTTACCTCAACACGTTCTTGGTGCCGAGTCTCCCTCCGCAGTCATTCCTTTAGTGTTGGAAGCATCTCCCGGCTCTCTACTTATGATCGTACTTAGGAGGCATTTTGGAAAACGCATGCGTTCATTCTAAAAACAATAAAACCCTCAGTTCAAGTGAAAATGAAGATGTGTTCACGCGGCGCGTCAGAAAAGGGGCAAACAGGAAACAGCTCGAAGAAGCTGACCTTTCCTTTCAATAAATATATATTCCCTCCCCCCTCGAAGAAGCTAGCACTGCGAAAAGCAGGTCACCTCACCCACCCCAGGTCATAGTCGCGATTTATTTGTTGTTGTTGTTGTTGCGAAGAGCAGATACAAAACTAGACGCTGCACGGAGCGCGCTAGAGCTCTCCCTGACACATGTGATTTACCCTGAGCACAGGGGGGGGGGGGGAGGGAATTTAGGGGGCGGGGGGAGGGGGCTCGTTAGTTTCAATTGAGCTTGAGTTGAGTTGAGTTGATTAGAAAAGAAATAAATGGAGAAATAGTTCAATAGAGCGTGGTGGTGTACCCTGAGTGCTCAGCATGCTGCTCAGGCAGAGGCGGATCCAGGAGTTTTCTGAGGAGGCCTCCTGCCTTGGACAGCATGCTATTATAATTGAGCTTGGTGGTGTAATAGCATGCTGTCCAAGGCAGGAGGCCTCCTCAGAAAAATCCTGAATCCGCCTCTGCCTGAGCAGCATGCTGAGCAGTCAGGGCGGGCGATACATATTGTTCTTCGCGATAGCTTGTTGTCTACCGAAGTGTGACATGAAAATCATGACGATTCTTCTTGAATTCATGAGGGAATATCCGTGTAGCTAAAAAGGTCGCTAAACGTACCAGAAGGTCACACACACACACACAAAATCCGCTAATCCCAAAATGCAAAATTTTGTTGCTAGACAGACCCCGAAATCCGCTAAATTTAGCGACTTTTCCTTAAATTTGGCAACAATGACCGCAAGCTCCCATTGACCATTATTATTGTACAGCTCCCGCCAACCTTAATAATAACACTGGAAAAAATATGGTATCGTGCCCGAGCGCGATTACAGCTGGGTCATTCCAGGCCAAATCACGCAAAGATCGTGCTCGACCCCCCTCGGTTTTGCTTCCAAAAATTATCATGGACTCCTTATTGCAAATAAACATATTTTCCCGGGTTTTACTGGACAATGTTGAACCGTTGTCGAAAGTAGGCGGGGTGAAAGTTCGTCAGAATCGCGAAAACCATGCTACGAAAAAAGTTACCTACTGAGCAGGTTTTTGCGTCTAGGTGGACTCTAGTGACATAGAATGAAAGAGCGTGGCCCTAACATCCTGCCAATATCAAGTTATTTCCTCGTGTTTGATTTTCGGCCTGCGAAACAGGGCTGCTTTTTGGCGCTATTTCTTACAACTTTGCGCCCTGCTAAGGACACCACATGAACCTCTCGGGCTAGTACGCGGTAGTAGCATGGATGTGACTTAGCTGTATATAATGTCTGTTCTGGTCCTGCATAACGCATAGGAAACTTCCACCACACGGAAAAACTTTATTCGCCGAACCAAGCCTCGCGGCCCACCCGTCCGTCGTAACTATATGTAGAGTGGGTGGGATATAAAAATTATTTTCTCGCCCTTATCAAAAAGTACCTTCTCAATTTTTTATATGCTTTAGTATAGATATTGGTCTATCATCTCCATCTATTTAGATTGTTCTCGGCCGACCGCTTCATTTTCAAAAATGGCGTTGAATACGGCCAACTTTACCAAAAGTACGGCATTTGAGATTAAATGTGGCAAAAAGTATTGTGTGGTCGGCCTTCAAAACATGTGATTTTGAAACATGGGAGGTCCAGAACACGCTGAATTTATTTGTCCCTTCCAGCTTGTGCGAAAAGTGCCCTTAGCATGGCGCAAAGTTGTAAGAAATGGCGCCAAAAAACAGCCCTGTTTCTCTGGCCGAAAATCGAACACGAGGGAAGAACTTGATATTGGCAGAATGTTAGGGCCACGCTCTTTCATTCTATGCCACTAGAGTCCACCTAGACGCAAAACCCTGCTCAGTAGGTAACTTTTTTCGTATAGCATGGTTTTCGCGATTCTGACGAACTTTAACCCCACCTACAAAAACTGTTCAACATTGTCCAGTAAAACTCGGGAAAATATCGTTATTTGCAATAAGGAGTGCATGATAATTTTTGAAAGCAAAACTGAGGGGGGTCGAGCACGACCTTTTGGGTGATTTGACCTTGAATGACCCAGTTACCCTTGGGGCGATGAGGAAATCTTAGTCGAACAAAATTATTCTGTTAGTTTTAACGCAGGGATTTTGTTCCTTTAACATTCCCCCAGTGCCCCCAGGGTAGCTGTTATCGCGCTCGAAAATGAGACCCAATTTTTTTTCCAGTGTTATTATTAAGGTTGACGGGAGCTGTACCTGGATTATGTACTACCTTGAATTATGTACCTGTGACTGTTAAAGGAGAGCGTGAAATGCAGTCTCTGTGACATTCATTTCCTCCCGAAAGGGACTATTTTTTTGTGGCAATGCATTTAGTCCCCCAAAAGGAGTGAAATTACTCCATTTTTTTCCCCCTTAGAGTGTGCTACGGTACTTCAGGAGCGCGGTCCACGTCATGTGTCACCCGTTTAGACTCCCAACTGGGACTGCGAATGTCATTCAAGTGACATTGGCTTCCCTCATTGACTTGCACGCTCCTCGAAAGAGTTAGAGGGTTTCTAGAAGTGTACCAACCTTAGACTTATCTAGTCTTAGCTAGTCGCCAGCTAGATGTCAGCTGCTGTGAGATATTCCTTTGGGATATCTCACCCTATTTGTTGCGCAGCGGGTCCCAGCCAAAAACGAAAAATTTATGGAAGGGCATTTAACGGCTCATTGAAAAGTCTTTACTACTACTTGACGTAGGTCGTTCTATTGGCTACTGGCCACTGGGGAGGTAAGTTTCAGCCTAGGACATCGGGAGTAAGAGCTCCCGTTGATGATACATGTACACGCGTGCGCGCACACACTGGATGATGATGACGATGATGATGATGATGATGATGATGATGATGATGAGGTGGGCGGTTCACCGCCGCAGTGGCGGTACAGTGCCCTTTTGCACATTGGAAACGGATGAGGGGGGGGGGATATACGTTTATTTCGGAAAGGTCAGCCTGACCGAAGATCGGCTTGCTATTCCTGAAACAAAAATATGATAAAGCAAAACCAAATATAAGATGACGAGGGTGGGGTGAAGTGTAGATGACATGAAAGGTGAACTCATCATTTTTTCATGGGGTCTGTCGTCTGGAGGAAGTCGAGCAAAGCTCGACTGCCGTCGCATTATTGCCCTCTTACTGGGTTGCTGGGTATCTATATGTTGAGGGCATGGCGTGTCCTATAGCCTCATCATTCGCCGTCGTTCTCAAGTACAGAAATATCCCCCAAAGATGATGGTGAAGTGTGGCCGGTAGCCATCGTGAATGCTGACAGCTGTGCAGTACCATCGCATCTAATGTGTCCACCCTCTATATTTGCACAGCTGAGGTCGAGTGGGCTGCCGTCGGTGAAGCACTGTTTGCACGGAATCTCCGACGGTTGAAGCGTAGCTCAGCAATGAATAGCTCTGAGGCTTAGGGTCTTGCACACATTATTAAAAAAAGGAGTGGAAGGCTCCCTCTTTATCTTCGCCAGGGCGGTTATCTTTTTTTTTTTTCTTCCAAGCTCCATTCGGTGCTTGTTTACTTATCGCCTTCGCCTTATTTACAGTACAACACCCGGTCATTATAACGCGGTTTTGGGGCCTCGATGAAGCCGAGGCCGCAAAAGGTGGCGTGAGCGATCAAACAGGCGATGGAACTGCCCACTCATCATCATTTTAATAAAGTTGCTGTGGTCGGGTGAAGTCGCATCGCGTCACTAGTGATGCAAAAATATCGACGCTTTCGATATCGATAAATATCAACATCGTAAAAAAAACCTAGAAAATGGATCAAAATACCGATATTTATATCGATATTTTTATCAATATATCGGTATTTCGAACAGAAATATCGATATATCGATTTTTGAAAAGCCGTCACGCCATTACTTGAACAGTTGAAAACGTTGTAAAAACGATAAAAGAAACAGTGCAAAGCGAAAAACAACACGAAACACAAAACAAACGACGACAAGACGAAACAACGAAACAAGACGAGAAACAAGACAAACAAAGAAAGTGTTTGTCTCGTTTTTCGTCCCTTTCGTTGCATACATTGTTACATTGTTTTTTGTTTTTTTTATCGTTTTTAGAATGGATCATCAATCCGCAGAGATTTTAACTTTATTTCAGGGAAAACGTTGCCCTCGTTTTATCATCTTCCGCGCGTATTACCGCTGAGGCACGTGACGAAGATGGTGGTGGTGGTGGTGGTGGTGGTGATAGGGCTTGCCGTTGTCGGCCTCACGTATGTGGGCAACGTCACGACTCACGCCCTGGGGGAATGTGCGTCCCGGGCCGACTTCTAAGGGAACTGTGCCGACATATGTCTGAAAGCGTCTGAGGAAAACCCACGTGACGAAGGCGCTGACGAACAACTTGCATTACGGGGACCAATGACGACATGTCCTCAATCATCGATACCACTTCTGCATCGTTACCACCACCACCGTGCATCACGGTTCAGAGAACTCGGAAAAAATACTTACAGGATGCAGTCTGGAAGAGGCCAATCACACGGAAGACCCTCCCTTTCTGCTTCAACGTCCTGACTTCGCTTGTGATATACGCGGACTACGACAGAAATCTCAAATGCCAAACATAGTGGCCAAGGCACTCGCCGAAGAAGCCATCGTTGAGAAGCATGGAAAAGCATTGCAGATATACACCGATGGGTCAACCAACCCAGTAGTGGCTTCGAAGAGGGCAACATCCTTGAGCTTGAGGAAACATTGACACCGAGACGAAGGACACGGCTCAGACGGGCTCAAAAACCAGCACACAGGCATTTACTTCACGTAAACGCATGTGGCATGCCCATAAGGCATTTGGAGATAAATACATAGACGGGGATAAGGATAAGAGGAGTACAACGAAGGCAAAAGGTTGGGGTCTGCACGACCCGGGTAAAAGGGGTTTAAAAGGGTCAGTCATCCCCTCCGACGGAACACTTGGCTTGCTGACGCAGCCCTTTGAGCAGATCCCTGAAGGATTAGGCGTGTCTTCATTTCAGTAAGGGCTTTGTGTTAGAAAGATTGGGGAATAACAAATAGTGCAAGGGTTTAGGTGAGAAAAGCGGATGTTGCCCGCTTCGGATCCGCACCAGCTTGCATGCCTCCTTCTCTGTTGTTCGAGGAGATAGGATGTTCACGGAGACGGAGCCACCCCAGCAGCATAAAGTCCTCGGTTTCGGCTGCCGTGTGCGTTGCGTGTTCGGACAACTCGTTCTGCCCATTCCGATGCGTTGTTCGGCACGAAATGCAGCCCCGAACGATACACAAACTGTTCGAAACTATAGACAAAGTTTTCCCATAACGTGCGTAACATAGAGAGAAACTGATGTTCTGAGGCTGGAACAACGTAGAAGGGACAGATACAAACAAAGCCTCAAATGCCTAAGAAATCAACGATGAAAGATGAAAGTCACTGAAAAGGTTAGCCAGCTGTAGGAATCGAACCCACATCTTCTGGATTACCGGTCCAGGGCTCTACCAATTGAGCTAAGCTACCCCGAAGATGACGCACCCCGAAAGTCGCTGGAGAAGCGTGTTAGCTTAGCTCAATTAGTAGAGCCCTGGACCGGTAATCCAGAAGATGTGGGTTCGATCCCTACAGCTGGCTAACCTTTTCAAGTGACTTTCATCTTTCATCGTGCGTATATATAAGATCTTTACACGAAATATCGCCATCGTGTTGTTTAATTGTCTCCCCATGCCCCAACACTTCCTGACCGTGAAAGCGAAACCAAATCAAGAGGGAGAGAGAGAGAGAGAGAGAAAAAAAAAGAAAGTCGTCAAATTTGGTTACTAAACTCGCTGACACGTTCTTTTTTCGTATCCACTTCGCGAGCAGAAGCCGCTGAATTATTGATATTTCTCTCAGCAAGCGTATCGATATTTATACCGGCGTAATATCGCCATGTATATCGACGCGAATATCGATATTTTAAAAGTATCGATAACATCGCATACATAAAATATCGATATCATTCCATCCCTCCGTGTCACGCTTTGGTAGTAGCCTCAGGCGGAGAGGGGGTACCTCATTAGAGAGTTTTATCGTATACGCTATCGCCTTAGTGTACGTAAGGAATAGCGTTGCTGATTGTGCGCACTGCGCCACGGTCTCTTTCTGTTATGGGCATGCGCAGAATCACCAACGCTGTCGCTTACGCACGCAAAGGCGATAGCGTACGACGCACTAAAACTCTCTATTCCCTCACTGCGGGCACTCCCTCGTATAGCGGGAGGGGAGGGAGCGGGAGCGACAAAGTAGTTAGCGGGTACCTTCTCTTCGTTTTTAGGGCGAGGGCAGTACTGTTTGTGAAATCTGATGAAGACAAGCAAGCATTGCGCTTGTTCCATTCTGCAAGGGGGGGGGGGGGGTTATATGTTTAATGCAAAGTAACAAAAAAGGGAAGAGAAAGGTTAGTCACGGTGTAGGCTTGCTATTCCAAAAAACTATCAAGCAAACAAAAGAAGATACAAGCAGCTGAGTCACAGAAAATTATGAAAAAAAAAACAACAGAATAAACAATCAATCCTACAGGTGGCAATAGAAATTACAGCGTAGGCGGCGTGCTGCGAAGCTTTAGCGCAGTTCGCAAGTTTAGAGCTCGCTGACGTACCACAGTTGCTGCTGGAGATGTAGGCGCGTTTGCCAAAAGTTAAGAACTTAAGCTTATTATTGCAGCATTATATAAGCTTATTATGTAAGCAAGTTATTGCTTCCTCAATTTCTACAGTACACTCTGTACTTTAGCATAGCTTCGTATTTTTGTACAAGCGGTGGGTGTCCCAAGAGAGATGCTTCCTTCTAAAGTTGATCATCATCATCATTCTACGCGTTTTCATAGGAACTGTTGCTGTCGTCTGCTACGATAGTCGTACGTCCGGTTCTGCGGGTTGAAAATTCAAATTTCCATTGTCCAGTCATGATTTAGACTTCGCTGGACGGTGAGTAGCGGTTCCTAGCGGATCGTGCGGACGGGCTTCTCATTGGGTTTGCCGATTATGACGTGGTTGCTATAATCTAGTAGGTCGTGGTTCACACATACGGGAACGGCGGACGGCGACCGTGGACAGCACGGTAAATCGCGCAGTTTCTTCGCCGTTGGCATCTTCGCCGTTGACGCCGTGACGGCCTCCGCGGCACGGCAAAATGAAGTTGCGACATGTCCAAATTTTGCCGTGCCGTGATATCGCCCACGCTCCATCAACCAATGGGCGCTGTGTATGGCGGCTTCGCATGGCGACTGCGCATGATGTCCAATGGGGTTGAGTATGGATTATGGTGGGAAAAGAGGCGCTGTGAACAACGTCGAGAAGCGACAGCGGCACATCGCATTGCCGTTGTCGTTCGCCGTACACGCCGCTGCCGTAAGTGTGAACTACCCTTTACTCTCGGCCAGGCGTTCAGGAATGCGCACTAAAGATTGCAGGGACATTGGGTGTAAGTAACGCCTCTTGCGCTCTAGAAGGAGGGACTCTACCAGGCCCCACTAGGAGCCTCTGTTTAACGCGCGCCACCTATAACGCTAGCAACCTCCGTTCATATTGTAGCATATGTTTCCGTTTTGAGGAGCTCGGAGTAGGTTTCATCTTCATTTCTCGGAGTCCATTGAGGTAGAAGGAAGTACCGTACCGATAATGCAGATCTGAAGTTACCGACGTGCATCCAGGACCCTCCCTGTCACTTAAACGCCATCGAAACGCGCGAAAGGTGATGTGATGTGATGTGAATAAAGAAAAAAAAAAGTTCGTGAGTTTCGACGAAGTCAAACTGGCTACCCCAGTACACTTAATACAGAAAGTTCAGACCGATGATGAGATGATGAAAACACAAAGGGATGATGTCCAGAGACGAACAGAGATGATAATGGAGTTCACCATGTAGGTCAAAAGTTCAAGAGCTGCGCCCAGTGAGAGTAAAGTGGCGGAATCGCCGGGGGCACACACAGGACACATCACACATTCACCGTGTCATAGGATGTCCATAAGCACGGTTGCATGCAAAAAGTCTTCAAGTGCCATTAGCGCCTTGTCGGACGGAGGACCTAACAGTTTCGTGATGTCGAAGGCTCGAGAGTCCACACGAGAGAGGCTTGTCTCTAATGCCCTTCGAGCATCGACGCATTTCTGACACCTGAGAAGGATGTGTTCTACATCCTCTACAACGCCACACCCACTACAGTTCGGAGAGTCTCGCTTTCCGATTTTGAAGAGGAGACGTGCGCTGTACGGTACATTGAGCCGTAGCCTATGTAGGACAGTTGTCGTTTGTCGCGTAAAGGAAGGTGGTACTCGAAAGCGTAACCCTGGGTCGACCTTGTACAGAAGCGAATCCAGAGCCGATCCTGTAAACCAGGAGGTGTTGCACATTCGTTGTTTGAACTCGTTCAGCATTCGCCCCGCGTCACCCTTGGTGAAATAAATGGGCATCACCTGGGCGCGCCTTAGTTGAAGAGCCCGGCGTGCTGCAGCGTCCACAGCCTCGTTACCTGCAATGCCACAGTGGCTAGGGATCCACTCCATTTGGATGTCATGACCTTTTAAAACTGCTGCATGATATGCGTGTAAGACATCTTGTGCTGCTGTCGCAAGAGATCCCGTAGTAAACATGGCAGCTACACACTAAACTTTTTTACACCCTTTTCAGTGCAAAAATGGTGTTTGATAACTCACACCTATTTGGGTGTAAAGTCTGTAGGGTGTAAACAGTTACACCCCCTACCTGGTGTACCTGGTTCGTCCCACTAATGACCACTGGGAACGTACTAGACAGGGTGTCCCAAGGAAAGTGGCAGATCCCAACGAGCAATCAACGAAAACCTGAGGCTATACTTGTGGTACTTGAGTTACATACAGGTGCACGTCAACAGTAACACCTGTTTAACTCTGGTACCATAAATATATAGCCTCAGGTTTCTGTGTATCGCTCTCTTAGGGTGCTATGGTCCACTTTTCCTGCGCCACATTGTATATATAGGGTCTTGGTAGTTGGCCTGGGTAAGAAGTCGGCTGACATCATTTGCATATCATTTAATTCTGTGCAGTTATAAGTAATGTGCATGATGTTCAGTGCCACCCTTAAAAACACTGGACTGCATGGACCATCCCCACAGCACAGAACGAACAGAAGCTAAGGTGCCTAAGTCCCATCGGTGCTAAACTTACAGAAATGCTGTGTGCAGCTCACCCGCCTTTTACACCCTATGGGCCTGATGACCTTCTCACGGAGGGGTGTAAAAAGCAGGCAGGAGGGCGTAAACAGCAGGATACACCCACTTTACACTCAAATGGGTGTTAGACAGTTAAGTGTGGGGTGTAAATTGTGCAATACGCCCTTTTAACACCTAAACAGGTGTGAATTTTTTTAGTGTGTAGGGTCTGTAACGCACATTTTGAGTCGCTATAAATGGTGTAGCTTTTACAATTAACAAGTTAATTAATGAAAGTTAATTAAGAAATTGCCTTTGGACTTTGCTAATGCCCTCCTAGGGAGTGCCCTTCAGCATATGCTATATTGCAATTGATTTCATCTTGGAAAAAGTGTTATATATATTTTTAAAAAATCTGTATACACTTAGCTGGGACACCCTGTATATACATTGTATCTTGCGCATTGTAACTAATTCCAGCTAGTGTATTAGTGTGTATTAGTATTAGTACTCGTAGTGTGCTCTATAGTATGAGTCGTCTAATAAATTTTCTCAAACAATAAAGGTTGTATTGGAGTCCATGCTATTGGTATTTGCGTCTCTCTCAGAAACTTATGACCATGACGTCATGAGTATATTTCTTTGTATATATATATATATATATATTTGTCCTGACGAAGACAGTGCCACTGTCGAAACGTCGACCATTCTTTTTTTAATCTATGTGTTAAATTGCCCAATAAATAAATTAGTTTTTGTTAACGTTCCTGTAATCTGTAGTCCAAGTCTTATTATTTCACTTTTATTCAACTTCGTAGCCGTCTGATATATTAACCTATTTGTTCTATATATATATATATATATATATATATATATATAAGCAGGAAAAATCAGAAGACGACAAAGAGCTTACAGAAAAACACAAAGGGGAGTTTATTAACACATATAGGGATAGGGGTCGACGTTTCGGCAGTCAGCGCAGCCTTCGACGGGCTTTTGTATATGTATATATGTATATATAGATAGGGGAAGAAAGACACCAGAGACTGAAGTAGGGAGTTATCGTTGGAAAAGTATTTGCACAGGAAGCTTTTCTAGGCCGTTGTTACTAGAGTCACTAAATATTTAGTGACTCTAGTTGTTACTGGTCGGAGCTTGCTTAATTACGCGTTATTGGTTGAACTCTCAAGTGGCCTATCATATGGCCAAATAACCACAGTTTACTTTGCGTGGGATCAAGTTGCTCCTTGATGACGGAGCTTTGGACGCAATAAATAGAACGGGCTTGAATCGGCGACTACATTGTGGTGCTTGTGGAATCAGGTGGGAGTTATCGTTGGAAAAGTGTTTGCACAGGAAGCTATTCTAGGCCGTTGTTACTGGAGCTTGCTTTGTTACGCGTTATTAGTTGAACTCTCAGGTATCATATGGCCAAATAACCACAGTTTACTTTGCGTGGGATGAAGTTGCTCGTTGATGACGGAGCTTTGGACGCAATAAATAGAACGGGCTTAAATTATGGTGCTTGTGCAATCAAGTGGGAGTTATAGTTGGAAGAGTATTTTCATTGGAGGCTATTGTAGGCCGTTGTTACTGGTCAGAGCTTGCCTGGTTACGGCAAACAAAGCGTTCTCTCGCAGGGAAAGTGAAGGGATGTTGACGAACACTTCACGGGTTCGACATGTGAAACATATACAGGGTGTTTCAAAAACGTGTCATTCGGACTTTATAAAAAAACGGGGCGAAGGAAAAATACGGGGTACACGGCACTTGTGTGGCAACTGAATTTGCCATCGTGCAAAAATATTTTCATTTGATTTTAATTAAAATAAATTGAATTTCTTTAATTGAACTCCAAGATTTCGCAAGTCAACCTAGCGTTTTTTGTTTTTTTTACAGAATTTGAGAGCCCGTAGCGAACTTAGTCAGATCCACCAAGAAATCCGCTCGATATTGCAAATGGAACTGCCCCAAAAAATTCCCGAAATTGAGGCTTCAAAGTTCCGGGTATTCAACGGCGCACCAAATCAGTCGCAAAGATGCGCAGAGAGCAGCAGATGCTCCGGCCCCCATGAAAGATAGAAGGGCGAAAAAAAAAAAAAAAGAAAAAAAGAGGGCGGGAAAAAAGAGGCGAAATCATTTTTGTTTGCCGCTTATCAACGTAAGGTGCAATGTCAACCGCCTTGTTATCGGCACGTCTTGTGCTGCACGCCGGTTCGGCGATAAATTGTACTAGCTTCGTGGAGGCAGGAGCATGTCAGGCTCTCCGCGCGTCTTTGCGACTGATTTTGTGCGCTGTTGAATACCCGAAACTCTGAAGCCTCAAATCCGGGACGTTTTTTGGGCAGTTCAATTTGCAATATCGAGCGAATTTCTTGGTGGATCTGACTAAGTTCGCTACGGGCTCTCTAATTCTGTAAAAAAAAAAAAAAAAAACCGTTAGGTTGACTGGGAAATTTTAGAGTTCAATTAAAGAAATTCAATTTCTTTTAATTAAAATCAAATGAAAATATTTTTGAAAGATGGGAAATTCAGTTGCCACACAAATGCCGTTTACCCCGTATTTTTCCGTCGCCCCGTTTTTTATAAAGTCCGAATGACACGTTTTTTGAGACACCCTGTATAGGGAAAAAACTACTCTGACGGTTTCTTTGCTAGTGGTTGATCCAGTATCGGGCTCTAATGACGTCACAGCTACATTGTTGAGCCCTGATCACGTAGTTGAAATGTTTGACACTTTAATAGCTGCTGTGCATTACGTCACGCAACATTTCATTGGACACAGGAGCAATGAGTAAACCTATTGCTCTTGCTATGCCGAGGAAGGAAAGGGAAAACTAAAGACAAACAAAAAGAGAAACTTTCCTTTTTTTATATAATAAACATACCCCCCCCCCCCTATTGCTCTTCCTTCGTTTCCTTTGGTTCCTTGAGGCTAGTGACCTATTGTGACGTCACAGTCGCATGCGTTTCGGTTCATTCAGTGTTTTGATCTGTATCTAATGCTTGCTATAGACCAACTATGTACTAAGGGAAAGGTTTCATGTAGTTATTCATTTGGTCGAGATGTTTCGAAGTAGATGGGCCCCAGATGAGCCCCTGAGATGGCATTCGTTGTATAAGATGTTGTTTCTCGCCTCATTTGCCGTAAATATTCATTCCTTGATTCTCAGTTAGATATAGCGGTGTTCTCCCGCGTGAGAAATTGACCCTTTCTGGGCGATGGCCGCTTCCCGTGATTGGTGCTCCTAACTGCTGGTCATTTAGAGCCCTTGATGGGATTAAGATGGAGGCCACTGGAGTTTGTCCGTTACGGTGTGGTCTGAGTGCTGCGCGTTGGGCCCCGAAGCTGCTGATGGTAGTTACACGATTGCTAGCTATGCCATCGAACAACGTTTAAATGGGAATGAAGCTTTGGCCAAATGGTATTTTCGTTGCATCTACTTTGTCTTTGCATCTTCGTCGAGTTGTCGCTGAACGATCACGTGACATACCGTGTAGTCGCATGGGCGAAATCCCCACGGAATGTTCTTGTATAGTGGGAGAAAAGGCAAAGGATGCTCGGGGGGGGGGGGGGGGAGTTCAGTGACGTAGAAAAGCATAGCAGAAAATCATTTCGAGAGGGGATCTACGTGGACATTACATGGGGGAAGGGGATTTCACATTCGTTCCCCTGTCCCAAATGCAGTATGAGGTACGAATTCACGGCAGGGTTCGAAACCCGAAACCTCCCCCCGCTACGCCATTGAACCAGGACGTCACGGCAAACACGCACTGGCTGAGTCTCCCGGTGTCCGCGAACAGCGCAGCGGACCGACCAGCTCCCGTGGTACAGTGGCTACGACGGTGTAATTCCACGCCGCGACTGGGGACGCATTCTCGAATCCGGACGCCGGATGTGCCGCGTTTCCCCGGGGATTTCCTTCGGACTCTTTAAGACAAATGTCGACACAGTTCCCTATGAAGTCGGCCCAGGACACACGATCCAGCGATAGCCGTGACGTTACCCGCCTGAGCGCGGCAAACTACGGCAAGGAGTCCATCACCACCACCACCACACATCCTGCAAGTGTCTACACGCAATGGAACGCAGTAGTGTGAAGTAGGCTTTACGGAAACAGCTGCAGTGACTGCGAAAGAATACGTAAAGTCATGCCGTTCTACGGCCATTATGCACTATTTGCGGGGCATACCACATATTTACGCCCACTCCCTAGAGGAGACCGCATACGTCTCGCCGCATGCATGAAAATGGAGATGGGTATCGTCCCGGTGGCCCGGTAATGGAAATGCTCGCGCTAATAGTGTAGTCGTACGGGGCGGAATGCGTGCACGGCTAAAAGTACAACAACCGTACACTGTTAGGAGGATACCTGAGAAGTGAGATGGTGGCATACTGTCTGCGTGTTTACGAACATAAGTGCTTTGGGCGCTTATTTGCTTAGCGCTTTGTTCCACGGCTGCAAGGAAACGAAAAGAATGATATAACTTCGGCATGACTGCATGGTTGGGAAGACAGTCGTAGTATGGTGTAAGAAACCTAGTAAGCTGGGAGAAGAAGCGACGATGCTTGCTCCAGGGCATTCTCTTCCACCAAAGTCTTCAATGATTCAAAAGTGTACATATGCATACAGGTATGCAATTGCATTGAAATTGTATTATACAAGTGTACTTTGGCAGTTCTCAATGTCATTGAGGACTGTGACCGGTACACGAGTTAAAGCCGTGCGTCTCGACGCCAGCTCGAGCTGCTTGACCATAGACCATCCAGCTTGTCCAAAGTACGTGGCCCATGGAGCTCCCCTGCGTATCAATGCGTGGGTCTTCGCTTCCTTTTTGCTTCCATGCAAGCCACTGCATACTTCTCGAAGCGCTCTAAACAGAACCCCGATCGGTCGTCGCTTCGCGTTCACCATAATTCATCCTCTCATATTAACCTCTGTGCGCCCCTTAACTGCTCTCTTCCACCGCATGAGGCTCAACGTTGCCTTTACACCTGCCTTTCAACACCGTCTCGGCTCCACCTCGTCTTCCCTCTGCCCCACTTGTGGAGTGCACGGCGACCTCAGCCACGTCATCCTGGCTTGTGGGCAATACCACCACGAGCGTGCCCTTATGGAACTCTCTGTGCAACGCATTGACAAGCGGCCGTTCAACCTAGCGAAGATCCTCGGTCCGTGGTCGAACGCTGCTCACCAGACGAATGGCCTTCGTCTTCTGGCGGAGTACTTGTGCTCCACCGGTCTGGCGACGGCTCTTTGAAAGCCCCATCATCATCCCTTCATCCTCCTCCAATGCGAAATAGGGCAGTGTACCGCCTCAGCGGCGGTGAATCGCCCACCCCATCATCATCCAATGTATGTGTGTGTGTGTGTGGGGGGGGGGGTAGGGTCCTGTGGCTACCACGAGGAAACATGCCGTGTCATGTTCACTTCTCCCCTTCATTTATTCTCGTCGCTGTTGTTGGCACGTTAAATATCCAGAACATATATGCGGCTACGCGAGTAGTAGTAATCCCCGGTCGTTTAATGTTTGTGAAAAATGGTTACAATGATGATATAAAAATTAGGCCAAATAAAAGCCGAATAGGACGTCGTAGATAGAACGACGTTCTGCAACGAGGACAAAGAACAGCGTGGCATACTACGATTTATCTCCAACGGTTACGGTGCTAGTAAATGTGACTGAGCCACGGTGAGTAACGTACACGGTGACCGTTCTGCCTTTTAGTTCCTTAGAAGAACGATCATGGTAACTGCGGCGTATTTCGGGTGCGCTGCCTAGGGTGGTAAACAAAATATGTCGTAGCAGCAATTCCGCCATGTACATGAACGAAACTGTATACCACTGTGTACTCTGTATGGCATGACTGATAATAAAAATGAAATTCAAAATTGAATTGAAAGGTAAAAACACGGAAAAAAGGAAACCTGAATTTGGGCACAATTGTGAATGTTTTCGAGAGAACTGACAGCAATTTCCTGTACAGAAACTGTTCCCGTTTCTAATGTCATTATGGCACGAAACTGCGAGTGCGCTAGAGACAAAAGGGTGCTGCGAGTTCTCCGTGTTTTTTTTTTTTTTACTTCTTCTCTCCCCCACTGACCCGTATTATAAATTGCCGCGCTGCACCAATGCACTTTCTGCATGTTTTTTTCTGTGCTGCGAACAGTAAAAGCCTACGCTTTTCGTGCCTTGCGAAACCACATTCGCGGGCTCCTACCGTTTCTCCTGCACGCTTTCTGCAATCGAAAATCACTTTGTGTTTCGTAACCCCTCTAATCGTTTCAGTACTTAGGGGTTCCATCAGTGTACTAGCATTCACGTTGTTTCGTCTAGCACGACTGTCTTTGTGTGATTCGCTTGCGTGCAGTCACGCTGCAAGCACACGGAAACAAAGAGCAGTCCGATTCATAGTTTTAGCAAACCGCAGCTCGCCACACGGAACGGTCCTAACGGCACGGTGTAGCTTCTGTAGAAGCGCTAATAGAAACTGAACTTGGTCAGCTTTAGTGGCACAATGGTTAGGATCTTCCATGCTGAATCCTGGTGCCGGATGCATCATCTATTCCGATTCGTCGCTATATTTCGTCGTGGAGCTTTCCATTCTGCTAAAAGGTGCCCTGTAGGTCGAATCTATGTTCAGGTCACGCTATCTGCAACAAAACATACTATATAGCGCTGTTAGTGTGCTATATGGTGTGATACGTACAAGAAATTTTCTCAAACAAAAAACACGCCATTCTGCTATGTGTCTCTACCCAGCTGAACAGCGCGTGCTTCAAGCACTACTCTTGCATTGACTCTCGTGCGGTTCCAATGCCGGTGCGTTTTCGGCCTCTTCTGCAGGGTTTCCATTGGTTGCATAATGTTATGTCATGGCACCAAGCCGCTTTTCCTGGGTTCGCCTCAGACGCTTTCAGACATATGTACGCACAGATATTTAGAAGCCGGCCCAAGACGCACATTCCCCCTGAGTGTTAGTCGTGACCTAGCCCACCATTGTGAGGTCGACAACGTTGAGTCCTTTCACCATCACTACCACCACCGCCGCCGCTCCGCGTGGCTCGCGTACTAGCGCGTACCTGCAGCTCGCGTGGTCAGTGGTTAGTGTGCCTGCGATGTCACGTCGAGACTGGCAGGTACTGAAATGCCAGTGCCGGCTGTGGTGTCTGGTTTTTTTTTCTTTCTGGGTTTTCCTCGGACTCTTCAGACATATGTGGTCACAGTTCCCTTAGAAGTTTGCCGAGGACGCACATTCCCCCGGGGCGTCAGTGACGTCAGAGACGTTGCTCATCTCTGTGAGGCCGACAACGGCTAGCCACCACCGCTTCGCGTAGTAGCTCGAAGATGGTCGAATGGTCCAGAAATGCAGTGGAAACTGCTTACTGATATGGTTCTACGGCCTTCGTTTATACGCTTTTCTTGCAATGAGAGAGAACCACAGCGGCTATAAACTTCGAGGGACACTTCGAGAGGGACACTTCGCATTACTTTGCATTACCTTAATGAAGTAACGGGTAGTACTCTGTTGTCATCTGCTTCTTAACACCGAAAGTACCGGTCGACGTTGGATTTTATAGCCTTCACTTGATTTTATATTCTTACCTTTTTAATCCAATAATTTGTAATGATAAAAGTTACTTATTTCACCACAAGAGTAACAGTAAACCGTAATCAATTGCCTTTTTCGAGTAACGCGTACAACTCTGCAGTGAAAAGTCACAATTCTTGCTCGGTTTGCCACGAATACGGTATTCGAAGAACTCCTAAAGACTTTGCGCGCCATGCATTATTACCGCCCGTCTTCTTTGAAAGCATAATGTTCCATCTCCCATTACATTTCCAAGTGGGATTTGCCGAGTCTCATTTTCTGCCGTATTCTGAAGCTGGCCTTGCTTTCTGTGTCTTTTTTTCCCTTCAAACTAAGTATACGCCGGCAGGCGGTGGATTAGTACATGCTCGTTCGTTTTTGATTCAGTGTGGCGTACTTTAGTCGGTTAATATTTCATATAGCACCTGGCTGGCGGTTTCCGCCCTCGTGTGGCGTGTCAATGTAACCTGCTTTCTTCGCAGCTTTGCGCTCAAACTGCGAGCCGTCAAAAAAGTGGCGGAGCCAAGGGCTCATTTTCGGCGAATTTGTTTCGGCAATTGCCATTGCATTACGAGTGGGATTATGTGCTATACTGAGTAAAATGACCACGGGGAACCCATTTCCGCAAAGAAAACGTTAGGTTGCCTTGGGAAGTTTCGGAGTTCAATTCAAGAAATTAACTTTCCGTCAATTGAAGTGAAATAGAAATGTTACCAGTATGGTGGCAAAAGTTATTGGCATTAAAAAAATCCCTTGACCGCATGTCTCTCCGGGGCCTGCGCTTTTTACTACGAATTACACCTGCACACCATGAATTACACTTAACATTAATTTTACTATGAATTACACCATGAACTCCTATCAATGTTGGTGGACCGCCCTGTATATGACTCCGCTTCACATGCATCACGCAGTTTCGATTGGAAGCGAGAACCGCTGCTAAGCCGAACTGCCTTGTTGACGCTGTGCGCTGGCCTAATTGGTCATCGGAGGCTTTGCATAGTCGCATAGCGCTAAGCCCTGCCAGGTTAGGGGTCGAAACGCTGTAGCGTTGCGGGGAGATGGCACAATTAGGCCTGTTTACGAGCTTCATTAACGCGTTTGGAAAATGTGCGGGTCGAGGCCCCAATTAGTATCGTGCTCTCGTTGGTATAAACGTGTTCGGCTCTGGATGAAGGGATAGCTCGTTTCGCGCGCCCCTTTTCCTGACATGTATTTTTTTCTCTCTAGTCAATGTATGATCAGTATATTCAGTGGGCCGCTATTACTAATATGCGCAAGACTCATACTGCGCGACGCTTCGTATATTCCCTTTTATATACAGGGTGTTTCGCTTGGGTGTTTCGCGAAATTCAGCGTCAGCTGTGCGTATGGTGGAATGAGGCCGGATGAAAGTGTGTAGGCACATTTAGTTAAGCGTGATGAGTATCGATTTGTGATCGCTGAAGTGGTTGGCGAGGTGAGTGGTGTCCTGAACTGTTCTGTAACACCAAGTCTATATGCATGAGCCATGTCTAGTTGTGGGTTGGCGGATATCGGTGCACAGCGTAAGGTCCAGTTGTTCGGACATAGCACTTATGGTGTTCTTGGCCGGCGAAACGTCCTCGTCGAAGTCTCCGACGACGAGGAGCATGTGCGTGCGGTAAGGCGCGAGTACATAACACGATAAAGTCGCGGATGCGTTACCGCGCGGCGCGAGACGAAAAGTAGCACACAGCCACCACGAGCCCTGTGGGAAGCCGCACGGCACAAATTTTTCTGACGTCGTCTCCGGGAAGGTTAACTTCAAGTGGATTAGCCAGTACTCCGGCACGCAGGTAAATTTCAACTCCGGCGGTGCTGCAAAACTGACGTACTTTGGTTCTTATCTCACTTTCCAACGATTGCGTTTGTAAACTGGCAGGATTCTCCTCCTTATTCCCAGCGCTGAGCGCACGTTCGATAAGAGTTTTGTGCGGACATGCCAATGCCGACGACGCCGACGCGATCTCGGTAAAGTCTCCACTATACAGCTGACGCTGTAAACGTTGTAGTACAGATAACACGCCACGGAAAAGTACGCAATCAACAGCATTTATACGTGAGCTTGTGGAGGTGGTAGGGAACGAGACGCAAAAGACAATACAGGACTAGACTCAAATGAGCTCAAGTTCAAGGAGATGGTATATCCTCCACATCGATAGAGCAGCTCGCTTGCATTCTCATGCTCTGCTTAGCATTTATCTGTAGGAAACTTTTGCCATATGCTACAAGTAGTTTGACGAAATTATTATAAAAAGAATTTTAATGCCTTCAATAAAACCCAGAAATATACCAAGTTACACTGAAGTTTTCTTGCTATAACCAGAAAGCGCACTGCAGATTTTACCCGAATCCACAACAAAGTGCGGTAACGATTACAACGGGAAGAGTTGAAAAAGAAGAAAAAAGAAATGCTCGAAAAATGATTGTTCGAGAAGCACGATTGCTGCGCCACGCCCAGTTCTCCGGCAAGAAGCGACGGGAGTAGGACATGGACCGTAGCTGCGGTTTCTGTTCGATGTTTCTGATGATAACGGTAACAAGGGGCTAGAAGGCCACAGTTATCTGAAACAACAGTGACAATGAAACAGGTATACGCGGTTTCTGCTAATGCTTGTTGCATTACCTTAACGAAGTAATGGGTAGCACTCTGTTGTCATCTGCTTATTATCACCGAAAGTACCGGTCGACGCTGGTTTTTAGCCGTCACTTGATTTTATATTCTTACCTTTTTAATCCAATAATTTGTAACGATAAAAGTTACTTATTTCACCACAAGAGTAACAGTAAACCGTAATCAATTGCCTTTTTCGAGTAACGCGTACAACTTTGCAGTGAAAAGTCACGATTCTTGCTCGGTTTGCCACGAATCCTCCATTCGAAGAACTCCTAAAGACTTTGCGCGCCATGCATTATTACCGCCCGTCTTCTTTGAAAGCATAATGTTCCATCTCCCATTACATTTCCAAGTGGGATTTGCCGAGTTGCGTTTTCTGCCGTATTCTGAAGCTGGCCTTGCTTTCTGTGTCTTTTTGTCCTTTCAAACTAAGTATACCCGGCAGGCGGTAGATTAGTACATGCTCGTTCGTTTTTGATTCAGTGTGGCGTACTTTAGTCGGTTAATATTTTATATCGCGCCTGGCTGGCGGTTTTGAAACCGTTAAGGCTTTACGACTGAAACTCATAAGTCCTGCATAGGTTAAAATTTGCACGCGCACACATTACCACGTTGATATTTCTAACGCAGCGAAGTGTTAACTGTACGCCACTAAATGCGAAGTAAGGCAGGCTTATGTGTAAGAAAGATCTAGCCCAGGAATACAGTCTTTATACTCCTGCCACAGGGGCACGAAAAAAAGAAAAAAAAAAAGAAAAGACACTAAGTGCTTAGTGTAGTTGACTTGCGATGTCACTCGTGCAATGCTACACGGCATTTGCCTTAATGTCATTTTCTGCACGTTTGAGTGTGGCCGCTTTCTAGTATCATCGTTAGCGGTAAATCTATTGTCACGTGATGACGGTCACGGGGCCCATAAGGCTCTCGGTTTGAATGGGCAGATATATATAATCAGAGGCTGGCACTCGTTGCTTGCTCATTCCATTCTCAGTTGTCCGCTTGCTACCTGTGGCCTCCTTTGTAGGCCTCTTGTAGCATATTAGAACCTCGAACCGGTTTACAGCCTCTGAATCGGTTAATCGAACTGATATATGTCAACTCCGGAGCTGAACCGGGACCGAACCTCTCTGGCCGAACCCGAACCCGAACTAAATCGAAAAACGTTTCGGCTCGACGACCCAGAGCGTCGAGCCGAAACGTTTTTCGATTTAGTTCGGGTTCGGGTTCGGCCAGAGAGGTTAGGTTACGGTTCAGCCCTGGAGTTGACAGTCAGTTGATATCAGTTCGATTAACCGGTTCAGAGGCTGTAAACCGGTTCGAGGTTCTAATATGCTACAAAATTATAGGTGTCTACAAAAAATGATACAAGATCTGTGAGTTACGTTTTTTTCTGTTTTTCGACCAACAGGACCCCCCCCCCCCCCTTCATCCCTTCCTCGAGAAACGTGCTGCCACTCTAGGCAGGCAGACCGCTCGAATCCCCCCTCCCCCCCCCTCCCCCAGAATATGATTTAAATTTCGAGAAAAAAAAATGATATGCCTCGATTATAGCGATAACACGTCATCTGGAAATGGAACGTATTCTTATGTAGCATCATCAAATGGCAAATGAACTGGTCAGTATTGCTCAAATGAACTTCGAACGCGCCATCGAAGCCTCAAGACTTGCCTTCTTGGGCGTATGCACTAACATCGTATATATATAGTTGGAGGGACTTATCACTCACTGAAACTTGCATTTATCTCCGTGTGCTTCCTTTCGCCTTATTTGCGTCTGCGTTCTGATAGACTGGCACAACATCGGCCAACGTCTGCACATCCAAATTCGAAACTATAGAGGTATACGCCACGCCGCAGCCGCCGCAGTCGGCGCCGGGGCACTTCCAAGTTGCAAATGGAAGGACTGGACTGCTGTGACAGGCGAGTCGCAGCACACTTGCAGCAGCAGTGCAGTGCAGCCTTATTGAACATAGTGGTTCTTTGGCTACGTTTTTAATGTTGCGCATGATGTTGTTACAATGCTCTGCTGCTGCAAAGTTTCCAAGGTAGGAATGACAAAACATGTTTCTTCTAAAAGCTGCAGCGCATGGTGCCCACACCGTGCTCGTGCGTGATGTCAAGAGTAGTAAGGTAAATTTGCGAATGAATGCACTCAACGAGGGGAAACATCCCACATCATCGTCCTCATCCATTCATCTATGTTGTTGTTGTTGTTGCATGTGCCAGCTATAGGTGTAATATCCGTCATAACTGTTGTGCTAAAGTTCTTGCAGGGTTATTCTGTGCGTTTACTTAGCTCTTGGTTGTTCGCTGACCACGAGGCTGCCAACGGCAGTTTTCGATCGAAGGCCTTAACAACTTGAGTGGCGTCTCACGAACCTCCATCGAGTCGATGACCATTCGAGTCAGTGGTAATTTAGATTGGATGTTTAGAGTGAGTGAGTGAATGACAAAGAAAAGCGTCCGATTACCTGTTCAGTACCGTACAGTACAGTACAGTACAGTGGCATTCTTTTAATGTATTTTCTCAGTCGGTACGTATTGGAGTAGCCAGACCCGATCGCGTCGATACTGACATCTGCATATTTTTAATTTTTCTTGTACTCTAATCAAATACGAATCGATTTAGACGACGTTGCATGGTGCTTACAAGGCTAACGAGGCCATTCCGTGCTCCCCTCAGCTTCTTCACCGTCGTCTGTCTTGTTAAACATATTTTCATGTCAGCGTTGCTGGGCTAATACAGATCGATGTATAGCACATGGCCAGGAGCTTAATAGAACGTGCGCTAGGCTGACACGGTGCTAGGATCAAAGTAGCACATTGGCAAGAGCTTAATCGAATGAGCTACTGGCGCATACGTTGCGAGGATCAAAGTGTAGCGCACTGGAAAGAGGCCTAATTGAAAGTGCTCGTCGGACTCTGGCACTCCGCTCGAATTGATTGTCGCGAAGAAGTAGTGAGAATAAATGATGAGGGGGGGTATATGTTTACTAAAAAAAAAAAAAAAAAAAAAAAGAAATGGAGGAAAGGTTAGTCATGCGTATGCCGACTTGCTTTTCCTTCGATGAAAAGAAAAGAAAGGAAGAAAAGAAACACACACACAAAAGGGCTTTAGAGGCTGGTCGAGAGGCCGGTGGAACGAAGAAAGCTCGTGAGGGTAGTCGTAACTGCTCCCTGGTTGTGCAGGACCGGGCCGAGCAGGGTGGCCAGAGTGACGTTAGGGTAACAAAGTTGTTGCAAGTGGCGTTGGAGGATGAATCTTTGTGAGAGTCGTTTAAAACGTTTCAAACCGCATGGATTACTTTTCACCAATTTTCGTTTTTTCAGTAGTTGGTATGTCGCGAAGACACGTGCAACTCCGTCGCTCAAAGGCTTGACAGGAAAGTTGTGGTTTATGTCTTCTCGTCGGCAGGGCTCATCTATATACGGCTCCAATAATCTCGTCCTTGTGGAGATCGTTAAGTTCTTTGGGCAGAATTGCAGAACTCAAGGTCATCGTTTTACACTCTTACGTTAAGGTATGCTAGGCATCTGGATAACAATTTTGCCCCCCCTCCCCCCCACACACATACACGCTATCTCTCTGGAGCTCTAAAGACCTAGAACGCAGTGTACTATATACAGTTGATAAAGCAGCGTCTTATTTCTCTGACTTTCGCAATGACCACTATTGCGTCCGTCGTGGGGACGGAAGCACGCCCCGTTGGTAAGAACGGAAGGTCCCCCTGGTACCGCGTTGATTACGCGCGCGCTCTGGTGAGATTAGGTCTGGGATTACGAGACGATTCTTTCTTTCTTTCTTTTTTATTACGAAGGACGTGATGTACAGCTAGTTTTAGTTTAGTTTAGTTTTAGTTTTATTTGTCTTTGTCTTTTGGCGCGCTTCCAGTCGTTGGTTAGATGGTGTGAAGAAAAAAGATCGGCTGGTCAAATGGGGAACTACAATAAATTCTACTTGCCCGAACCATGGTGCGAATGAAACAAATACACATGTTCTACATGAGTGTGTTGTAGTGTCGACATTGTGGACTTTAGTGCGCCGGCGCATCGCTGTAAGGCGTAACGTTGCAGTGAGCGCTCGCAGTAATTTTGACAACCTAATCATAATAATTGTGTCATTCATACTCTGGAAGCTCCGATGTCGGGCTGTAGCTCAGAATCAACGTATTCGAGCAATGCATCCGAGACTTACCCTTGTTATGTGTTTACTCCGGGACTACCTTGAGCACCGCCTCTTTTCGCTAGGGGAGCAGGAATTCCTGCGTCAGTGGTCTAATCGGTATATATGCGTGAAGTATGGGCGCGTTGCTCTGAGGAACCTCGTTTTCTAACAAAGGATTCAGATTATGTAAATAATCACAACCAATTTTTCAGTCGAATTCTGCCTGATATGTGTACATACGAATGGTAGATTGTGCATATTTTTAGCAGTGTGACATTCTTGTGACGATAGTTTGCACGCAGAAGATCTGCGTTGTTATTGTGTTAGTTAAAAGCAAAGTGTGACCTGAGCAGTTACTTGTGTACTTAGATAATTATGTTAAATAAAATATTCTGAACTGTAAAAAGGCTACGCCGTAGTTCAAAATACGGCCATGTTTACCACGAGTATATTGGCGATGTTCTTTACATAGACGGGTTACTAGACGGACTGTATTGTGAACACTATAAGCGAGAACTCCCTTTTAGTGTGAACTGCTGACACCGTATTTTGTAGATATGTAGTGTGCTATTTTGTTTTCCTCGCTGTATTGATTGAGTGCCCGTGAGTATGTGAGGGATCCCGCTGTGATTCAGGGTTTTAATTCAGAGTGCGTAATAGCTATACGGCTTTTGCAATGGAGCAGGTAGCACGCATGTGGGCTGCTGAATGCTCCAAGGTTTACTTGATTTTACCAATTTACTAAATACATAACTAACTAACTAGACGGATAAATCAGATACATTTCATCGTACCTAAAAAAGGATATGCGTACATCCTTTGTCTTTAAGATGGAGGAGCCTCCTCCGACATGTGGATTCTATATTCTAGTACTTAGTCGGATTGCGGGGGGGGGGGGGGATGTGGCGAAGATATCTTCGCGGTTAACGCACCAATCACGATCATCAAAATGAAGCTGCTCATGTTGTCCATTCTTCGCCAAGAAATCTCTTTTGTATCTACTTGATCGATGAGTTCTTCATTGTTACACTGTGGTGCGAGTCGTTCTTTCTCAAGCATAATTCTGCTAAGGCAACAAACGAATGCTCAACTGCAAAATGGCTCATTTTATGAGGCACACGGTTAAATTGCAAGAGTATGGCCATCAACCTGTGTAGGGAGACCTCTCTACACAGACAAACATTGCAAAATAGCGGATAGTTTGATAAGGCTAATCGTCCGTTGCGAAAGAGAGTTATTGAACCCTGAACAGTGAAGTATACAGCGTGTCTCATGTAACATTTCAATAAATTTTATTTAAAGAGAGCAATAAAAGAAAAAAAACGACCGTCACACTACTTGGGTTACAAACGGGTGATACTTTTGATGTAGCACATGTTTGCAACTCGAGTAGCAGAAAAGTAGCGTCGTTTTTCTTTTAGTGCCCTCTTCAAATACAATTTATTGACACGATACGCGAGACACCCTGTATATATAGCCGTGCAATGGACCGGCTAGGTAGCGCTGCGCATTTCGAGAAATGAAGATACAACAACTAAAAACCCTAAAAAAGTCGTTGCGTAATCGCCGTTGTTGCTGGGCAAGTGAAATATGTGCGTGTCGTCGTTGCAAAGGATTGCTGAAAATAGTACAGTGAATGAAGGCAGCACAGGAACGCTTCTGCGTAACAACATTTGCAACATGTCCATATGCATGGGCTAGTAAGAGATTTTCACCTTCCTTTGAGTTTCTATTTCCGCTGTCGTCAATCCACGTCACGCAGCCTGCGATTATAAGACCACTTTTAAGACCACTTTTCTTTTTCTTCCGTTTCAGCGAACGCGTTGTTGTACACTTGCGAATGCGCTGTTCACGTTGTCAGCCGTAGCCAAGGTCGAGCTGAAGACTGCGAGGTGGTGGGTTCGAACCCTACCACCGGCTGTGTTATCTGAGGTTTTCCCTGGGTTTTCCGAAGACTTTCCAGACGAATGTCGGCACAGTTCCCCCGGAAGTCTGCCCAGGACGCATACTAACTCTCCTGTCCCCCACTCCTTCCTCCTGTCCTCTCTCCATCTGTCCACATATATACGCCGCTCATAGCCGCAGTTGCTTCGCGGTTCTAACATGGAATTGAAAAAAAAAAAGACATTATTTTCCACGGCCGAGTTCGGAATTCTGCGACGCTCTTTCCTTTACCTTTACTCCTTATTTCGCACGCCTCGAGCGCTATAGGCGAAACAAAACGCAAATATCTCACATAGAAAGAGGTATAGCTTTATAGGAGTAAACCAATTTCATCTTGCCTGGATTTAAACCGCCCGAAACAGATTTCCAACGTACGTTTCGCTAGCTCACTGATTTTCGTCTGGTTTAGAATAGATGGAACTGCGGGAAAAGCAATAAGATTGGACAAGGGACAGATTTATTGGCTGAAAGCAATTTATTTATTTACTTATTTATTATTATTATGATTGCCAATTGGAACGTACGCGATGGCGGTCGGTGCTATGGGAAAGGTTTTCAATGGAGCTATTCTTTCTGGGCTGCACGCATCGTGAATAGCAGAACACATTTCGATGGCTCTTGCACGGCCCCGTGCTTGCTCCTTTGGAGAGAGCTCCTTCTGCTTGCTGCCGAAGAGCAAGCAAAGGGCCGTGACTCTCGCGTTTGTTCCTGGCCCAGTCCAGCCCAGCAACGCTCTGCGCTCAGAGCTCTGCTGACATTTCTGGACACCATCGGACTTCGATCGTTATTGTGAAGGGGCTCGTTATTTTATTCCCCCCATTCCATCCAGCAATGGGGTAGAGTATCGCCTGTGGTGATGAAACTCCCCATTCTCCAAGGTCGCAAATAAAGTTGTTTTGTTTGTTCCCCTCGGGTGATCCCACATCATCATCATAATCATCCATTCATGTATGTTGTTGTTGTTGACTCCTCGGGCGATAATGGGCGTTCACGTTCATCGATGATTGTTGCTCCGCGTTCGTTGGAAGGCGGTGAGAAATGTGGAATTGAAGAAAAGGAGGGAGACGTAACTTTTTTGCTACCGGGCCCAAATCTCAAAGGGAAGAGAAAGAAGGGGTAGCTTATTGGTAGCTTAAACCGGGGAGGGAAAAGGACAGACAACTTTGCTACCTGACACATATCTAACGTGGAAGAGGGGGAGGAGGAGGTGGTGGTGGATTTGCCATGGGGACACGAGTCTAAATTGAAGGACAAGGGAATGCCGGAATTTTTTGCTAGTATTCCGCCTCATAAGTAGGGTTCCACGTTTTCGGTTTTAATCGAAAAACACCGAAAAACATACGCCGGGTAAATTTTTCCCATTCGGTTTTAATCGAAGAACACCGAATACAGATGGACATTCCAGGATATGACAAAGATACGTTGCTGTACATGCCCTGCAAGTTGTCGATGCAGATCACAAAACCATACAGAAATACGATGGTTGTGAAAAATGTCCGTTTACTTTTTCGTTAGCTGTAAAACGACACCGCAGCGAACAACGCCATGTTGAATGAGCGACGTGCGGAAATATTACATCGGGATTTCTATTCGCCGATAACTGTCGGGCAGACATGTACACGTTACCGAAAAAAAAAAAAAAAAAAAGAATCTTCCCGCGTTCGAACGCGGGAAAATTTTGCTGTGCCGTGTCGCCTGCCATCGTTCGTTGGAGGAACATGCAGAAAAAGTAACGGGTAACGCGTTGACACGTTACCAAATTTTTGTAACGTGTTCCGTTACCAGTTACATATTTCTTAAAAGTAACGAAGTCGTTACTTCGTTACCAGAAAAAGTAACGCGTTACCAACGAGTTCCTTGTAACGCGTTACGTACAACTCTGCTGTCGGGTAAACCATGTACACGCCAGGAAAAACACCGCAAAACGTCGATTTCGTGAAAATCAAGAAACACCAAAAACATACGCCGAACCCGCCCAAAAATAAAAACCAAAAAACGCGGAACCCTACTCATAAGACTATCCTAGGAACACCGAATACAGCTAGACACGTTCTCTGTGTAATTACGGGTGAATGTATGTAACGTTGGTATCTACATGTGGCTGTCCACTCTGGCGCCTTCTACACCATTATGTAAAATCCCACAATCGCGCACATAGACGACCCTCTGTTTACAAACATGCGACGTCACGAGAAGACTGGTTCGAGGTTATATTTTGCTGTGGTGGGCACGAAGCGGGAAAAACGCGTCGGCTAACAGGCTGATAAAGCCGACAGTGCCCCCAGCACGTTTTGCGCGGCAACGTTACGTCATCAATGACGTAGGGGGCAGCAATCAGTTGTCGCATGTTTCCACGTGTCACGCGAAGGTCTCAGAACACAGCATACGGAGTAGAAGGCACGTACTACCACCCGCCGCAAGAATAGTAAGTATTATATAGATTTCGGAATTGTAATTGTACCACACTCGAAGGTCGGTTTGGGCACGTCATATTGTGCCGATAACGCATTAAGCCACGCATATGTAAATCTCCCGCAAGCATATGCCGCCCAGAGTGTCATTATTGCAACGCCCGTCTTTCACTAATCGAACACGTTCTCATAACATTTCCCCTGTACGGATGTAATCATTCACTACATTACACTCTACGGACACGATGTGCTGATACTTGATATTGATGAGATTCGTTATAGGGTTACGGACGTTCGCGTTTAATGTAATCTCACAACCACTGTGAGCAGAATGATTATGGCGGACGGTGTAAGGTCCTCGGTTGCCGGGTGGTTCCCAGAGTCGTAATGGCATACAGGGGGGGGGGGGGGGGGAGGGGCTGTGGACTGCATTCTTCAGTCTTGATAACCCCTATGGGGGGTGGACAATGTAGTGTATCAGTACTTCAGTATTGCAGTTGCTAATAACACGGAGGGAATATGCACCGGATACCGACAGGGTAATAACACCGAAATCGGTGAGACTTTTCGCAAATGTTTATTTATTCAACGTCGGCAGCCGTGCGGGCCCGTCCCTAACAGGGTTGGAGAGGGCAAAGAAGAGAGACAGAAGACAAGAAAGAAGAAGTTAGAATGACACCTTGATGGCGAAGTCACGTGGTCATTTGCTTGCAGATTTCTTTGCCAGATACTGAGCACTCGTGTTCGCTTGGGCAAAACGTAAAAATCTCGCGTGTTTGCGTGACCATTTTTACTAGCGCCAGGAACGTGCCAGTTAGCATTTTTTTTTTTTTGTCACAGATGTCTTAACCTCTAACGACAGTCACCAAACCAAGCGCCCGCAGCGCGATTCAAGCGGCTAAAACTGCTAGATTCCTTGCGCTCATGTTCGGGTGACAACGGTCACGTGATCCAGCGCGGGCGCGAGACTAGCGCCAGGCCAAGCCGCGCCCCAGGCCGTGTTGCCTCGAAATCACCACGAAAATTCGCCATAAGACTGTCCTCTTAGGAGAACTGATGAAGCTTAACTGAGCTGTACGGATAAGCTTCACTTTTTCTTGGCGAAACCACCATCGTATAAACCCTCATTGCCCAATGTAACCAAACTCATTAATGGGTGTTTAACTTGTCACATGCTGATAGTAGAATAGAAAAAAGAAAAAAGAAGAGAGACAGAAAGAAGCCTGCCTCTCTTTGCGGTTACCCTTCTTGCGTCGATTGGCAACTTACACGTGAATTCGAAATTTCCTCTCGCTGTCGTCAATCCGATGGCTCTGCTTTCACGAGACGGCCTTTCAGGTGAACGGACGTGAGACATCAAGTGAGACTAATCATTAGAGCAAGCTTCGGGAACCACGGGAATACATTGAAAGACGTTAGAGGACACATATCGCTACGATAGGAAACGAGACCAACTTACCGAGCAGCTGAAAAGTCTGCAAAAATCTCGTGCCTTATAGGTTGATTTCGGATAGCCGTCTCTAGCGTTAACTTGCCAGCGACAGGAAGTCGCGAGGCTACGGGTCCTCTGTTAATTGGGTATCGCGTAATTTGTTCCTTCAGTCTCGCCTGGTCTAATACAATTATTCGCCGGCATTCCGCTTCCTGCTATTTTCTCCCATGTCCTTCCGAGAGCCATCAGGCGGGTTCCGTTACTATTGCCAACGAATTCCCAGACACATGGCTCACAGTCGTATGGGCAGTGTCTAGGGAGTGAGGGAAGTGGGGGTGCTGCGAATTTATTAGGATGTTAGGTTCGAACTGTTAGGACTGCTAATGAATGAGGACAGGTTCCTTTCCTTGTTTGGGCGTTAGGGTGCAGTGAACCGGTCAGATAAGTGTGCGTATGAAACGGAGCTAAGGAGCACGAAAAAAGCGCGTCACGTGAAACGTGTCACGTGTCCGTGTTGACGAGATTCCCTCCTCTAGTTAGCTAGCGATGAAGCCCCCTGGAAGGGGATAGAGCGCTTTTCCTCCTCTTCATTTTTCGCCACGTGGATGATGATGGTGGTGGTGATGCTGAAGAAACTGCTCGCCGTGGTCGGCCACACTTGTAGCGGGCAACGACACGGTGGTGGTGGCGATCGTGGAATGGAATGTGAAGTCGAAATATCGTCCGCTTCAGCCAATCGTAGCAGACGATTTCTGCTACAGGCCTTCTTTGGCTGCAAATGGCTTCTCATGTGCTCATCAAATGTGTGTAGGCTCTGTTCACTCGCGCTTGTTCTGGACTGGAACAGTGCCAGTGACATGTGATAAAGGGGACAATTAATGGAAAGACATATAAAAGTAAAGTATAGTGGAATGGACCTCATTTGCCCCAGTGGGTCGACTTCGTTAATGTGCGAGTACGACGTACTATGGTTGTGTGTATGTCAAATGCGCAGCTCCATTTCATCGTTGTACATATTTCTGTGCGATGTTGCGAGAGAGTGAAACTAGATTTTTCTTTTGTCTTTTCACGCCATCAGGGCCGTTTAGCATTATAGAGGGGGGGGGGGGGGAAGGGATGAAATGAAGTCAGATCAGTTTTATTGCATTTCGTATAGAAATGTGGATGCCAGGCACAAATGGCGCAAAAGCGCAGGGCACAAATATACAAAATCATACGTAATATGAACGAATTGTACATAATTGGAGAGGTTAACAATTAACAATGAAACAAATTAACGAAATGAAGCTGTTATGGCGTTCTTTAAACTTGGCCTGTCCCCGATGGCAATGATGTCGCGAGGTAGACTACTCCCCTTCCATGCTGTACGAATGAAGAGAGAGTCGGATCATTGCGGTGGGACCTAGAGCTACACTAGGAAGATAGAACGAGTCGTCATGATAACACACTTTATGGAACAAAGACAAGCGAATTATTCAGCACGCTGATAGGGTGCGATAAACAGTTTCTTTTTCCCCTTAAAGTTACACTTGGTGTTCGGAACAGATTCTATAACTAATTGTATTGGCAGAAATTGTCTAAATATATTGAAGAATGGAAGCTCAGAACTGCTACTATACGCGAACAGTCAGGCGGAAACCACAACTTCCGGTGCCACGTTCGAATAATAGCACTCAGGAAGGTGTCCCTTTGTGGTACACTAAGCTTCATACTGCAGCAGCCTCATCGATGGGAGAGGAGCATGGCTATGACACTGAATCATTTAGAAGTGACCTTACTATTGATTCGTCTAGTGGAAGCGTTGTGTCGCCTCCTTCTGCTAATGGGAAGTAGTATTGCATTCTGACGCTGCATCTGTCATTATAATTCATGAGGGCAGAGTCACGTAAAGGTTGATTTCCCCGTTTCTCCATAAAATTAACCCAGTTGCAGTAGTTAATGGTATGTGGATAATTAATGACTTCCAGGATTACTTTCGATGTCGCATAATTGTGACTAAGTTTATTACTTATACAATTTCTAATGCGCTTGGAACTTTTAGAGTTACTTTGCACGCGGTTCGGAAACAACTTTATTTGCAATATTGAATCATTTTCACGATGCCCACGACTTTTACTCATTTGCGGGAGGCTATAGATTCTCGTGGCCGCAACGCGTGTTCGCAATAATGTGTGGGATTAGGGGCGCGTTCAAACAGTACGCGAAGCGCCTTCGCGTACGGCGTACTTTGCGTTGCGGCTACTGCGTACTAAGCGTGCGTTGCGAATAGTGTGGGAGAACGTCAACAAGGCGCACACCACGAAGTTCGTCAGGGAAGAAAAATAAAGTTAGAAGCTTACACTCATTTTAATACGTAATTCGGAGGTGTTTTCACAGTACCTGTAATTGTTGAGTTGCAATTACAGTTAATTAAGTCACAATTGCAATTTTGTAATTGTAACTAACTTGATAAGCTTTATGAGCATGTAGTTCAGTTGCTGTTGAAAAGTGTTTTTTACAGGTCTGGTCGTAATATAGTGTGTCAGAGTTACGTGGCAAGGCAAGAAGGGAGAGGACCTACTTTACGCGTCAGAACGTGGAGTTGGGGGAAGGGGGGATATAGTTATTAGACCAAAGGAAAAAAGGAAGGGGGAAAAGTCAGCCAAACGGGACGTCGGCTTGCTATTCCGCAACGAAAAAAGAAAAATAAATGAAACAAGAATAAAATAAACCAAAAAGAAACGAAAAGCACTAGGATATAAAGGATAAACTAACAAACTGCGAAAGAAGGAAGGAGTTGGGCTGTTTCTTATGATAGCATAGTTTATCTCAGAAACGAAGCGGATATCGTGGTCCAATCAGGATCCATCCGTAGGTAAGGCCTGGTGTTATCATTACTCTCTTCCCGAAATGCTGTGTTTGACTACGCGGCCATTTTGGCTTCTAACCTCTCGTAATGAACCTTATAACTTGATCAGGCATGACGTTCGTGGTCCAATTTAAGTGTGACATACGATCGCCTGTTCAGGTTCCGGTTTAGCATGTCGGCTTTTCCAGCTAACGTAATCGTGTTTCATCCGTTCTCTTGATGACCTCTCCCTGTGGACGCGCACATCTCATTTGTACACTTGTCCCACATCGCCGTACCTATTGTAAGGCCGCCGACAAATTGTCGCCGGTCAGCTTCCAAATTGGCTACACTGATCGGGGGGGGGGGGGGGGTCTTTAGAAGGCTCACTTCCAATATGAAGCAATCGAGGTGCATCGCAGTGGATTGAAAAGTGAGGCGGTCGCAGGTGAGTCGCCTACGTTTATACTTTTCGGAAATGTCATCTGTATTCGCCTCTCCAACTACCTATAGAGGCGCTCGCGTCGTCCTCCAGATGGCGGAGAAAAGAACGATTGCCGATGACTAAATCTCCCTGCTTCATGCCTGCTTCCACGAGACAAGCTTCAAAAATTGTACAAATAACATATGGCGAGCTAGAGTCTTCGGATCATAATGTCTTGTCAGAACAATCTGTCTAAGTCAGAACATAATCTAATTATGTCTTGATGACTCTAGTGTTGTATTTCCTTTTTTTTTCGTATATCTGACTTTTTTTTGTTGTTTGCCGATCATGTTAATTACTTTTTTTCAGTTTTTACAGTGTTGATTGATTGATTGAAAGAAAGAAAAAAATTGGGATTTTACAGTGTTATTGTCGCCCAACTCCTCCGTTATGTTGTACCCGTTTGGGTATTTAACGTATTCTAAATAAATAAATAAAAATAACCATGGAGGAAAGAAGAAAACGAGGCGCCCCAACGGCTCTTCGACAGAAGAGAGAAACGTGGGGCAAGTGACGTGAGGATAGGAGATGAGCTGTAGCTTCTTTGGAGCCACGCGAGGGTCACGTTACCTGAATAGCCCAATGAGGTCGCTTTGCACACGCCACTTTGGGGGCCACTTCGGCGCGCTACCACCACACCCCTCCAGGTCTTCCGAAACTATGCGTTGGGGGCTCCCATAGAGATGTATGTAACCGAGACCGGGGGGAAGGCGAGCGGTGATGTCACTGGAGTGGCCCCCAATCTCGGCTTCACTTCTCAGAGCAATAGGGGTCTTCCTCTCCTTCCTTCCTCCATGTATATAACATAACTCGCGCGTGGTTTCCTGCTGTCTTCGTTGTTTCCGTTCACGCCGCTCCTGTGACTATGGCTGTGATAGTATCTTTTTCCTCTTGTCCTTCTCGACATCGAATATTCTTCTCCGCAGTGGTTTAGCACTGCGGAGTCGAGCAGTGCTGTTGCTGTTTGAGTTCTGTAAGCCGGGAATCTCCACCGCACACGAAGGGCAGTTGCGGCAGTTTCGGGTCAGCGCGAAATATACCTGTCGTCTGCTGTTACTATCATTCATCCAGTGCTTCTGCTCTGGGTCCGCTAGGTGGCGAGCTGCCAGCTGGAGAGGCGAATAGTGCGTTGCGCTTCAGCCGCGTACGTTTTAACGTACGTGACGTCACGACCACTTAACTGTCACGTCCACGTTTTCGCTAGTTATTAAGGCTGGTTTAGAGTCCGACGTAGTCTTCGGCCATCGCGGCCCGCGTTCCGCGCGGACGCTTATAGCGTTCGCTACTTCACGCTTCCTCATCCTTCCGGGATGACGCGATTCGGCGCAGCGCAACGAAAACACTACAGGTAAATATAATGGTAATGGTACTGTGATGTTACATGTAAGGTTTGTCTACGCAGTGTGGCGACATGTTGCACGTGCCGCATTGCGGTTAATTTGGACCACCTGGGGGCGCTGGAAGCAATGTTTGCCTCCCCCACATTGCTACCGCCCTCGGCACTGTTATGTTTGTACTACTGTAATACGGTTGGTACCCCCAAACATGGACAGTGAATTGGAGAAGAAAGTCGCACGTCTTCCCAGCTGTTCTCCTTCTTTTGCTTGTCTCTATAATCCATCCGTCGTGTATTATATAGGCACGGATGTTCCTAAACAGCTTCCATCAATAGCTCAATGGGCGAGCCCATGTTCGGAAATGCGAGTTCACCGGAGCCCACGCCGTGCACAGCTCGCTGGCCGCCCCCAAATGTAGAGCGTTTAACGTTGCCCTACTCCCCCGGCGGCGGCAGACGTAGTCGCCTGTTGCCGCCGCGCTCCGCCGAGTGTCGTCGAACTATGACCTCACCGGTGGCGACGACTCGCGATGCGCGTCGCTGCGCCCCGCTCCGTCGGACTCTAAACCAGCCGTTTTCATTCCTGTGTCGCCTACCGTATCGCGCGTTGATGAAGTTATTTGTGGAATCTGCGTCAGCGACGTATATAATCTAAGATTTGAGCTCGGACAACTGCCCGGACAACGACCCCCACGACGTATATGTCATAGGCTCTGAAATGTGGGGGCCTTTTGTACACTTATTTTACTTCTTTTTCTCTGTAATGTCGTGAAATGACGTTTTATCTGTATAAGGCCAAGGTAGGTTATACGCATGACAACAGACTTATCTCCTCGTGATTATTCCTGGCTGACGCTCGCTATTTTGATTGCTTGAGAAGCCTCTCCGCCTTGGAGGTTTGTTTCTACATGAAGCCTGTCGTTAAAGTGACTTTACTGGCTCATATTTACGCACTGAAGGCTGCTTATTCTGTGACTGAAATGAAAGGTGTTTCTCCTCAAGCTGTAATCTAATTCGAATAAACGAGAATGTTCATAATATCAGAGCTAGCGGATAATCGATTAGCGAAAGCAGTCACGCAATTACACGAAATTGTGGGAAATTTCTTATTGCCAGGGATGTGCAGTAGTTAACTACCAGTAGTTAAACTACTGCACGGTAGTTCAAAAGTAGCTAGAAACTACTTGCAAAAATGGTAGTTACAACTACTAGTTAAACTTTTTTTTAGTTAACTGCAGTAGTTAGGTTACAGCAGGCTACAACTACTTCGCATTTATTCACTTAGCATTCCGTGTGCTTCACGGCCTTCTTTCTTTGTGCTTATTAACGACAACTCTGAGAATTTTTTCATCTTGCGCATCATATGCATGCACAAAATATCAGCACCGTGCATGTGACGCGCTCATTCAGCATTGTCATTCAGGGAGAGAATTGCATAACGCACTTCAATGCTCAACGCAGGGGCCAGGTGCTTTGCCTGGCGGAAGAGCCCGAAGCGCGTCGGTCGAGAAGGGGTTGCGACGGGGAGTCGCAAGGACAGTAGTCCAAAGGACAGGACTACTAGGACAGTAGGACACTTCTAGGACAGTAGGTCCAAAGTGTCGCAACAGGACCGTCAGCTGGCCGTGCATTGGTCAGCAGGTGACGCGGAATGGAGACATTCATTGTCAAGTTTGCGTACAGAAATGCGCATGAGCAGAAAGTACGTATTTTCTGTCTATCAGGGTACATAACGATCGACACACACAGCACACTCAAAAAGCTTACGGCCCCTCCGTCGTCAGCGATAACTGTATCACTGCGTGACATATCACTACATCAGTATTGTATATGGAAGGGCGCGTGCTGGGTGCTATGAGTGTTCAGAGTGTGGGAGTTCACTTCCTTTTCGCTCCCCATGCACGCACGCGCTATTTCTGCGCCTCAACCGATCATAGATATAACGACGCGTACAGAATATCAGAGTAGCTACAAATGTAGTTAAACAAGTACATACTAGTAGTCGCAAAGATGTAGTATGTAGTTACACTAGTAGTTAAACTACAATTTGGCGCAGTACTTACTAGTTATAGTTAAACTTCTAAAAAAAGTAGTTACAGCACATCTCTGCTTATTACACAATATTCGGAATTGACGCTTTAGATGTGGTAACCGAACATATGACTGTTTATCAAATAATTTAAAATTAGACGCCACATGATACTGCGTAACAGCCAGCACGGTCACATTATCTTCATGAATAGAGCATAAAAGAGCCAGCGTGTGGTGCTTCTTGAGGCCTCTCGTCCGCTTCGTCCTCCTCTCCCACCAACCGTACTTTCCCTTTTCCTCCATCGAGTGACCTAGAAAGCCGACCACTTCCCGTACTTCGTTTGCCAGTTCTCCCCATTTCTCCCAGTTCTCCCCAAGAACAAAAAGAAAAGAGAGAAGTGTCGGGGTAGAAAACTGGGTTCATGCCATCCGTAGTAGGATCGCTCACAAACTGCACATTTCTATGAACAACATTCTCATGCACATCGTCGACGACGCCCAAATCGAAGTGGTGCTTCACATCTGAACCAGTCGTGGGTAAAAGTAACAAAGTACAAAAAGTAACTAAGTCACAGTTTAGCCTGCAAAAACAGTAAGTGAGTTACACTTAGTTACTGCTTTTGAAATGTAACTAGTTGCAGCTACAGCTACCACGTTAAAGTAACTTACTTTAAAGTTACCCTCTAAGGAGAAAAAAAAGTCGAATACATTTAAACTTCAAAAACTTTGTTTTTGCATTTGTACTGGCCTATGGCGTACTTATACCGTGTTATAGGCAGAGTATTTCCCATTAAAAAAATAATAATCTTCATCTTTAATCTATCTCATCCTTCTTGCACCTTTTGTTATATTATCCTTTATTTTCATAGTTCTTTTCTTTTTATTTATGTACCTTTTTCTTTTCTTTCTTTCTTTCATTTTGTTTTGCGGAATAGCATGCAGGCATACCGTTTGGCTGACGTTTTCTCCCCTTTCTCCTTCTTTTGTATAATAAATGTACCCTCCACCCCCATTAACAGCGCGGTGTGAGTTAGTCTAATGCCATGCTCGATGTGTATGAGGTGACAAAATTTGCGGAACTCTTGGTTGGGAGAAACGGCAGCGTATAAATTACCGTACCTGAGTAACTTTGTTACAGCTACATTGTGCAGTTACTTTCACCAAAAGCGGTAACTAGTTACAATTAGAACTTACTTTTCTAGAAAAGTAGGATTGCTTACTTTTCTTCTACATACTTCCTTTACCAGCAAGATTAAGTTAGAAACTTCTAGTAACCTCTAGAACTACTAGAAGAGTAACTAGTTTCAGTTACAAGGTACTTGTAACCTAGTTACAACCCAAGAGTGATTTCAAGTACTTTGTGCATTCACGCTTCTAAGCCCTACACGCCTTGGCGGACTTTTTAAGTCTTGAAGTAAGCCTGAAGTAAGGCTGTAGAGCACAGCATGCCAGAGTACAGCACGCAGAAAAGCCTGCGCTGTGTCAGGAAGAAGAATAATGCAGCTGGGCGCGGCAGGACGCAGATGACTGCTCCACTGCTCACCTAGTGCAGCCCTGCAGTTTGCTAAGCAGGTGGTTCCACGCCTTGTACAGCGCCTGTAAAGCGTGCTTTGTCTGCATAGCCGTTGTGCGAGAGGGGGAAGCCCTCTTGTATGAACGCACGTTTTCCGCGTGTCCTGCTCCGATGGCGGCCGCGTTTAAAAGTATCAGCTCCGACAGCGAACTGAAGGTAAGGAGCTCTGGGGATTGACTCTCGGAGGATTCTGTGTGTGCAGCGGGCGTGGTTAAGTTGAACAAATGGGGCGCTCAGCGTCCTGACAGGAAAGAAACGAAAGCCTTCGTAATGCTCCTCGATCCATGATTAATGGGACTTTGGGGAACTGCAGTCGCGTGTCGGTATTGTGGTGGACGTGTGTGCCGTACTGTGGGCGACGGTGTAGCTCGTATTCTTTTCTTTAACCTGGCTGACGGCCGAACACGATTTGAAGTGTTGCGAAATGGAGAGTAGCATGCTACGAAACACACGACCTTCGCGAACGAAGCTCTCGAGCAGCCAGCCCTTTCTCATTCGAAATTGTTTGCAGCTCGTTAATTGCATATAGTCCAAGACAGCGCCACCTCCGCCGACGGAGAGTGTAGTCCCCGCATTGAGAATTGGGCATTCGAGGAAATGGTGGACCCATTTACAATGGTGATAAAATGGCATATGTTGTCGCTATAGTTCTCCCGCAGCAAGGGCGCAATAATGTTATGGTGCAATGTGGCAGCAACTTACAACTAAACTAAGGCCCCCATTTGTGACTTTCAAGTACGATGAACAACATGCAATGTTCAGGGGCGATAGAAAGTCGACATAGACGATCGGATCATTTCGAATTGTTTCTGATTGTACAGGTTTGATTTTCTTTCGTGGCGGAAACACTTGCCTTATAGAACGCATGTGAGCAAAGCGCTCCCGTCTTCTGGCATTCAGTTGCTTCGTGACCTATTATCTTATCCGATGAATGAATCCACGCGGGCTAACAGCAACTGTGTGTCAGGTTCCTCTATTTTTCATGGACAGATTCTGCTACGCAAGCATTCGAACATTGTATAGATCGAACCCTCTTTGTTGCATTCATCCGCACGTGGCCTTGCATAGCTTCGTAGATTTTCATGTTGTTCCCTTCATGATTTTTCTTGGATCCACGGATAAACTGATCCTAATAGAACACGGATGATCAATCCGTACAAGTTCGGTTTCAATTCTTGACACTGATGACTAGCGCAACCGTATGTCATAATCCGTTGCTCCTGCATTCGTGTGTGAAGCCCAGAGGAGGCATCCCACACAGCGGTCTGTGACAAAAGCAGTCTTGATGTTCCTCAGCGACACAGGACTCATGGACAGCCTGTGAACTCAAGTCGTGCCATCTCATTCTTCAGTGGTCAGACGGTGGAACTGAAGCCGGTGCTCCAGGCGCGTGGCCATCTTCGTTGTTGTCCACGGCACGCTACACCCTCATACGCATTATCCTCATCTTTTTTAAAAGGCATCTGTGTCTTTAATCTATCTCATCTTGGTTTCACCTTTTGTTAGTTTATTTCCCAATTGTTCCCTTTTCTTTTTCTACTTTTATTTACTTTTCTTTTGTTCTTTTCTCTCTTTTTTTTTGCGGAATAACAAGCCAACATGCCGTTTAGTTGACCTTTCCTCCCTTTTCTTTCTTTGTTCTAACAAATATACCCCCCCCCACCCCCCACACACACAGAGGCGGAAACGATCTGAAGGCCACTTCCGTTGGAAAGATTCCCCTTCATCACTTAAGGGCGACCCGTATACGACGTTTTCTCGACGGAAAAGCTTCGACGGTTTTCCGATGGGCTCCGAAAACAATAGGCGCAGACCTGTTTCGCCGACGTCTGTGGTGAGCAGATCTCGACGGGTCGATGGTTGACGACGGAAGTGGCGCGTCCTTTCTGACCAATTGGGTGTCTTGCCGGAAGCTGCCGCCGGCACAGCTAGCTGCTAGCTGTCATGGCGTAAGGCTGTGTGTGTGTGTGTGCACCATTTCATGTGTACAGAACGAAACAGACAAGGGAGATAGCGTGTGAACTCCAATTCAGGACGCAGGAACATTCCTTCTGTGCAAGAAAAAAAAAAAAAAGGCAGGTCGCCCCAGTTGCAAGACAGATTGTTGCGATTGTTGTTTCCGCAGGAGACAACAGACGTGAGTGCAAACATGTACAAGATACTCAAAAATGTATTTAAGATAAGATAATAAATACTAACGTTAGAATGTAATTAAGATAGAGTATAATATAAATACATGAAAATGAATGAACATAAGATAGAGTACCAAATACTCCAAAAAGTATTTGAAATACAATTAAGATACTATTTATCCTTGATCGCAAAAAGTCACCGGTGACTGGTCAATGCGGCAAGTGGCCGCTACGTGACATGAATCACCTAAACCCCGCGCACTACGCTAACCGCCGCTTTGTGATAAGAGTCATCTAAACACGAGTCCCAAAAAGATGACAAAGAGATGCCACATAACTCCACTAAGTATATGTGACCCAGAACAAAGCAAACTTCTAGCATGTCCCTGCTCAGCGAGTTCAGAATTCGGCATCACCACGTCAGGGCACACATAATAGAACCCTGTCTGGCCAAGGATTACTACACACGGGGCAATATCTCTAAATGGGGACTTCCAAGAAGGGCCAATGTCCGGGTCAAGTCCAAGGGACTCGGGAAATTTCCACTGAACAACCAAGATAATGGAAAGACGAGACACAGAAAGTCTGAGAGGGATATCCAAAATATGTAATTAGAGTATGGAGTAGAAAATACCATAAAATGTATTTTAAATAGAGTACAAATACACAAAACAAAAAGTATTGAGTAGAGTACCAAAATACCACAAATTGTATTTAAAATACAGTATTTTAAATACAATGCTCCAAATACGTACAAGTCTGCGTAAGTGTCACTCGGAGAATACGTGTTTAATTACTCAACAAGCAACTGAAGCTTCCCGTCCGTTCTTCGGCTCCCCGAGCTTGGGATGCCGGAGGCCAGCACATCTAGACGGGAGCCTCAGGCGTCACACGCTCCCTATACCCTGGAAGAGCCTCATGTTCACTGTACCACTGTTCTCGGGTCCTTGTTAAGCTGTGACAGAACTAAAAGCTTTTGTAGTCAGCCCCTGTACGTTCTTTTTGCAATCTCCTCCCCTAAATGTGGCCCCTCGATGTCAAATAAAACAGTCATTAATCTGGTTCCAAGTTTTTGTCCTCTGGGTCTTGTCGTGTTTCATTCGTCCTCGAGGGAGATAGCGTATAAATTATATGTACGCAGTAGTTTGTTTTACATTTCCCGCCTTAAACCTTAGCGCTTTCCTCGCCTACGGTCTTCTAGTTAAGATTCGTGACTAAAAACGAAGCAAGGGGTTCCGAAGGCCAACCTGCCGATCACGCCGACGCCGCCCAAGGAAATGTGGAGAAATCGCCGTATGCGGGTGGACTCAGCGGGTGTCCGTCGAGCTGACGTCACGACTGCGGAGCCGGGCGCTTTTTCGTCGGGGAAAACGTCGTATGCGGGTCCCGCTTTAGTAACTACATCAAACATGACTTTCAAGACTTTTCAAGACTACAAACGTGCCAGGTGGAACATTATGCGCAGAGAAGGGACGGACTTGTTCATCAGCAACTCTCTCTATACTGTTTAGCGACGTTCGTCTGATAACACTGACTACAATACACCTACCCAAGCAGCACAATGTACTGAAAGTTGAGTGCAATAGGGGGGGGGGGGGACGGTATGTGCCTTATCAATGTTCTGTAGTTTCATGAATCTGTTCAAGGCCTTTCACCTACCCGTCCACCCCTATTGCACTCGACTTTCAGTGCATTTTGCTGCTTGGGTACTCTCTGCGTTCTCTTTCTACGATAGCGGAAGCAGGGCTCACTAGTCGATGAGTGAGCTGCGCTTCCTGTTTGCCGGCAGATTATACGCATATCCCCAGTCGCGCAAAAGTTGTTGCTCAGGTTTGAAGTTATGCGTGGGGAAAGTATTTCCGTCGGAAACTCATACGCTGCAATTTTGATGGCGGCGTGAACCACAGCGGGGTTTCGCAGTTCAGCAGCAACTTGGTTAATTCATTTCAAAGCGCCACTACACATACGCGTTGGGCCCCAGGTGGACGGGTTGGTGAGAAGAAGACGAATTGCATGCTGGGAAAGAAACTCCGTGGGAACACCATAAGGGAGATGCGGAAGGCACGTACTTCAAAGGTTGCTCAGAATGCAATAAATTCCGAGGGTATACGGAGGCGGTGCGGAAGATGGAAAATGGAAGCTGGCGAGGGAGCTTGGTATGCGAATGCGAATGCAAACACAGACAGACAGACAGACAGACAGACACACACACACACACACAGACACACACACACACCAGCTCCCGTGGCATAGTTGTTACGATGATCGGTTTCCACGCAGATATTGTGAGGTGACATGTGGTGTCTGAGGTTTTCCCTGGGTTTTCCGAAGACTTTCCAGGCGAACGTCGGCACAGTTCCCCATTAAGTCGGTCCAGGACGCATACTAACCCCCCTCCTGTCCCCCACTCCTTCCTGCTCTCCTCTCTCCATCTGTCCTCATCTGAACGCTGCTCATAGCCACAGTTGCTTCGCGGCGCTAACACGAAAGTAAAACACACACACATACACACACACACAGAGAGAGAGAGAGAGAGAGACAGACAGACAGAGGCGCCACTGACACGTTCGAGGTGCCTCACACGCTCCTATATAAGCCATGCTTGGATGAAACTGACGCAGCTGACATACACCGTATTTGCATGGTGCTTGATATGATGCATTCTCTTGTGATCATACTAATATCTGATCTCGTGTAATCCTCGACAATTATGTGGGTAGCGCTCCGGCATAATTGTTGCTGGTGTGCCATTGCGGCACTCTGCATTGCTAACGGTGACAAACCTTCTTCCTTGATGCTGGTAAGCGGATCATAAATGGAAGAAGACACTTGCACATCATGGATCTTTAAAGAGCCTTTGCAAGACCAGACTGTGTTTAACAGCAGAGGCTCTCGAACATGGGCTCGCACCTCATGTCCACTTCTTTATTGTGGGTACCCCGCAGAACCTTGCTGCTGGAGATGGTCACAAGGTTCACAACGAGTCCCTACCCGGAGTACCAAGAGACTTGTAGAGGCACCACTTTTGCTTCTTTAAAAGGCAGGCGGATGTGGAAGTGACTAGAACTGTATCATTGGCTTCCAGCAATCCAGCAAATTCGTTCAGTCTGTTCAGTCTTAAATTCTGTACAGTCGAACAAAAACGGATTGGCAAAACCACTCTGTGCGTCGGGCGGCTTCTCCAGGGCCGAGGCGTTCCTTCCTCAAACTGGGCCGTACTCTCGTTCATGAACGCCCCTTATGAACCCCCGAAGGAACATGTTATAATGGACTGCTCGGACACAGCCGGTGCAAAACACACGCTCGAGCAAGCTGTGCAGCTCATTTGCGCATCTGAACGCCAGCTCGTGGAGGGAGCTTATCCACATGGCCGACCTCCAGCGTAGGAAGCTTCAAGCTTGAACGCCAATGACCCTCAATGGTTCCGGTAAGGCCATCCGCTAGTAAGATAATACAGTGAACCCTCGTTAATATGACCACTGCCGTTCCCGCGGATTTTGGTCATAGAGCGAATTGTCATATTAACGAGAAACGCACTCTCCGCAGACCGGACACACATCGCTACGTACAACAAAAGTCGACGTAATTATGATTTATTTTCTGAAAAATCTGTTAACAATGACTAGGTCAAACAATCTTCGGTCATAAATTTTTCTAAATGGACAATAGCACCATCAACTGCGGACACGTTATCTACCTTTATCTGCTCAAAAAATAACGAGGCAACCCGGTGGTGGTGGTGATGATGGGGCTTGCCGTTGTCGGCCTCACGTAACCCTTGACTTTAACACGTGTTGCCCTCTGAGCGAGGTACGAGATAGCCTCTCCCGGGGCTGCTCTGAGGGTCACGTGACGTGGTCATAATAGCGGGAATATAATGCCTGTGTTTGACCCTACTTGTGACAAAAATCTTGGTCATTGTCCGATAAACGGATTGTCGTATTAACGAGGGGGATTTACATGCCGGCGAAACGGTTCCAGAGAAAAACGGTCATAAAGCGAGTATGTCAGATTAACGGGGGTCATATTAACGAGGGTTCACTGTATGCTAACGGGCCCTTCCTTCGATCTCTCTCGAGAACAACGCGCCGCCAGTCGGGGCAGACACACCGCTCGTCCACACGACATCACTTTTCCGTTGCTTCGAGCAAATAAACGCTGCAGGGAGCAGGTCTGAAAACAGCAATAGTCCTCCCGGCACTTTTCTCACAACAAGGGGGTTCCATTACCCTTCACGCAGACCTTAATGCTCTTACGCACCTCTACCGACAAGTCTACCACAAAGCGCCTCGCTCGCAATCAATCAGTGGCGTGAGCCTCAGAATGAATCACCCTTCGTCCCACAGAGAAAAAGAAAAACAAGGCAAGGCGTCCCGTTCCAACTGTCTCCTTGAACAGGAAGACTGGGCTGCTCATCAACAGGTTCAGGACGGAGTCAGTTGCTCACTTAGCAACTTTTGCACCTCACAGATAAGCTGTTCAGAATATTTTATTAACATAATGATCTAATTGCACAAGCAACTGCCCAAATTACACTTTGCTTTTCACTAACACTATAACGATGTAAATGTTCTACGTACAAGGTATCGTTACAAGTATGTCAAAGTGCTAAATATATATACATTCTACCATTCGTACGTATAAGCATACCAGGCAAAATTGGACTGGAAATTTGGTTCTGATTACTTACACAATTTACATTGTCTGAATAGTCTGAAACGAAGTTCATCAGAGCAACCCGCCCATACTTCACGGATCTGTTCCGATTACACCACTGTCGCAAGCATTCCAGATAAGCTAAACAGGAACAGATAAGCTAGGACTCCAACGTTGTAACGGAGCGGAAAACAACAACAACATAGATGAATGGATGATGATGATGATGTGGGATGTTTCCCTGCGTTGAGTGCAGGACCCTACCCCATTCCAAAAAGGTTCACGGAACGGAGCGGAAAAGAAATATATATACATATATACAAGTTCTACCGTCATATGAAAAGGAAAAAAAAAAAAAAAAAATCTTCACAAGCGTGCGTAATGACTCTTAAGTGTATTGCTTGCCAAGCTGGGACTAGGAATGAAGCAAGCAAGGGCAATTAAAAGCTTAAATGCTGAGACGCGTGTGAACAGACCTTAAGTAGTCCAAACCGAGGGCTTCATCCCGGTTCTCTTTATCTTGGTCATTACCGTTTACCCACCTTTATCTTCATTTTCGCACAAGTTGAGAGCTTGAACAGCGACTTGAGGATAATGACGTCAGCGAGGCAACCAAACATCACAAGCACCGCCGAAGCATATATGGCATATTGCTGAGTATCAAGTAAATAAAGGGGAATATAAAAATACTTTTAATCCTGGTTAAGGTTTATTTGCTCTTTCTGTTTCACGTTTCACATTTTACGGAAAGCAGCGCTAAAAGAGAAAATAGCCGCTAGGCGAATTTGGAACGGAAATGCTATTTACTGCTACTAAGCGCCCCCTTTCATAGTTGACTATACGCATGCGCGTGACCTTGAAGGCGTCGCGAAACATTCTCTCTGCTCTCTATACAGATTGCGTTTTCGCATCAGATTCCGCTCTCTCTGAGTACGACGCATGCGCAGGAGAGGCGACACCTCGGCAGCCCGCCGGCGGAGCTCGAACATCGGTCGCATCATTGTGCGCTACCGGCAGACTTGTACAAAGTACTGCGCAAAAGTATTTAAAATAAAATACTAAATACTCTACGTAAAAAGTACTTAAAATAGAGTACAAAATACTCAAAACGGAAAGTAATTTGAGTAGAGTACTAAATATTCTAAGAAGTATTTAAAATGTTCTTTAAAGTACTTTAGTATTAGCAGTAAGTGAACCGCGTATTCTGAACGTGGCCTTACAAATGAAAGGAATAAACTTCATCAGTCATGCTTAAGGATATCTTTCATTTGCAACGTCTTGGTGTCAAGTAATGTTTGGTGAACTTTGGTGAACCCAAGTAAACTTTGTTGATATGTTCACACCCAAAACTTCGGGTCGTTCCACCTCTGGCACTTGTTTATTGCTTTGGTGACCAAGGAAATAGATGCCGGGATTCTCTCGTACCTAATCCCCTGGTGATTCACCTGGCAATATGAATAGGAACGGTTTTCTGACGAAGTTGGCTGTTGACAAGAAAGGCCAAGCGTGGGACCAGCCTACTGTACAAGAGGATAAATGACACATTAGCGAATTCCCGAAAAAAAGAAAAGAAAAGAAGGGGTTTAAAATTCCAGTGAGCTCAAAATCTCGGCATGGCGGGAAGTGTGCTGGCGAGGAAGGAAAATAGTTTTGAGTACCGAGTAGCAAATAAAAAAAAAGTATTTTAAATACATTAAAAATACGTGTCGCAAAAAGTATTGAGTAGAGTACCGAAAGACCGGAAAAAGTATTTAAAATACTGTATTTTGAGTACGTACTCAAGATACGCGCAAGTCCGGTGCTACGCACTTGAGTTTGTTTTGATGCGCGACAACACTGGTTCGCCGAAGAGTCACCAGGCAGCGACATGACTAGGAAAGAAGTTCATTGCAAATGTAGCGAGCTTATATTCTCCGCTACCGCGAAAAGCACTGGACACGGTAGCGTGACTACTACTGGGGCCACTATCACGACACTTCTCTGTAATGAGAGTGTTTTGCTGCTGCTCTTTCACGTGGTGGGCAGATACGTGTTTTCTATCGTCAGTATTATTATTGTATTTGTATTCATTGTTGTTTAGTTGTCGACTTATTGTTTCTACGGTATGGCATATCATTTCACACTCGTATGTTCCCTTTCAAGTGAACATTTCTTCGCGAGCAGGTGCGCTGTAGCACGCTTCAGATCTTTTCACTTAATTTCTTGATTAAAACTGACAGTCCCGTCGTCAAAATTCGTTAAACTTCAGTGTAGGCTGATTTTCTGTGGACGTACTTTTTACTCATTCTGCTCTGACTTTCTGTCGGTGTTTCAATTCCATACATTCACCACGTGAACGGTTGGCATGTACTTTATTTTATATAGGCCTATGCTGCTGCTAAACCGATAGGATCGAAAGTTATCGATCCTCTTTGGTCTCGAGCTAGGACAGAGAAAGGCAGCGAGATGATAAGGTTTCCCAATAAACCATTCTGAGCGCTTGCTTCGTCGCGGGTAATCAATCCACGGCAGCAAAATGAACAACTTCCAGGAGCAGTTTCGTTTGGATAGCGAGGTCATATCTGTTGGTACAGTTATTAAATAGTTATTACTTACAGCTATTAATTCTCAGCTATTAGTACGGTTAATTATCCCTTCTCCTACACTTGAAAGAAAAGATAGAAACGATCGATCACGGATGTAACAGTCGCACTTCTTCCAAGCTTTATGATTCAGATGTTAGCAACACTGGTGGCATGCGTGTTCCATCCGTTTTGCATACTACGTCTTGCATGCACAAGAACAACAACAACAACAACAGATATAATAATGATGATGATGAATGGGGCAATTCGTCGCGTGAGTTGTGGCCCACTACCGACGGGACTGTATGAGACATAACATGACAGTGGGGTGACCATGGATGACAGACGGTAGTAAAACTGCATCAGCATCTTCGGTGACACATAAAGACCTCCGTAAGTGAAGGAAGACACGAGAGACACAGAAGGGGCAGGCGTAGAGAGAGGAGGCAGAAAGGTAGAAGAGAGAGGAGATGCGCACTAAAGGACATAAAGGAGACCGCGGTGTCCTGCAGGAAATCCAGAAAAATCTGCAGGGCGCGGCGATATTGCAGGATGCTGGTCCAGGCTCCTATAACTGTTGCCTGTGTGATCGGAGCGGCAGCGATGTGTGTCAATCACCCTTTCACTGTTTACAAACAGGAGGCACAACCGGAAGTTGTCTAGGGTTCCCAGCGTCAGCGGCTGCACGTGACGCCACGCCCTGTCATTCATTTGAGTTAAACCCTTTCACTGCTTCTAAATAGGGAAAGGGTTTAACTGAAATGAGTGACACGGCGTGGCGCCACACATAGCCGCTGGCTCTGGGAACCCTAGACAACTTCCGGTTGTGCCTTCTTTCTCTTTGTAAACAGTGAAAGGCTGAGAGGGAAGCCCGTGTATCACGGACGAAAAGTTGTGAGACACCCTACTGTGCAAGTTGAAGGATAAATCTGGATCCACTTTTCTCATGAGGGTCCCTTATGGGACATCTTGGCACTATTGTAGATGGGACAGGAACTTCACCATATCGGCGAGGTACCTTCTTCTATGACCTTTGGAGATGATAATTGATATTGTCGATCGGAACCCATGACCTCGCCCTCCGACTTCCCTACACACAGTGTCCTCCACGGATGTGGAGCTGCTCGGACTGCTTGCCGCTCTGCGGCATATCGCTGAATCTGTGCCTGATGCGTGGGTCGTCGTCACAGACTGCAAGGCGTCTTTGGCGCTCCTGTCAACATACCACCCGAGCGTCGTGAGTGATCTGCGTACCATGGTACTTCAGGAGTACGCCCAACTCTCCTCGGTCAGCCACCGTATCTGCCTTCGGTGTACCCGGGTACCCGGGCATGCATGGCTACATGGAAACACCTGTGCTGACGCGGCTGCGAGACGCGACGCGCTTGGTGCGGCCACGCCGGTGTCCCTACTTCCGCTTCCGGTGTCTGCGTGTCGCTTGCTTATACGGCGTCTCTGCGGCGACAGCACCCGCCAGTTTGTTGTAGACGCTATCCGACCTAATGCGTTCCTGCAGTCCATCGACCCCTCACTGGAGTTTGTGATCGGCTGCCGCTGTACCCGCGAGGAGGAGTCCCTTCTACATCGTCTTCGGCTGAACGTTGCCCTCACCCGCTCACTCCTGTTCAAACTGGGCCGCGTCTCATCTCCCACTTGCCCCTGCTGCGCCGTAGAAGACGATATCTCTCATCAGCTCCTCCACTGCCAGCGTCACCACCATCACCGGGCCATGCTCTTGCAACTCCTCTCAGAGCTAGGGTGCACGGACGGACGGACAGACGTTTCTCTCGCAACACTCCTTGGCCCTGTGCAGCGAGCTAACCAGTGGAGAGTCACAAAAGCGATGCTCCGCTTTCTGCGTGACACGGGCCTCCTGGGCTCCCTGTGAGCCGAGTGTCGTTTTCAATTTTTCTTGTTTTTCTTTATTTATTTATTAATCTTTCTGTTATTTCCTTTTCTCTTGTTTATTTTTTTCCTTTTTTTAGGAAATAGCAAGCCGGCGTGCTGCATGGCTCACCTTTCCCCTTTCCTCTTTTCTTTTTTTTTTCTGCCAATAAATTTGCCCCCCCCCCCCCCCCCCCCCCCAATGCGGCTGCCACGGTGCTGCCCTTGCCCTGTACTAGTACATAGATAAAGTTCGTCAACGGGTTATTTGAACAATATTCAATAGGTTATTCAACAGATTGTTTGAACAGTAACCTCTAAAGCACTGAAGTTTCGCCCTGAATTTACGCATATAGTCGTATGCCCTGTATGTGAATATACTAGGTTCACACGGAAAAGCCCTGAAGCACCCCGAGGCCAATCTAGTTGCTTTTGAGTTCAGCGCATTGTCACAGAATGCGTCAAGCTATGTTTAGCCGTGCTATGCCAGCCATGCCAAAAGCAACATCCAATGTGACAGAAGCGAGGGAACATCCCATATGCTTATACCCTGTGCAGACGGCACAACGTTAGGTTCGTAAGGAGGGGCGGAAGCAAGGTGAAGCTCGTGTACTGTCGAGCGCTGTCAAGTAGAGACAGCTAAGGCCAATTATTAACATGAGGTTGCTTTCTGGTGTTTGCAACACTCACAACGCATGTTGCTGATACTTTAGGGTCTAGTTTCCGATTCCCCCCTGTGTAGCTGCTGCTTTGTTAACTCCCATGTTTTTTAACTCATCAAAGCCAGCGGTTAACTAATAATAGTTGATAATTGGGGGTTTACGTCGCGAGACAACTGAGATCATTAGCGACGCCACAGCGGTCGGTCTGTGGATTGCTTTTGCCCACCTGAGGGTTCTTTAACGTGCGATGAAAGCTCACCGCACGGCGCCCCGTATTTAACGTCCCTCGCGGAAGACAGCGTGTCTAAGCAACTTGTACCCTGCCACCAAGTTGCCTGCGTCCTCGGCCGGGTTCGAACCCGCGATCTCGGGATCATAAGGCGAGACTCTTGGCATAATGAAGGTAAATAATATGTATATACCTATAAGTTACGCTCTGCATACCAATTTGGTAATGTTACATATCAACACTTCCTAAAAACTACTTCAGAATTAGAAGAATTCAGTCGTACTATCTACCTCCGTGGTAACTATAAATGGAAGATTCCGTTCTTTCGTACAAATTACGCGAATCAATCACTTCGTCATAATTTGCCGCAGTTTCTCAATGAACAACTCAACAATAGTGCTGCTGCGTACTAAAAATGATCTTCGAACTTTCTTTGTTAAGAAATAGAAATGTTATTTTTCACCATCACCAGTTATTGCACATTGTTATTTATTTCCCACGCTTGATATAAATAGTGATTGTTATTTTTAGTTTGTGTGTATAATATATGACATGATATAGGCTGCTGAAACTTTGGGCGCCAGAGCCTTGTCAAGTTACTTCCGGTAACTTTTAGCTTTGCTGTCCAACCATGTTCTCTTGTACTGATAAACGCTGCTTCCACTTACGTCGATGTAGCCATTTCCTTCCGATATGTTAATAGTGTTGGAGCTGATCGCGAAATATTGCAAAGCGAAGTTTGGTCTCGCCGGAAAGACGGACAGTGTGCATGTGCGATATGGTGTCTTTTGTCGAGAGTATCCCATTTCTTTCTGCCTTCGAGATTAGGCATCTTGGAGGTTACAGAGTTTTGGGAATTCCGTTGATTTTGCATTTCTGTTCCTCCCCGATGACTTTATCGCCGCCCTCTGGCGTTTCCTCAGCGCCACTTGTGTTTACGGCATACGCATCGTAAGGCCTTAACTGTCCCCGTATTAGATACTCAGGCAGTGCTTCTGCATCGGAATAACTTTAGTGCCTCTTACGCACATTATTCACATAACCATGCTCTCAAAAATGCGTCCTTAAAGCTCATATCTGTCATCCTTCCTTAAAAAGAAGGCAACATAGAAAAGGTATCTTACCGCGTATTTCATGGAACTCGAATAATAGCAAAGTAGTACGTATATATACACCTGTGATGCCCTTGTTGAATAGTTTCCCCGGCAACTTCCCTACCTTTCCAGATAAGGAAAAAAGGAAGTTCCCGCCATGCATAAGAACACCCTCGAGTATGCGCTTTCGAATTCCGAGAGCGGTAAGCGTCTTCAAGATTCTCGCCCGAGAATTTGGTTAGCGCAATCTCTCAAAGAACACGTCTGGAATGCATGCAGAAAGCTTCCTTTATTATACGCGAGTGTCCCCGCGAGGGGCTGGAAAGGATGTGCTGTCTCCTTTGACTGTGGAGGGACGTTAAAGTATGCATTCAAAGCTCATACTTTATTGAACGCGGTGAGGCTATTTGCTGTGGAACAAAAAAATTCTTGGCGGCCGAATTCTTGGCGACCGAAGAATTGAGTCGAGTTCAGTAAAGTCCGAAGAATGTTGTAGTTATGGATCATCTTTACGGTCGAATAACGGTTACCAAGGCCGTAACCGCATCGCTCTGCCCATTTACGAGATATATATGGTATATGGTGAAAGACTGCAATAAGATATTACTTTCATAAAAGAAGAAGAAAAAAAAAACATTTGTCAAAGATATTTATTCCTGTTGTAGTTTCACCAGACAGCTCCAAGTGAATCTAGAGATATTTCGTTCGCCCCTCCATTGATTCTATTGCAAAGTCTCCTGAATTGTGCATTCGATCTGTTCATAATTACCCAACTGTACGCATATAACTGCACGTAACTGTAACCAACACACGCACACACACACATTACATGTATTCATGTACTATGTGACGAGTAATAGATAACAGATATCAGTGCAATTTTTGTTACGCAGGCTCGTTAAACAAAACGTTACCACGATAAGCGCTGTTGCATCGACCCTCCTTCATGTCGTGTAGTCTTGATAGACACACAGGTTATGCCAGCGTTCAAGAACGGCCTATTTTTCTCTTTGTCAACAATAATGGTTTACATCAGGGTGAGATAAAGTAATGGATGAGCGCATAATTCTGACGCCTGTTCCACGCCCATGGGGCTGTAATCTCAACAACAAACCCGATCAATACGGTGAGAAGCCTAACCGTGTACGTGCGTAAACGCGTGACGTTGCTCTTGATGTTGCTCCTCCACATGTGCACGTGCATTCACTTAGTTGTTTTATTTAGTGTTCCTCTTTGCTGATGTATGGCTGGCGACGCGGTTGTCTGAAATCTCCTGCCAGTAGTTCTGAAGCCCATATTTCCTTGATCGATGATCGCAAGTATCGTTTCAGTATTGGATTTAAAGGTGGGTCACATGTTGCACGTGTTTCTTACTCGAAATAAATGATCTTGCAACACCTCGAGATTTGAGGTGGGAGAAACCACGGGGTGCTGATTTCAGATATACCGTTTCGCAAGAAGTACTTTGCGTCAACGTGGTAATGGTACTGTAAGATTTATCTGCGCAATGTGTCGACATGTGGCACGTGCCGCCTCGCCTCGAAGGCACCGGGCAGCGGATTGCCCAACTATATCCAGTGTTGTCACATCCGCACTGCGAGGGTGGCGAGGGCCCTCATTGGCCCGCACGTCGAAGTTCACGTGGGTTAGGAGACGACGGAACTCGAAGACGAGCGACCGCGATGCTCCTAGCGTTATCCCAGTGACTAAAACCGCTAGATCCCTGGTACTTCTTCTTCTTCTTCTTCATCTACCTGGATAGTTTCTGGAGCTATCGTGTCTCCCTGATGGGCACCTGCAGCTCCATTTCTTTTAAGCTTCAGCGTAGTGTGAAGACGTGTCTTGTACCTGCGACGCTCTGCCGTGAGCGTCACTGTTTCCTTCATTCTCTCATTTTCACATCAGCGAGAGAACGGCTTGGATAGTGTCTGGAGCTATGTGGTCTCCCTGATGGGCACCTGCAGCTCCATTTCTTCTAAGCTTCAGCGTAGTGTGAAGACGTGTCTTGTACGTGCGACGCTCTGCCATGAGCGTCACTGTTTCCTTCATTCTCTCATTTTCACATCAGCGAGAGAACGGCTTAATAGCGGTTGACGATACCGCTGTCTTTTAAAAATGCGCAGAGGGCTCTGATTACTTTCACTTGTTGCTGTTTGTAGCGCCAGTAACCAAATGGTTTGCAGAAGCTGAAAGGTCGAGAGTCAAGCTTATCGAGCACAGCCTGAAGTCGTTTTCGGTGAGGCTCGTAAGATGGACACTGCATGATTATGTCAAGTGTGTCTTCCGGGGTGTTGCATGTGCGGCATAACGAAGTTGATATGAGTTTCATTCTGTAGAGTGTTGTCCGTGAATAAAGCTGACCTAGGCGAATTCTGTGGATGACTGTTTGCAGAGGTCTCTCCAGGCTTCTTGGGACGATAGCTGTGAAATTGGGATCGATGAAAGAGAGATAATCTGTAGGTCGGAGGGATGACTTCCATAGTTCTCTGGATGTGTCGTTTTCCTTAGATAGACTGTTGAGTCAGGCTTTCGAGAAAGGTATGGCGCTGAGCTTGGTCTTGCTTAGAGCTTCCTTGGCTGTGTTGTCTGCTGCTTCATTCCCTGATATACCACCGTATGACCGTATGGCATCGCTGAGGGTGGTGAGAACTTTGTACGCCATATAATTCAAATCACTTCTTTTGATGATGGCTTCTAAGGAGGCTTTCTAAGGAGGACTTTGAATCTGTACAGATGAGCCAAGTTTGCGGGTGAGATTTTGGATGTGGCATAGTGCTTTGAAATAACCTTGTAGTTCAGCAGCGCTGGATGAGGTGCCATGTGAGAGCCATGTGTTGAGCACGGAGACGTCCGTTTCTGATTTATTAGTGATTCCAGGAATTTCTGTGTGTACTTCCGGGTGCGGTAGGATCCATAAGGGTTGTTCTTGTTGAAGAGCACTCTTGTCAACACCATCTAGATATAAGGCCTGTGCACGCTCGTCGTGACGTCACGCTAGCTGTCCGTCGGCCGCTCTTCGCTTCTGAGCGGATGCAATCACTGGAGCCCCTCTTACCTGGGTAGATTTTCCCCTTTCCTCCATAAAAACAGACATCCTGAAGCCTGTGAACGTTTGCTACTCAAAACCAAGCATGATGTTCTACATAAATTCTGGAATAAGGGCAGTATAATCGAGGATGATGTCCATTTGCCGCCTGCATAACACGCGCAGCACCCATACTCACCTGTATGCTTGAGTCATATAACTGCTTTAAATTGCACATTTCGATAAAACATTTGATGCTATATGCATTGCTATGCTATTAACGACGCGGACAATGAAAGCAATTTATAACTCTGATGAGAAGTAGATGTATTAAAGAGATTATTATCTGTGTCACACTGTGCCACAGATACTCGCATAAACTTTCAATGAAAGTAAAGGGTGGTCAAGGGTGCTGAATCCCCGTATTTCTGTTTTAGTGTACTCTCCTTTCTGGCTTCAACGTTCTTTTGTGCTCGGCCTTGAATGAGTTCATTGTTTGCCTTACAGACGGCATTTGACACCGTGTTTGTTGCTGCTGAACTACGTGTCAGCTGCACAAGAGTCTCTGGTGCAAGTCCAGTTTCACATGTCTCGATGTTGACACATCCCAGCAACGAGATTCCAGCGCGAATAATGAACCTTATTTTACGGTTTCAATGGATCGGCTCCATATCTCGAGCAAACACGGCACAGAGTTGATTGGTCCGGGGCATTTATCCTCTTGTAAAGTTGTGTGCATGTGACGAGATGGAATGCAAAATAGTTTGCAAAAGGCAAAAGTTCTGCACTGTACCGACGATTTCTTGGCAGTACGGGGTTGCTCTGATTTAACAGATTAATTAAACAGATTTATCAAGTCGCCTTCTTCACTTTTTATCTGAGTGTCCTCGGAGTGGTGGGTTCGAATCATACCACCGGTTGTGCTGTCAGAGTTTTTTCCCCTGGGTTTTCCGAAGGCTTTCCAGACGAATGTCGGCACTGTTCCCCCTGAAGTCGGCCCAGGACGCGTACTAACCCCCTGGTCCCCTACTTCTTCCTGCTGCCTTCTCTCCATCTATCCACATCTGTGCGCCGCTCATAGCTACAGCTGCTTCGCGGCGCTAACACAGGATAAAAAAAAAACAGGTTATTCTCGAGCTCGTGGAGCGCGTGCTACAGTCGTCTCCATACCGTCGTTGTCGTGACGTGGTGCGTGTGGAGAGGACGATGGAAAGAGGCCTCGTCTTATGTAGATCGTGTTGTCAAAGGCTGCGCGTGACGTCACGTGCACGAACCTCATTGTTCTCCACGCACGCGGAAGCCATGGTTGCCAGCCTGATATTTTCTAATAGCGCAACAATTGTACTAGTTCGGATTAATTTTTGTGTGGTGATAGCCACTGCGCCTATAGGGTGATAGGCACAACGGATTAATATAATATTTCTAATTATAAGCTATCATACTCTTAATGAAGGGGGTGAGATATGTGTACAAAAATTCACAATGGAGCATAGTTTTAGTACATCGGAAGAACTCTACCAAAAGCTACGATAAAGGAAGTTATCAAATCCAAGCTTAGCAATGTGATGTCACCCGGTTGAAAGAAACGGGGCGATTGGCTTATCATGTTTTCCAATCTGTTATCGTGAAAAAAAAATCCGATGTATTAAAACCCCATAAGCATTCAACGTGCTAGGAAGACAACATGCGGTAACAATTGATTGTCATAAGTTGTTCTGTACAAGTGGAAACCATCCGCTCTTCTCTATGACGTTTGCGCTGTGTGTCTCGTTTTGGCAGTGGCAACAAGGTTAGGTCGACTTTGTGATTGTGCATTACTGTCAGTTTTTAGTAAGAAAAATAGATATAGGATTGGCCATTTTCATGATGTGAACATTTATTTTTTGTTCCCGAGAATTCAGCCACAATTGTATGGCTTCGGGCGGTAAACTCGCAGCCGTGATAGTTGCTTCAATACGTTTTGTCAACTAATACGTCTTCTACGATGCTCATGAGGTATGCTTCTTTTAACTTCTGAGTGAAGTACAGGGCGTGTGCATATAAAACTAAGCACGGACTGTGCTGCCTGAGGTTTTCCCTGGTTTTTTTCGGCAGACTCTTCAGACGAATGTTGGTATACAATTCCTCTCGAAGTCGGCCCAGGGCGCACACCAACCCTCCTGCCCCCCACTCCTTCCTGCTATCCCCTCTTCATCCGTCGGTGTCTATGCGCTGGTCATAGCCACAGTTGCTTCGCGGCACTAACACAGAATTAAAGAAAAGTTAAACCGACGTGGCGCTCGCAACCACAACACGTTGCCTGTTTATCGAACGAACATCCCAGTGGTGCACGATGGCGTATTCATGCGAGCTAAAGCTGCAGAAAACTCGTGGAAATTAAACTCGCTGTTTCAGAATAGATCTGGCGAAGAAATCGTTCACCTCCGTGCATTAGAATACGTCATGTCAACATAGCGGTCTCAGGAGAGTTGTGTGCAGGTACCATCAGAGGAGCGATTGGTGCAGAAATGGAAACGATGTGTTCATCGGTAGTGCCCCTAGCGGTACTTGCACACAACTCCTCTGAGACCGCCATGTTCACATCTGTATAGCCAATTTTAATGCACGAGACTCAAAGTTTTCGTCGTTAGATTTATTTTGCCACTGTGAGTTTAACTTCCACGATTTATCTGTAGGTGTAGATCGTAAAAGATCCGTCGTCGTGCACCGCTGGAAGTTCGTCCGGTAAACAGGCAACGAGTTATGTTTGCAAACGCCCTTTCCGTTTACCTACACACACCCTGTATATAAAACGACGACAGGCGTACGTCGAGCCATCCCCCAGAGTGATATACTACACTCTAGCGCTTTAGAGTCAAGCCGGCTAATCAAGCGCGTGAAACCGTTCGACCCGCTGTGTTGCGGCTTCAGCTGTGACGACAATATGCGGCCACATAATCGTCTGATAAGGAATCTTCACAGACACATTGGGAGCACTGTATGGGGTTTGTAGACGATGGGAGAAAAATTATGAAGACGTACAGCCGCTGTCATACTTAACTGTAACGGGCGAGCACGAAGACTACGCTCGCGCCAGCGACGTGGAGCGTCAGGCAGCTGGGTTCCACACGGCATCTCAGACATATGTCCGAGACTGGGTTGAGAGACATACATCACCTCATGACACTGGCTTGGTACGATGCGCCCTGCGCACTGGTCTCAAACCGAGCAGCCAACGCTCTGCGACCCTGGTGTCGGTTCCGGAAGTAAGGATAGCAGTTCCATTCGCGTCGAAGAACTCCTGCAGCTCAGAGGTCTTGAAGGTAAGGAAAGCCTGCTTAATGTTCCTCTTCCTTCTTCGCCCCGTTGACATAGTGTGATTGGTTAGTTTGTGGTCACGTGGATACACAAACAGGACGTCGTCTGCTTCAGCAAATCGCAGGAGACGATTTCAAACACGGCCTCTCTGTGGCTACTAGTGGCTGCTCATGCGACTTGTGGTGGCTCGTTTCTAAGCTACGGCCAGCGAGAGCACGTTCGTGTTTGATGGGCTCTTAATGACGTCGTTCAGCGATGTGGCTCTGTTGATAGCATTCGTGACCGTAACGACCCTCGTTTTGGAACATGACAGTTATTTAGGAAATGCTCGATTTTTCCCGTTCCGATCCTGTCCCACGCGACTGTGCAGCAGACACGTCTTAGTTCCGTGCTCTTGAGCTTCTAATTGCAAGCTCAACTGATTACTGAGAATAGTTTGCTTCAAGTTAAAAAAAATCTGTCGACTCAGTTGTGAGCACTCATCAGTGCCCCTGTCAGACGCCCTTAACGGTTACGACCTTAAGTGCATACGGTCATTAACGTTTTGCAGACTGTTAGCCATACGGCCTTTACGACGAAACTGAGATGTAAGCACAACGGAGTTCCCACAAGGCAGTTTACTGTGTTCTATCAAAACTGCCAAAGCCTCGACACCAAACGCCATGAACAGGTCGCTAACGTTGCGAAGTTGGGTAGTTGATATCCATAGAACATAACTAAAGCAGCGAACATACACTGACGGCAGGGATTCTGTTAGTCTGTCGTCCGTGTCCGTTTGCTGCTTCAGTCATGTGCCATCAACAGGATGGCACAGATGTCATTAAATTCGAAATAAAATGTTTTTACGAGACGTAATGTTCTGTCAAGTCCGTTCGAGTTGAGCACCGCTTGCCTGATGCACTTTTGCACTTTGCTTAGTGTCCAGCTCTTAGTGATAACCTCGAACCGCTGTACTACGCGTCATCTGTATCATAAACTTTGCCGCTCAAGAAAGCATCCGAAGGGCTTCAAACCAGATCTCGTTTGTGGTTGTGTTTTTGAAATTGACGATGTACCAAGCAAACGTTTCCGGGTACTCATAGCGAGTACATATGTGATTTCACAAACCCCATTCAACATTGACAAATGTGTTTATCGCTGTAGCCATCATCCGCAAAACGCCTCCACGGATATACCGTCAGCAGCCTACGTCTTTCGTAAGGCCATTAGTCCTGAGGCCGTAAGTGTGCCTGTCTGACAGGAGCATAACATGCATCATGTTCTTGGAATAAGAGGAAGTTACCATAAGCCCTATATGACCAGTCAGTACGAATTGATGTACAGGATGTTTTTTTTATATATTCGTTGCATAATTTTTACAAAAATACAACAACAACAACTAGCAGAGCAAAATAGATGCCGTTTTTGCAGTTGAGTTATATGGGAGGGGGTGGGGGGTGGGGGGTATCGTTGCGTAGACGAGCGGTCTGCCTGCCTATGCTGGCGTAGTTATATTGGCAGGCGAACATTCTCTCGAAGAAAGTATGTAACTCCAAGATCACTAATTACCTAGCACAGAACGGGAGATATTCCTCGTTGAAAGCCATTCCATGTTTAAAACACCCTTAAACGGGCACGTGTGTTGAAACATTTAAATATTGATATATTTCAAATATCTCGCTATGCAAATGAGCCGATAAAAAAAACTGCGCACTTTTCGAGGGCAGAAATGAAGCGACCTTCAGCTCCTCTGGGTCGGAGAGCGGTCTATCTGGCCAACATATTAGCTGGTGGTGGTGGTATGATGTTCTAAAGAAGAGGGGGAGTGAGGTCTGCCTGCTCAGACAAACAGATTAGCTCCTACACCAATCAGCTCCATCGCTCCCAAGCACGTGGCCCTCTCATGTGAATTGCCTGCGGCTCTTTCTGCGCTCGATAAGTGCGTAGTTTTGGTTTCGGCTCATTTGCACAGCGAAAAAAAATCGCCGTAGTGTAATGGTAAAACACCTGACTGACAAACACAGAGGTGTGGGTTCGACTCCTTCCGCCGGCACTCGCTTACATGTAACTCTAAGTAAGTTACTCAGGTATGGGAAAGTTTTTCACGTATCAGACCCCTGCCGGTCATTATGTCGAGGCTTCAGGTACACTACCGTTATTTTTTATCTTTCATTTATTTTTTATTTTGGAATAGCAAGTCGACCTTTTGTCTGAAGACTGACCTCTGCTTTTTCATTTAATAAACTTTCATATCCCCCATGGGAAATCCTCTGGTTATATAACTATGCCAGGACAGTACAAGGCATTTACAGACACAGTGCATTTAACCGGATTTTTTTTCGTGGAAAGTAACTCTAACTTGTCCAGGTTACTTTAACGCGGAAACTGTAGTTGGCGACTTGTTACCACGCCTCAAAAAGAGTAACTGGCTTACTCCTCTGCAAAAAGAGTAACTGCAACTCAGTTACTGGTTGTACTGGCCAATACTCCTGTCCTGTCACACGACGTCAAATTGAATGTCTCTTCCAGCGAATGACATTCGCACTGAATGACATTCATTTCGTGTCACACGGTGAAATCAAATGGTGAAATCAAATGCGAATGGATATTCGCAAAACGAATGAGTTAAGGAACTCATTCGATTTTCCCTCTCGCACCGACAGTGTACCCTCGCAGTGGAGAGGTGGCAAAAACAACCAAGGATAAACCGTTCGAAGAAATGAAAGACGAATGAAAAGTTGTACTCCAATATTTTATCACAAATTTGATAACTTTTGACACGAAGGAAGGAAGGCTAAACACTCTTTTTTCGGAGAACTACCCTCGTTCCCAGTCGCCACGTTGCCAAGTGCGGTGCAGATAGGCTTCTTAGTTGTCTTTCCTTGTGGTACTTAGCCAATTAACTGACTTTGAAAAAGGAACGATTTTGTGAACTAATCTAATGATCCGCTAGGTTCGAGCAACAGAAATAAAACTATGACTAATGTGCCTCTATAATGCTTCATATGTTCGCCCCTTGGTCTCTTAATTATCGACACTGACATCATTTGCAAATGATATTCTGTTTCTTTGTGCAGCTCGATGCAAGGCAAACTGTCATTCGTTAGGAATGCCATTCGTTTTTTTTTCGTGTGGCAGGGCTGCCTGGCACGTCCTTGTCAAGCAGTTAAAGGCGCTCCCGTTCTTGCTCTCCAGATGGCCATGCCTCCCCGTCAATCTGTGTGGAAGCGCTCGGTATAACTCTGCCTTCTGCCGCAGGAATGCAGCGCCATCCGCGTGAAATCGCCGCGCATTCGATTTCTGAAACGCTAGCTTCCTTCCACATTCAGATTTCGGAAAAAGTATATTCGCGTACGGTCTGGAGGATATGGTCGTTTTCTGGAGTGTTTGTTCACGTGAGTGTTTGGAAACGACATCCGTTCCGCTTGAGACTCTAGCGGTGGTTCTTTTTTTGTTTCTTGTTTGAAACTTCATCTTCTGTTGACGGTGGCAACAACGTCGAATGTGCAGCTGGCGAAAGATAGAGAGGGATACTTGGCATTCCGTATGCGCTCGGCAGCAAATGCGTATTTGCAGGAGAAGACTACGGTGATGAGTGCTATCGGTGCTATAGTATACTTGTTTTCCAGGGCGCTGAATGATTGTTTTGCTTGGGGATTCAAAATCTTTCATGCAACAACAGTCAATTGTATACAAAACTACATTGTACGCACGCGACTGGATATATTTATTTGGTCATTTATAACACATCGAACACCTTCTTGTGATCGATTCTCTGGGTTAACATCAAATCACAATTTCAACATGCGAACAAATAGAGTGTATTTGTTGGCACACACGGGACACAAAAAACATCATTAACACAATGGACATCATTGTTTTTCTTTAAAAAATATTCTCTACTTGTTTGATGTCACACAACTACATTCCCAGTTGATGAACGGAAATACTAGATGACCGCTCTGGCGGGGGCATGAACTAACTGGTTGTCCCCTTCCTCCACGGTTTGTGTCTAAAATTTGACAACCATCTGTCGAAGGGTTATGTTATGTGGGTGTTGCCGTACTTTCAAGACACCCTGTCTGGTGTTGGGCCTGTTGGTACGTGATTCATAGAAGTTTAAAACCAACGAAACAGACGCGGCAGACATAGAGGAAAAGAAACGCACCACACAGGCCTGACTAGCAACGGAGTAGATCCGGTCTTTTAGGTCTTAGGTTTTAGGACTCGCCCAACTGCCCTGACTGTGGCGCCCTCGAGAACTCAGAGCATACACTCCCAAGCAGCACAATGTACTGAAAGTCAGGTGCAATAGGGGTGGACGGTATCTGTCTTATCAATGTTCTTTAGTTTCACAAGTCTGTTCAAGGCCTTCCACCTACCCGTTCACCCCCTATTGCACTCGACTTTCAGTACATTGTGCTGCTTGGGCTGGTGTTGTGCCCTCTTGGGTTATCTACGGTTTTTGATGCGCGATCCCCGCATGAAAGTCTGGTTGCGCTGCGTGCCGTGGTCTCGTTCCTGTATGATATTGGTGCCGACGATAAGTTTTGACTTTTGTGCCTTTGTTTCCATAACTGTTCTTTTTCCTTTTCTGTTCTTTTTTTTTTCACTGACCTGACTTTGTGTGACTATTGGTATGTTTTCTGATTTGTCTACGTGGTATGGAGTAGCCGGCTTCCACGTTGGTTGTGCAATTTTCTCCATTTTTTTTCTTTTTCACTCACTCACTCACTCACTCACTCACTTTCGGTCTTCGAGATCTTTCTCAAAAGCCTGTGTTCTGGTTTGCGTTTTATCTCTGTGTATTGTCTGGAGCACGGCGCAAGCAGGGGTGGGTCTTCCTGGGCCTGCTTATCTCATAAAAGCTACTGTTGCTCGTCCAGCGTGTGTGGTGTGTTTCTTCTCCTGTATGTCTGTTCCGCTCGTTTTAATGAGTCAGAATTAGAAGCCACATTTCCGTCTTCGTCATCATTTATTGTTGTTGTTGCCCATTTCCAAGAGAAGCCGGCGTCGTAGCGGGGTGGCCGGGGTGTCCGTGTACAGCGCGGCACGTGACGGAGTACAGCAGATCAGGCTGCGCTCCGCAACCTGGTTCGCTCTTCTCCGTCACGTGGAAGCGCGGAGCGACGACAGCTAGGGCTTGAGCCGTCGTCAGTTGCGCCTCGTCTGTGGACGTGTTCAGACGTGTCTATTACGTTCTCCGAGTGTTTCGCGAGCGGCTCAGTTTGTGTCAGGGAAAGGTAACGGAAACGGATATCGCACAGTTAGAATACCTGAACCAGAAACGGAAACGACAATAATTTTCGGTAATAATTCGGGTACCGTAAGACACGAATAAGGACACGACAAACTTCTATGAAACTGTAGTACACAGCTCACTTTCTAAAAGCTTTTTCTGTTATTGTGAGATTATTTTACACATAATTCATGTGAACAAAGTACATTTGTTTCTGCGCTGACGTACTCACAAACGGTGAATTGTACACGTGCACGCACCAGCACGTTACGTCATCATAAAAAACGAATGCTACTCTCTACATAACATAGCGTTGTTTTGCAAATGTACCTCGATCTCCGGACTGTGCGAGCAACACAAAAGTAACGGGGCCCATTCGTCGCGTCGTGCGTTAATTATGATATAAAAAAACGCAATTTACGCTCTCCTTCTACCTCTCCTTCTACCTTTCCTTCTACCTTTCCTTCTACCTTTCCTTCTACCTCTCCTTCTACCTCTCCTTCTACCTTTTCTTCTACCTCTCCTTCTCAAGAAGCCTGACAGTGAGGAGCGGGCTCTCGTTTGCCTTAGCCAAGAGGGCTAAGCGGCTGAAGCAAACCGAATCATGTCACGACAAGACTCGTTCGCGATAGCAGCACTGAACGTGCTCTCCCTCACTGGGCTGACGTAGCTAAGGATTTCTGCCTTCGAAACGCATCCCTCCTCTGCCTCTCAGAGACTGCGATGGATCCTGATGTCCCATCCAAATCAAGGGCTTCTCCTATTACATCACTGCAGCTAAACGCCCTGGAAACCGAAAGGCCGGAGTTGCCATCTACGCTAAGGATGGCATCAGCGATACATCTCGACCGATTCGCAGCAACGTTCATGAATACGATGAGCCCCGTGACGTACACCTTCCCACAGATCTCAACGTCGTTGCTGTGTACCTGCAGCCAGGGATTACACACAAGCGAGCGGCAACCGCTTTAAACGACATCATGGACTGCGTTATGCCTACTCAGGAATGGGTCGTCATGCTGGGAGACTTCAACCAAGACGATGTGAAAGACTTCCAGTTCGCCTTAGATATGCGTTCTCTGTGCTTTGTCCGTTCTGACGTCCCCAAAGGTTCCATCTCCACTGACTGAGGAACGTGTGTGGACCACGTCTACCAAACGACACCTCTGGTGGAAGAGTGGCACGCTGTACATAGCGTGCCACTTCACCGACGAAGACCCTTCTGGTGTCTCTCCATAAGAAACCTGCCCCAAGAGAAGTCGTAGACGGCATTTGGACACCAGAAATGCAATAAATGCTCCAGTGAACCGAAAGGAGGAAGCAAAAAATGATTGATTGATTAAAAAAAAAAAGAATCAAAGGCTTATGCCCACGCATTTCCAAAGGATCCCCCAATGGATCTTCTTAATTTTTATTTAAAAGAGGCATTCGATGCTTTGCTTTTGTGCCACGAACAGTGAAAAACATTACATATGTTCTGCATTTTTACTGCATGTTCGAAGATTTTCAATGCATAGTTACATGTATATTTTACAGGCGTCTTTAGTGCATATTTATTCGCGCTCTATAGTCATAGCACATACTTGACTTCAAACACATTGTCCCTGGGAGCCATTGTGTGATTCCCTTAGCGGTATTACTCCATTACGAAAGTCGTAAAAGCATTGTTCTATTGAGAAACTTTAAGGTTGGCTCTATTGCTTTGTATCTATGTGTCGAAAGCTGCCGCAAAATAATAGAAATTTCCTATTGCGCTTTGTATTGTGTGCTTTTCCACTTTAGTTTCCTCGTTTATTATTGGATTACTATTGTGCTTCTTGTATTACATTCTTTATTATTTGTATTATTATCTTTTGGTTACAGAAGAGTTTAGGCTCTCTTCCAAAGCGCAGGCTTTGTTGTTACATCCTCCATTCCGCACAGTATATGAAGAGAGAATTCTTGTTGTGTCGTCTCTCTCCTTCCCCGTCTCGGGTTCCGCCTCTCTCAGTATATGAAGGTTCTTGAGAACTTCCATCCGTGCACAATTGCAATGCAATGATAATGCGACTTGCGCCTGTATAAGCCGTGGAATTTCGTATTCTGTAGCGCCTGTGAAAGACATCGCACCAGGGAGGAGCCATCAAGTCTGCAAGACATCCATTATGATGCCTACGCACATTTGCCCTATGCTAACTATGCGACCCGTTGTGCGCGAGATGGGGTCGTGGGTGTGTTTGCCGCACCATAAATCACGTGACTGTATAGCTGTGGGAAGCAGAGATTGAATGTGAAATGTACTGCGTAGTGTGCAGTACATTTGCATTGTAGTGCAGTAGAAGTAGTGTAGATGTATAGTGCTAAAGAAGAAAAAGAAATGGTATTGTGTGTGCACACAGTAAATTTATTTACACCCCCTATGAGCGTAAAATGAGTGTTAGGTAACTCACACTCTTATGGGTGTAAATGCTACACCCCAATGATGGGTGTAACAGGGGCATCACATATATTACACCCAAAAGAAGGGTGTTTATTGGGTGTACTGACCCAAAAAAATGGCAGGAACACTAGTTGCGCCGATGCACGGCAACCTGCGTTTGCAAGTGGGAGCATCTTAGCTACCTAGACTCTTCGAGTTTTTTTTTTTTTTTCTTTCGTGTTAGCGCCGCGAAGCAACTGTGGCTATGAGCGGCGTACAGACGTGGACAGATGGAGAGAGGACAGGATGGAAGATGGTGGAGAGGATGGAAGTAGTGGGGGTTAGGGTGTGTCCTGGGCCCACTTCGGGGGGAAATGTGCAGACATTCGTCGTGAAGATCTTCGGAAAACCCAGGGAAAACCTCAGACAACACAGCCGGTGAGAGGATTCGAACCCGTGTCACCGGCGTGGAAAGCGATCATCTTAACCACTATGTACCGGGAGCTGATCTGTTAGCTTCCGCTTTAGCCTATTATGGAAGCTTGAGTTAGCATTCATTATATGATATGTACGGTCTTCCCGCATGAACACTGCTTAAAACAGTGCTGGAAAAGGTAGAATGGATACGAGATTACAAACAGAAAATACATGGGGGGTGATAATTTATGTTAGGAGTAGCAGAACAAGTCGGGAAATGAGTTCAATTTCTCCTTTTTTTTTGTTTTTGTTACAAACAAATGGACAAAATACAAGGGGGATTTATTAAAGGTTAAAGGGGCAAGTCGACACTGCAACGACACGCCCTGTTGAAGGCTGCTGCTGTCGAAACGTCGACTTCCCTCATAATCTGTAATAAACTTCCCGTGTTTTTTCCTAGCTTTTCGTAATCTTTGGTTCTTACTACTTTTACTTTTCGTATATTAATTTCACAATCACCCACACTAGTCAGAAATTTACTTACATACATATATGTATTTTAATTCCGTAGCCACCCGCACCAGTTAACCTTTCAGCCAGGGGTGAAGCCCCTGTCACCTATTTTCAAGTTGAGTCCTGTTGAAGGCAGCGCTGACTGCCGAAACGTCGACCTCTAGCTGTAACTACAGTTGTCCCACAGTTGGCAATACGACTGTAAATCTAGTTCTAGTAATTCCCATTTAATTTTTTTATGTAATGAAAGTAGCAATTGTGTTTAATCCTTATACGGCTTCCCAAGTCTCCTCATTACTTGTAGTCTATACCTTTTTCCCGTCCATCTGTACTAAGTTATCTATCTATATATATATATATATATATAACGAACATTATCACAATTAAAAAGAAAACTACACGAGCTTTGAGCATTGTGCGACATACACCCCTTTAGCACTGATATGAGTGTTCCAAAATTTAGCATGGTGTGTAACATAAGTGTGATCGTGGTGTATTGGTACATTACACCCCTTTTACACCAACACGGGTGCTTAGTGGAGTGTAGTATCAGTGTAATTCGGGTGTGTTCCCATAGTACACCCTTTTCGCACCGGGAAGGGCGTAAAAAATTTACTGTGCATGCAGAGCGATATTCGCCTTTCTTCACGGGAGGATGGTTATTCGCAGACAACGACGACGAAGCAGGCGGCATCTATGCTCGTCTGCTTTGAAGTATGTTGAGATGTAGATGTGTTTCGTACTCGAGCTGGAAGAAATGCGTCAGGATGATCTCGTGGATGGCTGGTTTTGAATAGTACTGGCCCTGGCAAGATCGAGCTTTTGACCCATAAATAGGATCAGTCCTTATAACTTTTCGAGAAGAATGATGAGAAGCTCAAGCTCAACGACAGCAGTAAACACGTCTTTCCACGAGTTTGAACATAATCGAGGACGAAACCATTGCCAGATGTAGGAGAGCGGCGGTGAAATATTTCTGTAAACATCTGCAGATTGGGTACAATGATGTGCAGCGTTATAATAAGATAACCTATTTCCACTCTGTGGTTAGAAAGCGCACGTATGTATAAGTTGTACTTTACGTTTCAGTTTACGCCCTCAGCACAGTGGTTTTGCCAAAATCGCAAGCGCGGTGGGTTGCAAAAATTATTATTTAAAAAATGGTTACAATTATTAGGGTTATATTGTATCAGTTTCACGTATCAGTTCGAACGTATGTCTAAAGCTGAAGCAACAAAATACATATTAAAAAAAAAGCTGTAGGAAGTGCACCGGAAAGAAACGGAGTGGTGTCGCTAAGCATTTGAGGGGCGTGTTATGCTGGGGCGTAGGGGTTCTGGATAAATCACTGCCTCAGTGAATAGGTATAGCCCAAAACCTGGCGAAACAAGCGAAAGTGAAATACATGAGTTATGAAAATTTGCACACCCAACATGTTGTACTGTAACCATTGGCAACTCTTTAGTCGTATCCCCTTAACCCAGTACCATTCGCAGAACTGTGTGCTTCGCATCTGCATTTGCTTTTGATGATGTCTTGCAACGTAGCCTATTATTTATTTCGAAATACGCTTGCCGTTGTGGGCCACACGTAAGTGGGCATTATCACAACTATAGAAAAAGAAAAAGTGAAGGTTGGAAGTATGACTGAAGCCCACGAGACGAGGAGGTCTTTGGAGGGGTCATTGCGCAAAGCCCGTTTCTTGGATAAAACGCAGCAGGTTACGAGATTATCGGAATAGTGCCGTATGGTGGAACCAATGCTCTGCATGGGCCTATAGAAGTGGGGTGCGTTGCAAAAAATAAAAAGTAATATAGCTAACATACTGCATCATAATAATACTCTTAATAAGTAGACATTCTTGTTACTTTCCCTGCATCTGTTTTCTGCATCTTATTTAATTTGTGCCTGTAAATGTTGCATGTATTACCTATGTGATATGTATGGGTCTATTTATCGTGGTATCTAGATTGGCATTTGATTTCTTCAAATTAACTTCTATTTAACGGAGATGTAACACATGAATGAGGCTTACAATGAATTGCGCCGGAACGCACGAAGCTGTAAGGGGAGAACCCCTCCCCCCTCCCCAGCTCAACCAGGGCACTCGCCCACTTTCGCGCCCTGAGGTCAGACAGGGTGTTGGAAGTCCGTTTTATGAGGCAGGTTTCTAAACGGGATTTGTGTGTTCATTAGATTTAAGCACGTGATGCTTAGATAAGTATGTGTCTCGAAACTTTCATATTGTGTGCCAGTTGGGTAGATATCCGGAGAAAGCTTGACCCCCCCCTCAGATTTCGAAGCCCACCCGCAGTCGTTAACTAAGAAACTCGCAGGAGCTTTCCAAGCGGGTGCTTCAAGGTGCAGCCAAATGAGCGCAGCGCTCGGAAGGGAAGAACGACAAGAGGTCACGTGACCTGTGCGTCAGGAGAAGGCTGTTCTTAGGTATCCAGGCGACAGCCGAAATGGGAGCCCCGCGGTTCACGATAAGCTTAGGTCGCCTCTTTTGTAAGACGAGGAGGACCACTCACCATTTGCATGGAAGAGCACCCTGCTTCTCTCCAAACACGTTATCTCCAATTGCTGCAGATCTCGGTAGCTACATTTGGGATTCACTCTGCAAGGATGCTGTTGATTTCGGGCCACGATGTTTTGGGTTACCGACACTGTTCCTCGATGCGGCAGGAGCGATCCCCGCATGGAAGACTGTCACTTACGGGTTGGCACAATGGCATTCGACTCAATGCCAATGCTAAACGACTTTCAGAATCGGTCATATTATCGGAGAAGGCTTCTCACATTCTGTAGCTCCTGAATCAGCGAGTGAAAAGAGGCTACTCCTTTCTCGACGACTCGAACAAACGTTTCCTCTGGCTGATGTTGTATCCCGTGTCACAGGGGAAGCCTTCAATAATCATTGGACCAGAGCCCTGTATTGATAGGGAGTCTTGCCATTGGGAGGGGCCTAAAAAGGCCTGCCAATCACAGTTGCGCGACTTTCATTGGTTTCCGTTTTACCGCGGGGGCCGCCATGACAACTGACCTCCACCCGAAAGCAAACACGGTGAAGCGGTAATTTCGTGATTTTCACAAACTACTCTGATTTCACGCTGTAGATGTGCATCCTCTTGTAAGTTTGTCGAACACCAGTTTCAACTTATGGCCCGCTATCGATATCTAATAGAAGATAGTACGTTTTGTCGTCCTTGTCGGTCAAGTGAGCACGACAATATAATAGGAAAAAGACGGGTTTTACCTGGGTTTTCCTCAGACGCTTTTCAGACATATGTCGGCAGAGTTCCCTTAGAAGTCGGCCCAGGACGCACACTCCCCAGGGCGTCTGTCGTGACGTTGCCCACATATGTGGGGCCGACAACGGCGAGCCATTTCATCATCACACAAAAAAACGGCACTGTGCTTGCCTTTTTGATTCAACTAGTCTTTATGTATAATTGAAAAAAATCGTACCGACGACCGGGTGTGTACCAGCAGTATGTTCTGCCGGCAGCGGAAAAACGACGGATCGTAGATGGCAAATCCCGAAGTGTCTTGCGTTGTCTAGGTGGCGATCATCAAATTGGCACCGAAATTCACTAGTGCCGCAAATCTCAAGCAGCATATATATTTCTACCCTATTCAATCCACTTTCCACCCAAAATGGCGCTGCCCATGTAGGATTCGGGGACAGATAGTGAGGACATGCTGGTTGAAAATGTCCCGTATTTCAAGACGTCATTGATCAGACAGCTCGAAAAAGCGGTGGAGCTTCAGGTACGTATATTCAAGTCCTAATTAATGGCCAGACTCCCTTTTAATACACGGCTCCACATTGAACCAGAGCCCGTGTATAAATAAGGGAGTCTGGACATTAATGGGAACCTGCCATACCTGACGCTCCACCCACTGTTTGAGCTCTCTGGCCAGTCACGAGCTGAAATACAGTTCGCCATCTATCCCAGGCTATCCAAGCTATGTCTCACCTGTATTCACTGGATGCCGTCATTTTCGGGAAACTGGATTCGATAGGATTGAAATGAATATCCCTAGCGATCTACCAAGATAATGGATTTTGCGGCCACTTTTATCGACGCCATCTGGACGGAGAGAGCATGTCGGGAAGACGCAGAACAGCAGAACCGCTGGCTAGCAGAACTGATTGGCCGGTTGTTGCAGCTTGTCGGAACCAGACTGCCGGTGTTATATTTTAATCATGAAATATAGCAAGATGGAATCAAGAACGGGCAAAGGCGTGCGTATCAAAAAGAGCGTGTCATACAATGCAAATTTTTAGGCATCCATAGCGTTTTTCTTGCGATCGCTCTGTTTACTTGGCCTAACAAGGACGACGAAACACATTCTTTTAACGTAAACATCTATGCTGGAGCGTAATTTGAAAGTGATTTCCAGGATAATTGCCAATATATAGAGACGTGCTGTAACTACTTTTTTAGTAATCTAACTATATAACTACAGCGTCAAATTGTAGTTGAACTACTATATAGTGTAACTACATCACAGACGCACCAGTTAAAACTGCTTTGCAACTACTAGGATGTAGTTGTTTAAACTGCAGCTGTAACCACTATGATATTTTGTGCGCGTCGTTATATCTGCGACCGCATAGGCGTAGAAATAATCCGTGGGTGCTTGGGGAGCGAGAAGGCAGTGAGCTCCCACACTCGGAACAATCACACCACCACCGCCACAACAACAACTACATGAATGATAATGGGATGATGTAATTCACCGCAACAATTGCGGTGTTTCCCCCCGCATTTTTTTCAGGTCCTAGTGTTGGACTAGGGAGCATACTCAGTTGTGAATTTCAATGAATCTGTAATGTGTTCCCTGATTCTGACAAGAAAACACTACCTTAGCTTTCCACGTTTCAGAGTTCAGGTGGAGACATCAAAATTCGTATAACTAAAATTTGGTCAAATCACTTGTATACTGTATACCTGGCGAAAGTTGGCGAAAGATAAATGCCGTTGACCGCATCATTTTCGAACGTGTTGATTATTATTAATATTTTTTTGTGCCACTTTTCACTTTGTGACACGTCAGGTGAAACGCAGTGTATATAATTTTAATCACACGGCGCGTCTCAAGTAGCACTCAAGGTTACAAAGTTGCGTCGCACCAAAAGCTCTGTCTAGGCTGGACGTCACTTTCGAGGTTCGGATCGGACTCAACACATCAACAAGGGACGCAACAGACGACAGAGCAGCACAAAATGGACCAAAATCGCTGATTCGCACCGTTTCTTTTCTACAATACATTTTACGCGAAGGGCACTTGGTATACTCATATTTCGAAAAAGAGTTCGATTTTCTCGATCCGCGGGGACTGACATCGTGTTCAACATATCGGTGGTTCGTGAACGACGACCCTCTCCTTCTTTTTCTTCATGTCCATTCGCTTTTCGCCTTAGGTCAGCGTTTTCTTCCTTTTTTTCTTCTTTCGTGCTTCTGCTAAACTCACTTGATTTCACGATGGAAGAAAAACAACTGATGCGGCAGTCTATTCAGCCGCCTATGTCGTCCTCCATCGTATAGTTGTTTATTCTTCATTTTCCCATCCTTTATAACAGCTTCCCTGCTTTTAAAATAGCAGCGACCATGACGGCCGTATGTCTTCTTTATTCTATTCTTTCATCGCCCGGCGGAAAGTGCCCGGGGGTAGTCTCTGTCCTCCGATTTCCCGCCTGACCGTCATATCTTTCGCGGTCAATTGCTTGATTGATAGCTAGTCCATTTTGTTGACCTTGCGTGTTTGTTTGTTTCGTCGTCCTTTTGTTCCGGTCACTCGTTGTTTAATCGTTACGCGTCGATGTTGTTTAAAGTTAGCTTTCTGTATCGGAACGCTTTCAGCTTCAGAATCGAGAATTCCAAAGCGTAATGCGGTTTGTAAAAAAAAAAAAAAAAAAAAATTACGAAGATTAATGAGGTTTAATATGCGATGGCTATGATTAACGCAATTGAATTTGTTCATTAAAAAAATGCTAGGCCGTGCTTTATTGACGGCGCATGACACAGATTATTGCGGAAAGAGTCCCATTCGTGAATTGATGAATGTTTTAATATAAGATCCATACACATTGCTGCAATGTTTGTATCAGTGAGTGCCTGCACATCTTACTGGTGACATATACGCGTAGCACGCATGAGACTACTTTCAACACGACACTACCACCACCTCCACTATTTACATTTACCTATAATTGGGCGTAAACAACGAGATTTGGCCGAGGCAGACCAACAATTAGGGACGACACAGACAAGTAAGCCTCAAACGCCCAGAAATTAACGAATGGAAACAACTCAGGGAAAAGAGGTGCTGACGCCAGGAATCGAACCTGGGTCGACCCAGGTTCGAGTACCCAATAGTGCCCAGTAGAGTACCCAGTAGACCCAGGTTCGATTCCTGGCGTCAGCACCTCTTTTCCCTGAGTTGTTTCCATTCTATAATTGGGCGCCTACGGCAGATCAGCCTCTAAAGGGTGCTCCGCCACAGTATGTGTATATGTGTGGAGAAGCTTGCTTTAGGGCGATCTCGTGTCTGTCGCACTTGGGTTAATGTTTTTCTTTCTTTTTTTTTTGTTTTTATTTGGCGCATTTATATTGGAATTGGAAATGAAAGAAAAATATGCGGATGTTAGTTCCGACCCAGTCAGGACTGGCTACTCCACAGCGCGTTCGTGGGTATAACAATAGAGCCAGAAAAGAGAGAGAGAGAGAGAACGCGGGGTCGTTACGTTCATACGATTACGTTTAAGATTTTGGGTAATTCAAGAGAGACAGCAGACAAAGGAAATACTTCGAAGATGCGTAACGTGACAAAGATACAACTCAAGGTCCATAAAACCGGAGAGCGCGCCACTTCCTCAGGACCCGGACTACTCAGCAGCCTCCATTCAGAACAATAAGAGTGGACTTCGCAGGCACCCTTTATGCAAGAGCGCACGAAATAGGAGAATCGAGCAAGAGGTATACTGCATTGTAGCATTTACTTATGCCACCACAAGGACTGTACATCTGGAAATGACGGATAGTACGTCGGCAAACCGTTTTCTGCAGGCGTTTTAGAGGATTCGTGGCATGCCGAGTATTCTGTACCACTATCTACGGTGATAACGCCAGGTCCTTCAAAAAGGGGCCAACAAGGACATTAACTTGATGATACTGTAGGGATTTCCTTCCCTCGTCATCCTCTCATATGAACCTCTTTGGAATGGGGTAGGGTCCTGCACTCAACACAGGGAAACATCCCACATCATCATCATCATCCATTCATCTATGTTGTTGTTGTTGTTGTTGATGATACGCGACCCCACGGTTCGGAAATTCACAACAGCCAATCGAATACGATGGAAATATATCGTCGAAAGAGCACCTTGGTGGGGAGGGCCCCATGAAAGGCTGGTAAGAAGTATTCAAGCTGCTCTACGAAAAGCCGTTGGAAAAGCCGTGAAGGCTAAAGAAGAGCTTGAGACTATACTCGTGGAAATTGAAGGTATTCTAAACGATCGACTACTCGCGTACGTGTACACAGACGCGGCGAGCCCTCTTCCTCTCACACCAGCGGGCCTCATTGGTGGGCGACACACCATGCCTTCCACCCAAGCAAACAGTTACGTCTTTAGTGAAGATCTGATAGCAGCCTGATCTCTCAGGCAGCAAGCCGCAAGACGACGGTGGGGAAAATGGAAAGAAGAGTATTTGAGAGAGTTAAGAGGCGTTTTCATGAAGAAAGGTCAGCGAAAGCCCAGCGTGCAGGTGGCAGACGTAGTTCTAGTGGAAGACAAAGGTCCACGTATGCTATGGAGAATGTGCCGAATAGAAAAAGTTTTCTATGGCAAAGACAGCATTGTAAGAGCATGTCAACTGAGGATGGTCAATAGAAACGTTATACCTCGTCCGGTTCAACAGATATACAGGGTGTTTGCCCTAACATGTCCAGAAATTTTATTTAAAGCGAGCGATAAAAGAGAAACGTACACTACTTTTCAGCTACTTGACTAAGAAACAGGCGCTACTAGTGAAGCAGTACCTGTTTCTTACTCAAGTAGTAGAAAAGTACCCCTTGCTTTTGTTTTATCGCTCGCGGTAAATATAATTTCTGGACGCGTTAGAGCAAACAGCCTGATGAAGAGGAGGCGTGATCTGAAACCACGCCCCCCTCGCTCTGTGTGTTCACGCGAATTATTCTTGTGTCTACGTCTCCTTGTTCATCAACAGGGGGGTAAGGAAATGGGGGAGACGTTAGACACCAAGAATCACTCACTGGTTCATCTATATTCATTTACGATGATCCCATAGCATTCTTGGCAGAAGAACAGTCTCCGCGCGTTGGAAACAATATTAATTACTATTAATAATAGTCCACCAAAATTATTCAGATGTGATCGTACATTGTGGCGGTATCGTACTCTAGCGGAATGGCGCGTTCGAGATCGCATCGCATGCAAACTGCCCCTATAAATTATGTAGTCTATGCGCAGCATCAGGGAAAGAGATCTGCACTCACTCTGCAGCAGCTTCACAGTCGCCGCCCACCATTAACCTAGCTTACAAAAAAAAAAAAAAAAGGAAAGAAAAGAGCAATGTGTCAGTGGATCCATTTCCTCCGTTCATACGGAAATATATAAGCCCCGTACGGACAATGTAAAAAAAAAAGAACGCACGTACTTTACGATATAGCGAAATAGGATAGAGAGGTCGTACGCATGACGCCGTGGGCTTAGGCGCGTACGAGAAACGATTTTGAAGCAAGCTTGACGTTTTCGTGCAACGATGTCGGCGCAGTAGATACCCACCGCGTTATAGCAAACTCCCACTCCCATGTGTGCCGTCTTCGAGCGGTTGTTCCTTTATTCTCGTTTTGCTTTTTTTTTTGTCTTGTTTCTTTCTTTTTGTTCGTTCTATACGCGCGACAAAATGATCCATTCGCGTACGTGCTTTCAACTCTCTTAGAATGCTGAGGACGTTTTATTGTCGTTCTCTCGCCGTTTATCCCCCTCTCCCCTCCCGTATAGCTCAGTTTTTCATTCGACGAAAACCCAACGTTGCGGAAGGCGAGAGAAATGGGTAACACTTTCGACCGTAAAGCTCGAGTAGTATTTGTAAACATTTCATTTTGCCCCGTCGACACAACGTGGTATAATCGGTTTGCATTTTTTTTGTTCGTTTTTTTTTCTTTCTTTCCTTTTTTAGAATCTCGAAGAGTGGAAGAGGGAATGGGAAATATGAAATGGCGGTATATCATGTGTCGACGGTTATTGGGAACTTAGCTAAATTTTCAGTCAATGCATGGGAGCTATCTTTCCTCGGAATATTATCCTTCTTCTTCTTGTATTTTGGTCCTTGTCACGTGATTTCAACCGACTGTCAGCGACCTAACACAGTTAGCTAAGGACACGTTATATCTCTCTGGAAGAAAATGATACGAGAGAGAGCGAGAGAGAGGAATTCTTTCTCGCTGGAGTTGAGAAGATGTTCTTCTTCTTTGTATGATCGCATAAGGTTTCACTGAAGGTGACGGTGTCGCCTATTTGAGCGCCTTATTAGCATTAAATTACGGGCCATTTTGCCACATTTTGAAGATGCTCCTAATTAAGGGCATACAGTTATTCTGTTCGGCGTCGCGACAGAAAAAAAATCTATCTGAATGCTGATCACGTTGGACGGCCGCATTTTGTGTCAGAGAAGTGGCGTTAAATGGCAGGGCTAAACGGCGTGCCATTCACGTCCGTTGAGTTCTAGCTAAATTGGGGAAGGACTAAAACGGCATTTTGAAAGCTGATGCCCCGCTTGAAACCGGAATTTGACTTTGAGTGGTTTTATGCAGATTTTATGGGCAGACTTTTCTAGAACGTTAGCGTTCGGAAGTGTTCAGAATCTGGACCTAATTGATATATGGCAGTGATATCATCTATGTTTATGGAAACACCCCAAATGCCTCGAAGGGGTGTTACATGAGAAGGGAGGAGGGCGGTATCACGAAATATACCGTCGCTTTATTTGTTTCGTTTCGATATACCCAAAAAGTCCAGGGTTCATGCAACAGGACATTACAGGGCATTACATTACAAAAACGGGTTTATTACAAAACAAAACAGTAAATTTCGAGAATACCAAATAAGCCAGAGAGTTCTTGCCGAAATACATTACTACCTGCTAGTGACTACTAATAATAATTACAAAACAAACGCCCAATTTGAATATCAGAGCAATTTATATCAATATCCAGTTAGCTCCTGCAGTGCGGGTTTTCGGGATCTCGTCCTTCGCTCTATGTGGAGTCAGCTGGCAGGACACTTGAAAGAATCGGGTTCGAAACGCATGCATTTCGGTCAGGACAGCATCGGACTTCGAAGAAGGCAATAATTCCTAAAATAACTGATTTCGTTCCTATTTCAAGGTCAAGGTCACTTTGTTAACATATAAAACAATTTACATTGTTACAAAGTACAGCAGGGCAAGCCCGCGAAGCTGTCCTCCATATAATAAAACATCAATTCATGACCATATTTCCTTGTGGGAACACTATATTACAGATTTACACATGCGCACATACATTTAAAAAATAAGAGAAACAAGAAAAGAGAAAAAGAAAGCAAGACAAAGAAGATGTGGAAATACAAAATCAACTCTGGTTAGAACAGTGTGCATTATATATATATATATATATATTTGTGCTTGGTGATGTTTGAGCTTTCAAATCGTCACACTGTTATTATTATTATGAAATTTTTTTATTTAAAACCAGAATTACAAAATCACCTTCGCAAAGGGTCCATAGCTTTCGCTACTCGTGGACACCTGTTATTAAGGTGAAAAAAGAACAAAAAGAATTACAGTAGAGGATTTGCAGACCCTTTACATGTAGAACATTTTGATTGCAAATGAACAGACGAAACGATTACATGCTTTCTTAAATATTTGACACAAGAAAAAGTACTGTTTTTAAGCCTTTCTCGAAACGCGTTCCAAATTCCGCGTTCCGAAAAGAGGCGATTAAACGTGTAGCGTAAACATTATTTGGACGGAACAGAATATGATTTTTAAAACTAACACCTTTTTTAGGACATTCCAAAAATATCAACTTCCGAAACGGAAAATTTCTAGTTATCACTGAATGAGTTAGTAAAATACTACTGAATAGCTACTGAATAGCTCAGCTGAACATATCTGACTGTCAGAAAACGTTTTCTTTCTGCAACCGAAATAGCTGTTCAAGACACGATGGGTAAGCACGTTATGGTACAATATGATGTGAGTGTACAAGAGCAAAGTATAATTGCCGTAACATCATGGGAGTAGCCCAATTTATCGTGTGACAAATTCAACTTCTCCCTAGTATTTTTGCTTCATAAACATCAACAGGAAAACATTTCCTTGCTTAAAAAAAGGGCATGACACGAGAGGGTCACTTTTTTCATTACTTGATCAATATGCTGACACCACATCAACGAAGAGTCCAGGATGACCCCCAGATCATCATCCATCATCATCGATTTCCATCCATTTCATCCACTCTTTCAATTCTGTGGCCACTACTCTGTCTTCTTTCGCGTTGTCAATGACTACAGGCAGTCGTTGTTGTTATGTGTTGTTGTTTCCTGTGAAAACGTGGATTTGAAATGTGCTCGGGAGGACGGATTCTGAGGAAGTCTTTCTTCCATGCAGGTCGAAGGTGGTTCAGAGGTTGAGACGACGTCGAAGCGTTCGGCTCAGGTCCACACTCACGGCAGGAATCTGTAAGTGTTGAATAGCGAAACAAAATCCATGTGATGTGATATGGTCAAAAAAGAAAAAAAAAAAAAAACAGCGGGGGATTTAAGGAACAAAATTCAGCAAACTGGTGTAGTCTACATTTCCCCGAGTCTCGAGTTTGTCCTTAGTTCATAACTCCCCAGTCTCGGGGGAAATGTTACAAACAACCCTTTCGGTTCTGTTTGGTGTACGTTAATCTTAATTAGTTTAATGAATACTTTTGCTTTGCTTGGACGTACACGAAGGTCACGTTAATGACGTGTTACTTTCTGTATCTTGTATCGCAAGCTGAAAGAAAGCGTCAAACCGCTGGAACATGTTTAAAGTGACAGTCCGGTCGAAAACATGGGTCTGGGAAACACAGTCTTATGATTTCTACTATTCCTCACAACCACCGTGCAAAATATTTCAGAAGAAATCGTATCGTGCGATTTTATAATCGATTTTTTTTTTCTATGCCGCAGTTGGTCCTGACTAAAGGGCCGCAGCGAGCTCTCGCGTGACGTTCATAAGAGCAGGCCCCACGTGACTTGCGCATGCCTGTTTGCGCGATAGTGGGTTGTTGCGTGCTAGCATTCGCCCATTATGATTTCGTGTAGCAATCACACGTTATGGAGAGTAAAATGCACAGTAGCTCAATGTAAACACAGGTATCACGACGCAGCCTACGGTTCAGTACACTCATAAAAAAAAAAAAAAAAAAAAGACTCTCTGCAGTTTTAGCAACGGGGTTGTCCTGTGTTCATTTCCCACTGTGTTCATTTGGGACGTCATGCTCACGTGACGGATGACGTACATAGCGGATCAAGGAGTATGCGAGGGAGAAACACGAAACTGGATGTCTTCAGAGGAGTAGTTTTTATTCGGTGTCTCGAAAGGCACGCCATTTTGTGAGCTGAAACTTTCCACACAGTATGTAAGCCTCTGTGGCAGTCGGAAAACAAAACTGTGCCAGCACCGCTTCAGTTTTAGGAGTGTACCTTCGCTTCAACATCATGTAATCAGAGGCTGTTATTTAAGATGCCCATCTATGTACGTATGTAATGACCACGCCGTGTTGTTCACTAGTGCTCTCGTTTTTGATTTTACGCAGTGTAACCGAATAAACTGAAACGGAGTTTATTTGCTCCCCATATGCGCCGCGGTCGAATTATAGTTTCACGCACATGCGATAGATGGTAGAACACGTGACATATTATTTAGGAAACAAATGGGATAACCTTATCATGGGATAGCTACAGCGTGAAGTTATTTTCACGCAGTCGTAATGTTTTTATTAGATGGAATCTTCATGCCAAAATTAGACCCGACTTATGTTTGTTTCTGCAGCTAGCGTTGAGTACTGGCTGTTATCTCGGAATCATAGAATAATAAGCGTAAGAATATCGTGACGACTTTAGTGAAATGAGAAAAAAAAATAGAGACAAAAAAAAAAGGACGAAGAACCGATGAATGAAGTCGATGAATGAAATGATGAATGATGAAGACGTCGATGTATTCTTTCTCTCTTTCTTAATTTCTTTTCATTTCAATACAATACAAAAGTCGTACAAAGAAACAGTACTGAAAGGGCCAACTCTGGATTTTCACGTGCTTTTTTTCCCACGTGTACCGTACATCCCCCTGAAATCTGCCTTTTTACGCTATAAGGGCGAAGAGTGAATGAATCGGTCGTCGTTCCGATCAGTCAAGGGATCGGCCGTGCTCAACCAAGCTCGACAGTGAACATGTTTCCGCTTTCCGTTCTGGTTCATTCATCATTTTGCCATAGGTGCTAATCACGGGTGTCCATTGCACTGGGAACAGGAAGCGCAAGTTGGGGACCGACTGTGTAACGCCATGACTAAGAATCCAGTTGCAGTTTGAAATGTGTGTGTGTGTGTTTTTAGCCACATATAATAACATATACTTGTGTTAACTCGTTACGGTGGCGTGCAATGTGGCGTATGAAAAGCCCTCTGATTGGTTTAAGAATGGCCCTTTAAGGTAACGTCACCTCTGTGAGGCCGACTTATTTGATGACTGCTTTCCATGCCGAGAGTGGGAGGTGGCGCGGGTTCGAACCCCCGCACGGGCTGTGCTGTCTGGGGTTTTCCCTGGGTTTTACGGCAGTCTTTTCAGACGAATATCGGCGCAGCTCCCCCTGAAGTCCGCCCAGGATGCATATACTAACCCCCTCTCCCCCACTCCTTCCCGCTGTCCACGTCTGTGTGCCGATCATATCCACAGTTGCTTCGCGGCACTAACACGACATATATATATATATATATACATATATATATATATAAATATCGTTTTGTGCCGGTTTCGTTGCTACCTTGACAGCAACAAGTTCGATTGTAGAACTTCATGTTAGATTCGGAATTCCAACTGAATACACAATTATTCGCAAATGTGAATATTCACGCAACCACCTGTACTTTCTAGGTTCATACAGCAGTACATAATTTGCGTTCTGCCGCTGGTGCGTGTACCGATGCACCGAAACCCTTTACGTTATTGATCTGAAGGGGAAGAACATCGGGACGATGAGAGCCGCCGCTATTTGGGACACAGACTGTTCTTCTTCTGGGACATACGAAATACTATCTCGCCCAGGGTCTTCTCGTTCAGAAGAACAGTCACTTTCCAAATATCGGGAACTGTCGTCCCGTGGCTATATAGGCCCCGTGCGCTAGTGTTTCGAGGAGGCGAAGACAGCGCCCAAAGACACCCAAGCAACGAGGAGGTGCGAAACGGCACTGAAGGCGAATCCGCACTCTCCTTTCTGCCGTATGCAGCAGCTGTTGATGTTTTTCGACTTTTGCAATGACCAGTACGTTTCGGGTACCCATAATCCGCATGGCTCGTATTGCTGCGTCTTTGCAGCTCCGAGAACCAAGGCAAGTATGAGGTTTTATCGTTTTCCTGCCTTGCCGTACAAGCGCAGCCGCAGCCAACGGTGGATAGACGTCATTTGGAAGTATGATCTATCCTGCAAATTCTACTCATGTGATACGTGCGTCCTGTTCTACAGTAAATGTGAACGTCTTCATTTCTGCAGTCTGCATATAATTTATTTTATTACGTTCTATCAAAAGCATCGAAGTAAAACTTCTGTACATACGCCATCTGCTGTGCATAATGTTTGCACACCAGTTTGATCGTAGCAGAAAATAACTGGTGCTGTAAACAATAAGGCTTCTGTTAGTTCCTTTCGAGATTGGGATTGATACCGGCCACTGTGTCAAATTCGTGCATATTGAGGAATATCGCCCGTGCAGCACCGCTCCCGCTTTACACTCGTGGTGTCCCTTCATGGTATTGTGGTTTTCGGCATTTACTTTCACGCCAATTCAGGGTGTGTTTATTCTTTTGCAGCTATGTTCCGTCAGGACGGATGGGATGTCCGAATGCGAGCGTAATGGTTATTTTGCGAGTGAGGGAAACAACCAACTAGCAAAAGTGTAATCCGAAGTGAACAATGCTGTTTATAATCAGTACAAAACAGGCAAACAAGGAAAACCTATCTTTTCTTGTAATGAATGCAAGGGTATATGAGCATACTCACGTCCGCATAACGGTCTGCTCTTTCGGAATATGCCGAATTTGAAAAAATAATAATAATAATAATTCGGAGTGTGTTTTTTGACATGTTTCTGAAGATGCCGAAAACCACAAAACCTACGTCTTAGATATGCATGAAGCTGAAACGGGAAGACGAGTTGAGAAAAGGCATCTTGTTATTACCGCACTCTCCTCTACCGGGTGTTCGAAGACATCTCCCACTTCAGAAAAGTGTCCGGACTCATAAAGCCTTCCTTGCTCTACATGTCTGCTCTACATAAAGCCAGCTTGTTGTACATAAAGAAAAAGAAAAACCTTGCTTCTTTAGGAGGTCGCAAGTCGCATCTGAGTTTGATGCTATAGCTGCTGCGTTCGCCACTGCGCAGCACATGACAGCAGCCAGCGCTCAGTTCAGTCATACCGATTTTCTGCAGAAGTGGCGCGCGTGTCAAATTTTCGCCGCGCCTTCGTTTGGTTAGCGCACGGAGCCTATTTACTTAACATTTTCTCTCAGGTTCGCTGAACTTTCTACCTATTTTCTACCCTTCTATTTTCATTATTGCGTTTGCTGTGAAACGTTGATTCGAAGAGCGTGATGAAATGGTGCGAAGTTTCTCACTGCGATAGTGTCATATTCTGAAAAGCACAATAACCGTAACCATAAAAAGAAAAAAAAAAAGGAGAAAAGTGGATTGGGGGATTGGATTTAAAAAATAATACGGAGAGAAAAGTAAACGTGCCAACTTGTAAGCAAAGCTATTGTATGTAGAAACTTTTAAGTGCACTCTGCAACCTTCGATTGATCCGCTCTTTCTTTCCCGCTTTTTCTTTATCTTTTTTTTCTTCTTCTCTGTCTCCATTAGAATGAGATGCTTCATTTGTTCCTTGCGGATGCTTCGGCAGTCGCCTTAAAGATAGAGCGGGATTTGCATAAGGCATGCGTTCTGAGTTTGCGCCACGTAGTCATTGACAGTTAAGAGCAAACTCAAGTCGAAGAGGAAAAAAGAAAATCCGTGATTGATGTGCAAAAGCTCTTGAATGATCGTTGGGCAGCAAAGTAGGTAGTAATGTCGCTGCTGGGGCTCGTGTGGTTGGTATTCTGTTTGGCATTTCAGGATGATCAGTGTGCGGCAAGTAATAAACACAGGAATTCGGTTATACTCTTGGTGAGTTGCAAGTTTCAATACGATTGATAAAAATGGGTTGCCTCACTCTCACGTGCCAGTGTAGTAAAGGAAATGTATCTCGCTTTTTTTTTCTTTTTTTTTCGAGTGAAATTCGAGGTTGCTATAGCATACTCGAACAAGCTAGAATAAGGGTAAATTGAAATTACTTAGTAAAAAAAAAAGAGGTACGTTCACATGACGAATCCATCCAGTAGCCCCAGAGGAAATCGAAGCAGTTCGAAGACCTCCTGCTTCTTTCCGATAACACAAGTTTCCACAGTTCAAAGCGGCGCTCAGCACTCTGGGATTTTCTAAAGTCTCCTATTGTACCACTTTAATCTCCCGTCCCTCATACCCCATGGGCCTACGCGTAGCGGTCCTCACGTCAGCAAAACTGTCGCCATCACAAGTTATCACTGCACTGTCCTGCTATACGCAATTCCACTCTTCCAAATGAGGTCTGTCTGCAATTATCGCGACGCGACACAGTCATTTCCTGAGTGTATGCTGTTATAACTGCGAGAAAAGCTATCACGTTGTGTCGCCAGGGAGACAGCGCTTCTGCGAATCTCGCGTCAGGTTCTTGCACCTAATGGCTCTGTTGTGCAGTTCTTTTCATTCGTTGGCACAACTCGCCGTCGCAACGAGTTTTCACGCGCGTGTACCAGCTCCCGTGGCTCAGTGGTTAGCGTGCTGGCCATGTCTCGTCGTGGCCATGCGTCGTGGCCATGGCTCAGTGGTTAGCTGGCCATGTCACGTCGAGACTGGGAGGTACCCGGGTTCGAATCCCGGTGCCGGCTGTGCTGTCTGGGGTTTTTCCTGGGTTTTCCTCAGACGCTTTCAGACATATGTCGGCACAGTTCCCTTAGAAGTCGGCCCAGGACGCACATTCCCCCAGGGCGTGAGTCGTGACGTTGCCCACATACGTGAGGCCGACAACGGCAAGCCCTATCACCACCACCACCATCATCATCATCATCATCATCATCATCACGCGCGTGTGCTGTATACAAGAGCCACTCTCGCCAGAGGGCCAACGCTGTTGCAAGAGCGAGATGTGAGTTTCTATTGAAAACCCATCCGAGCGGTGCCCATCGTTTCCTGAGCGACTCCATACGACCACGTCTTCGATGGTGTTTCTCGCATGTCTCTCGATGTCAATCTGGCGCAAGATAAAAGGCGACAAATATTGCGCCCAGTGCGTGAAACCCTTTCGCGCGACGTTTTAAGGGTAATAGAGCGAAAGGCAGGTAGATCCTTTCTCCCGTGTAACATTCTCGTTAGAACCACTCCCGAATTACTTTGATGGCTACGCTACTGACCCGCGGCGTGGTAGACCGGGTATATTGGGGCTAGAGTCACTAAATACGGAGCAGAGTAGCAACACTGAGCCACGCCGGCGAGCGAGCCCGCCATCTTGAGTCATGCGCCGCTGCGTCGCCTAGCAATGGGACGCCATCTTGTTTCCGCACCACACCGGTATCATCCCGAATTGAGGATAAAAGACGGCTAACGTAGTGCTCCCTGTGGGAGAGAGAAGCGTGTATGATTGTTGCGCGGTAATCCGTGTATTGTCGACCAGAGCGTCCCGAGGATGTCAAGGTGAGCTCAAGGCCGTCAACTGCTGCTTGTAAACGAAAGGAACATTTCACCCGCGCACGATAGATGGCATCGTGCGCTAAAGTGCGCAGTGCGCGTGGATAGCGCAAACAAGATGGCGCATGCTCGCTCTTGGAACTCAGTGTCGATACTCTGAAGCGTAGTTTATTTAGTGACTCTACCCAAGCAGCAAAATGCACTGAAAGTCGAGTGCAATAGGGGTGGACGGGTAGATGAAAGGCCTTGAACAGATTCATGAAACTAGAGAACATTGATAAGACACATACCGTCCACCCCTAATGCACTCGACTTCCAGTACATTGTGCTGCTTGGGTAGCGTGATCGAGCCAACTCGCAACCGAGGAAACCGGTCTTGGATGGAGGTGACTCAACATGGAGGCGAGTTCTTGGAAGGAGAAACCACGTGACACGATCGGCCCAATCGCGGACACCGAACGGCGGCCCTGGCGCGGAAAAGGAATACGATACTCAGTACCCCTATTTAGTGACTCTAATTGGGGCGTGAGGGCTCAATCGCTTACGTGTCTAACAAACTATAGAGGGGCGGGGCAATAGTGAGTTTTGGTATACCGTACATCACCTTTACGTACCTAAAGGATAGCGTTGGTGCTTCTGCGCACGCGCAAAACATAAAGAGAACTTCGCGCATTGCGCAGGAGTACCAACACTATTCCTTACGTACGCAAAGGCGACACCGTACGATGCACTAAAACTCTATATTGTTACACGTGGCGTACGACGCGCACTATTCGTTAAGCCATATAATTATTGTGGAACTCTCGCAATACAAGACGAAAAGGGAGGAGACGGGCGAGCTAGAACCGCCAGCAGCAGAACGAGACGACGTCAAGTTTAGGAGCTATCAAGGAAGAGACAAAGGAATATTACCCTGTTGGTCCGCAACATTGCAGCCTCGCAGGCAGGCTGCAGTCCGCTCAGTGCTGCCACAACGTGGGAGGTACGGTGCATGAATACTAGCTCCATCTATGTATAGGACAGGGTCACTTTTTGCAGAAGCGAACGCCGCCAAGCTTCCACTTTGACTGTATTGGTCACCGTGCCTTGGATGCTGTGTTCCGCTCTGCTATTTATGTACCGACGGAGTATCGGAGGAGATGAGCCACGTTATCCTGTGGCACTATCCTGTGCTATTTATATACTGCGTTCTTAAGTGTAGTGTGTAGCTAAACGTACAACTTTTGAGGCAAAATGGCGGATACCGTAGCAGAAGACACGGTTGTCTTCGCCCTACACAGAGGGAGCTAGTATTCAGTCACCCTAGTGGGAGGGCTCGTAATCAGTATGATAGCCTCAACGAGTACGCTTTTGTCGATGGGGTCGCTCGTCTCGATAGCCCGTTGATGCATTTAGTGAAGAAGTTTCCTTAACTTGCACGTGCAAAGCGATTAAGACTCCCGGAGGCAATACGGACCTCCTTATGTTCCATTCATTCCTTACTGAAGTCTTGCCATCTCCCGTCTTAACACCGCCCATAAACAATGTTGCATCGCGGTGCCGAGAGGGAACAATAAAAAGAAACCCTACCCAAACTTTAATATACGCTCCCTCAGATACCTGCTATTTCAGGCAACAGTCTTTTGCATCAAATGACACGGTGTAAATGAATGCACCCAATAACGGAATCCCTTCCCACCACCACGTGGTTTCCATCGCTTTATCGCACATCCAGTCGTTCGCCCCATCGGTGTCGTATTAGAAGCGTGGCCGCGATGTGCAAATCCATCAACGACGCACGCCTTCTTGCATGGCTGGTAATGTCGTGGTGTCCATATTGCACGCCCATGTCCTGCGTTTACAAAGGAAGTCTATTTGACACGTCCTCTCTGAGAACACGAGACTGCTCGCTCTGGTCTCTTTGTCACCGCGAATGGCGAAGCCCGTCAGATCGACAGTTGATCCATCACATGAGTGCACAAAGGTTGTCAACAGTAACGCACTTTATGGGTGTCCCATACATTCGAAGTTATCTGAATCCTATCTTTAACGGCCGCTCTTTTGCTATGTGAGACAGCGTCATTCACCAGTATAGGCTCGAGTCAGATTTTGGACGTCGCAGCAACTCTCTTGAATTTCGACATATAGGACAGGACTGATTAGTTACGTAATGTGAAAAAAAAAAAAAGGGTACAGCTTGGGACAAAAGTTTACGGAACACCGGGGTGTCGCATTTCTGCATTGGAGCTACACCGCCCTAGCAGAAAACAGGAGCGGACACACATACTGAAAGATGGATAGAATAGACGGTCACCTGTTTCTTGTTCGATCTTGGTAGCTAGCAGAGGGCCGCTCCGATGAAGAAACACGAAAGTGCCGTGTTCCGTGAACTTTTGTCCCAAGCTGTACATGGAGAATCTGGTTCTGCGTAAATAAGCTGGGAACCGCCTTGTAACAGGGGCAAAGGACGACGACGACCGCCGCACTATGGAACAGAAATGGTAAAAAAAAAGTTTAATGGGACATAGTTCGCGCATCACGACCGAGGACGGGGGGGGGGGGGGGGTAATATGCAATATGGGGGGGGGGTAAACATTGCTTCAAGCACCGTGTGTCAGAGATATCCGGCGCACATTAGAGAGCACCGCATGTTTGAAATTATCCGCAAGCCCTACCCTGCGGCACGTGCAGCCTGTAGCCACACAGTTGTGGGCAGGACTCACCTTACGTGTAAATCTAAGATCAGTCACGGACAGAATCTAACTAACTAATCAAAGACAGAAAGAACACACTGAAAAAACTTGTGTCTTGTTATATAGTTCAGCGCTCTTCGTCTTTTGCCCCTACTACAGCTACACCCGTCCCTTTTCAGCTGCGACCATAGCGCTGTGGAATCTTCCGTACCCGCGTGCTGGGTAACATCGTGCGGTACTGTCCCCCGATCCTGTGATGCGTTCGATTGGATGATGTCGCTGCTGTTATTTGCGCCGCCGATGTCATGAACGTTGCTTGTGTCATTCGCGTTGCTGGCGAGTTTCCGTTTATGCCACTGGCGAAGGCGAAACATCGTCGGACTGTGCGTCATCCATGAAGGAAGCTTGACACTACCACGATTCACTGAGTTCCGAGGCTTCGTGCAGTCCTTATGCTCACAATGACGTCGCTAGCCATCAGGTAGCATCAAGTTATGACTGTATAGCTCATAAAATGCAAAATCACCGCAAGTACGTGCGCTTTCTTTTCACAAGATGTCGCGCCAAAGAAATGTCCAGTAATGTCCAGAAGTGCATGGCCAGTGCTTCGCCAAAGAGAATGCTTCTTGTTTCCTGCTTTAGCAACAACAGCTGTTTTCCAGTGCACAGGGAACGAAACCAACGAAGTCAAGCCAAAAAGTTCATGCCAAACCAAGAGAGTTAAAACCAGTGACGTCAGCGCGCCCTCGCGTAGGGTTGGTCGACCGTATAGACGGGATGTCGGCGCAACTAGAAAGAATTAGAAGAAGAAACTACAAGCAATTCGTTTAAAATATTTTACACAGAGATTTGTCGTTCCCTAACGGACACACAGCATGAGTATCGTTCAGTTCTATGACACTGAAAATGCGGCTTGGCTGCGTTTTAATGCGGAAATGTTGTCATTTAACCGGCCTTAATCGTTATCCGAACACGTGGCGCTTTTGCCACGCCAAAAATAATGCTTGAGGCAATGCAAGCCTGCATTTAAGCTTGCCCTGGTGTGTGGTATGCTCTGATCTTGTTGACGAACTTCGAGCTTTCTACAGCGTGCCGGTAATTTGTTTGTTTGTGAACAATTTCGTCACTGTATCCTTGCGCGCGCGCGTGTGCGTCTTTCTGTGTCACATTATCTGTCTGGCGGACCGGCGGAGGGAAACTGTATCAGGGAAAGAGAGAAAAAGAAAAGGGAAGGAAAAGGTACCGGGACACTCTCTGAATCGTTACATTTTGGCGTAATGACGTCACGCTAATGTTGGAATATGAAGAAGAGCGCAAGGAGAAAGAAAAGAGTGTCAGGAAAATAAGGATACTTCAAGTGAGCTTCCCTTTACTATTCTGTATAATGTCCGAAATCGTATTGACCCACAAACACACCGAGGCCAAGCTTTTACCAAAAATGTGACCAACAAAATGCAAAAGGCGGATCTGGTGGTGGTGGTGGTGATAGGGCTTGCCGTTGTCGGCCTCACGTATGTGGTGGGTCTGAAATATGGATACTTGGATGTGCTATCCTAGATTCACGATGCTCCGCCCAATTTTCCACCATTCTGAACGATGCAAATGTTCCCGCCTACCCTATTATAAAACAATCGTGTACAATAGGTCCGGCAGCGTTTATCTCTTCACGTTGCGACCCCGAACTACCCAAAATACGGTCATCGATCTACACCGAGATCACCTCCCAAGGGTATGTTTTTCTCGCCCCGCTCACCGAGGCGCGCTTTACTGCCACTTTCTCCCTCCCATCCCGTTCCTTTCTTTTCGCAAGCTTCTGAGTAGAAGACAGATGTGTGCAACTTCTGCCATTACCGTACCATACCTAGTTAACCACTGTGAAGTGGGGTAGGGTCCTGTGGCTACCACGGGGAAACATCCCATGTCATCATCACTTCTTCATTTATTGTTGTTGTTGTTGTATCATACCTATAGTGGATTGAAGAAAAAGCTTCGTCACGGTGTAACTTCGTTGTCGATTCGAGCTTGTGCCCGGAGATAACATGAACACTTTGTGGAATAGCTTGCTGTATTTGCGTTTCTTTCCTGGACTTCAACTCTTCAACTCTGTTTTTTTTTTTTTTTTTTTTCTCGAAAGAGGCAAATAGAAAGAAGCGATTGAATTTCGTTGACAGCCTGTACGCCGCCGGCCGAGTCAAGGCACGTCAGAGACGCAGATGGGCAAGAAAAAGCTTTGCCTCCCTAGGAAGTTTATTTGATTTCAGGTTTTCCTTTTTCGTGCTTCGAAGTGGAAGGGCCATTTTGGGAGACGTACTTTGTTATTGAGCTTTGACAGCGTACTTGCTGACGGTGGCTCATGTGACATCGCGCCATTTGTCGAACACGGTGACACTGCTGGCTGTACCAGTTTAGTGGTACATAGTTGGAAACAGCAGGGGGAAGTACTAGGATGCAGTCCAAAATGCTGACCTGTCAGGTGTGTAAGGCCCGAAGAAATGTATAGTCTCCTGCGTGGAAGCTAGAAAGCTAAATAAAGAAGAAGACTTCACTGCCTGTTCTTCGTCAGCACCGTTGAAATTCGTATTCCCTGAAGAAAGCGACAAGAACTATGTTGCGATAAGGATTGCTGTTTTGCATTCTTGCGTCTGTTTTAGGCTTTGTTCTTCAAATCTGAGCATCCTTTCTATCATTTGATTGTCTGTCCCCCTCCATCGGGGGCCTCAGCCGTATCCAATTACGTACATCGCTCACAGTTTAGTAGACGAGCTTCGATCGTATTGCTATAGCGATGTTCAAATGGAAACGTCCAGTCTGAGCTTTGGTCGATACGATACATGGGGGCGTCAGCTGTCAAGGACTAGGCAAGGCGGCAGGTTTGTTGGAAAGCCCGACGTTTAATGGTCTCTCTGTTCCCTTTCAAAGGCAACTGGTGTGGATCCACAGAGGGAGGTGGTATAACTCAATATCAGATTGGTTGTATTAGTGAACTGTCGTGGGTATCTGGTGCCCGGTTTATGTACTGCGCCCGTTGAGTATTGTAAAGGGTGTTATGGGACTGCTGGGCAGGTTTACATTGTCGCCGCCATTTTTGAAATTAGTATCGGTAGGCAACGGTGTGTGATCGTTACGGTTACGCCGCTTTCGCCACATAGCAGTGAGCCCTTGTGGGAAATACCGCCTTGTGGGGAATACACTTTGAGAGGCTCACATTGTTCGAGCTCAAGACGAAGTAATAGCGAGAGCGATAGATGAACAGATATGGAAAGTGTAGGGTCCATAAAAAGCCATTGTGACCATTGGTGTCTGTCTCAGGGCAGTACGAACACGAAGCTCTGCCTAACGGCAGGGCCGGCTTTAGGCATGTGCGGCTGGTGCGACCGCACTCCGCCTCGGGCAAAGATCAGGCACTATAAAGCGTAGGGTGCCTGAATACTAACTAGTATTGACGCACCCTAATAAAGCGGATCAGATAGCGCCCAAAATAGTGAGTTTTAGTGCATCGTACGCTATCGCCTTTGCGTACGTAAGGGATAGCGTTGATGGTTTTGCGCACGCCCATAACAGAAAGAGAGCTTCGCGCAGCGCGCAGAACAACCAACGCTATGCACTACGTACGCAAAGGCGATAGCGTACGATGTACTAAAACTCTCTAATGATGCTCTGTTTTCTATGCTTTTCTTTTTTCGCTTCCATCATGTTTATATTAGGCCCCGCATCGGTTCATATCACCGGACCCCGCGCTTGCCTTGAGACGGCCCTGCGTAACGGACTCTCACGGTAGGAAGCTTCGTATTAGCGAGTTTTAGTATGTCGTACGCTATCGCCTTTGCGTACGTAAGGGATAGCGCTCATGGTTTTGCGCACGCCCATAACAGAAAGAGAGCTTCGCGCAGTGCGCAGAACAACCAACGCTATGCCTTACGTACGCAAATGCGATAGCGTACGATGTACTAAAACTCTCTAATGATGCTCTGCTTTCTTTTCTTTTTTTCGCTTCCATCATATTTATATTAGGCCCCGCATCGGTTCATATCACCGGGCCCCGCGCTTGCCTTGAGACGGCCCTGCGTAACGGACTCTTACGGTAGGAAGCTTCGTATTAGCGAGTTTTAGTATGTCGTACGCTATCGCCTTTGCGGACGTAAGGGATAGCGTTGGCGGCGGTGCTGCGCACGCGCAATATATAAACAGAGCTTTTCGTATTGCGTAGAACCACCACGCTATCCCTTACGTACACAAAGGCGACAGCATACGATATACTAGAACTCACTATTTACTGTCACAAGCACCGCTAGGAAAGTTTTCTGTACACAGGAGCTAACAAAATTCGTATTACGATATGGGCGCAAAAGCTTGTATGTACCACCAGATGCCATTTGCATCAGAGGACGTGGTGGTGGATACCGCGATTGCTTACCACGCGTCCAGGAATTCCAGAACATGCATACGTTCCCAAGTATACGGCCGAACGTTTAAGCCGTATCCTTCCGTGCTTCCGACGGGGGTCATGGCGCGAGCATGAAGCGGCTGAAGCAGACGGTGGCGTTCTTCCGATTGAACACGCAGCCCACATGAATGAGATGTGCTTTACAACGCCCTCTATACCGTCACTTTTGCCATGCCAAAGCGTTTCAAAGAGACTGTGGTGAAAAGCGCTAGAAGAAGCGATTAGGGTGCAGAGCTTGGGGAAGGTGAGCCATCGCTCGGCATTTTGGGCATCAGGAGTTTGAGTAAGGGCGAATCACCCTACGTCACCCTGGTCGAATCACCGTAGGCGTTGGCAGCAACGCTTAGGTGGGGTGTCCGTAAATTCAATGCGGAGACTTGTTGGAAGTTTAGCGGACGCCAAACTAATAAACTTCATTGTTTTTTATTGAGACCTAATGGACCCTGTTTCTTATTGTGTAATACTACGAGGGCTGTGCATGCGACTATTCGTAGCGAATAATTGTGCAATCGATTCGAATTTCGAATCAAAATCGATGCTCCTTCCAACCCGAATATATATTGGAATATTTCCGGAGCTGTGCACGCAAGTCCAAAAACGGCTCATGAGAATGGATCTAACGAAGTGGGTGCTCCTTTTTTTATGATCGATTTTCCCCCTAAGGCCCAGAGGCGTTACATGGGGGGAAGTAAGCAGGTCATTACTATACAAGACTGGTAGTATGTCAGATACAATACGCAAAAACATACAATTATAGATCAATTAATTCGGGATGACTCGATGCCACAATGATGGGACAGGGCTTTACGAAAAGATCCAAATGATACGAAATAATTCAAGTCGATGTTTTGAAATTACTTCGTGTGGCAGACTTCATTTCTATTGTAGCCAGTGATTGAAAAAAAAGTTTCGAAAAATAGGTTGGTGTTGGAGTGATCCGTATACACATTCTGATTCGTGTTTACATAGCGCATACACATGCTGTGTACATATTTATATCTCTCTACAGCCAACCCTCCATTTAGGAAACATCGACTTACGAATTCCCTCGCTTTACTAACGGTTCGTCGAGCAAACGAAACACTTCCAATGTACGACTAAACCGAAATGGTGCTGACAGGCTATGGTGCATGACTGCGAGGTAAAACCCGAGACGAGGTGTACTTCCCACGTATTTCTCCCTCGGTTTATGACCCTGGATTTCCGAACTGTGAACGAATTTCTTTAGGCACGGACCGAGATGAGTCTACCTTTTTTTTACCTCGATTTATGAACGGAGGCCGAAAGATAATGGGATGCCAGAGGCTGTACGTCGCAATGGATGGTTTGTGGGTCGCGAGCGCAAGAGATCGCCCCTGACCGGAGGTTGCAAACGGGATATCCGCCGTTGAAGGCAGCTTGATCGGCGTGGAACCATACGCAGAATGTGATAAAGTACTTTGACGATAGGAGCGACGAGATACGCGTCAGACTACTAACCTCTCTCCTCAGCCAAATTTTCAACCGGAGAGTCAGTGACACAGAGCGCCATTTTAAGCTATTTTCAGAAATAAATAATGAATACCACTAACTGTGAAGTAAATAAATGTTATAAGATGTCACAGTTGCACAGTTGCAGTTGTTGTAAGATGCGCTTCGTCGCTTCAGCATTAATAGTAATAAAAATTAGCAGAGGCCTAAGTAATACGTCTAAAAATTGTAAATCGTAAACCGGGCACATCCCGTTTGACTAGATGAAAACACAGTAAAGTGCTCAAAGTATTCTTTCCGCGTATTTAGAGTGCAACGGGCTACCCTTCTCTCTACCAGAGAAAATTTCGTGTTGCGAAAGTGTAAATGATTTTGTAGAATGTTCAGGGAAGGTCATTGGATTCGTATTTACCTGCCTGTACATGAATAGGTCGAATATGATCATAAAACTGTAAAATAAAATAAATCAGCAATAAACAAGCCGCCGGAGACTAGCTGTAACATAGTGACCTTCAAAAACAAAAAATGAAAAGCCGAGTGCAAGCACTACGCATCGTGAATGACGCGAGAAAAAGAAGAAAAAAGAATCACCAACTAACGGGAATCTAACTAATCATCAGAAACTAACTTACTGCGCACTCGTGTCTGGTTGTAACGAGTAGATAGTTTATTGTCTGCCGCTAGCGATTCGTAGCAGTGGTAACGACAGTGCCGTGTATGCCAAAGGGAGTCTGGCCATTAATGGGACCTACCTATACCTGAGGCTCCACCCACTTTTTGAAGTATCTAGCCAATCACAGGTCGAAATACAGTTGTCTATTGTTACATCCATCCAGCACTTATACCTAACCATTATTTACTGGGCGCTACCATTTTGGAGAAAATTGATGGATTTGGATTGAAACGGATATCACTGGTGACAGACCAAAACGACGGATTTTGCGCCCACTTTTATCAACGCCATCTGCACGGAGACAGGCATGCTGGGAAGGCTCAGAAATTCAGAAATGGTTGCTGGCAGAAGTGATTGGCCAGGATGGCGGTACAACCGCTTCTTCGTAGCAGACGACAGCCGGTATGAAGTTTTATATCACGTAATTTAAGTACATTGAATCAAAAAGGAGCAAAGATGTATGTATAAATAAAATGCAATTATATAATGCAAAATCCTACGTATAAAGGTAGTCCTTCTTGCTATTTTCCTGGTATCACCATCTTAACTAGGCCTAACGTTAGCGACGAAACATCCCATTTTCACGTAAATAATAATGGCGGAGCGAAAGTTGAAGCTGATTTTGCAGATGCGTACATGAGGATATATACTCACAGTATGAAATTAAAGTAGTCCATGAAAATTTTTTGCCACGAAATCTCCGCTTCGCCGTTCCAAGCACCATCCTCCATCTTGGAGAAAATTTGGTGTCATGGCAGCTCCCGTGGAAAACGGTAACCAATGAAATGCGCCTAAGTTTGATTGACAGGTCGAGCCTCTTTTTTAGGCTCCTCTTAATGGCCAGACTCCCTTTGGCATACACGGCACTGGATAACGAGTGTTGACAGCACCATCTGTCGAGGAAAGAAGGTCACGACTTTGGCCCAAATCAGCAACCACTAAAAGGGAAACAACAAACGGGGGGCGGGGGGGGGGGGGGGCGTCAACGAAAACGTAACGTAAACAACAGTAGTGGTATATATATACTATGGGCCAGGCAAACAAATATGGTCTAGTAACGGAAAGGAAAATATTCCGCTACCTTTTCCTGCTTCCAAGTGCAAACACTTGTTTCGAAGCTTTCCCATTAAGACGGCGTCTACCTCGTCTACGACGCAAAAATGCCTCCGTACTCAACGCACTTCAGTACCACCACCTTTATTCCTGGATCCTCACGAAAAATGGAACACCTTTTGCACACATTCCTCCCCCTGCTCCATTTGTGTGAAGCTGAATACAAATCGATCTTACGCATGCATTGCCGTGCGGTGTGCAAAGTTTATGCACATGCCTGGAGGGTTTGTTTGTACTGGACTGAAGTGTCGGTGACAGTGATTGATGTCGCACGGGTAAGCATCAGGATGCGTTCGTGCAACCCGAACGATGCTGTAAAAAGCGGGGGTGTCGTTTACGAAGGACCCCGCTGACAAAGAGGGAAGTCGAGATCGCTTTCCCCATAAGGCCAGAAAGGCGGAGTGTTCTTATCTACGTATTCATGGAGATACCGTGGAAAGAACGATGACAAGAAATTCCGGCGCGTCTTCGCCCGAAAAGGGATGATGGAGCTCGACAGGGGCTTTGTAGCGGGTACTGTTTTCCGCCATCTGCGCTGATGTCATATTTCGCGTTTTCAGGGCCCGGACGCTTCGTGTAGAAATGTTGCTACGCGCTTTTTCGCTGGTGTGGGCGTAGCGACAACTTCGCCGACAGCCATGGTAGAATATGTCTCGTTATATCGGCAGTATGAGATGATGATCTCGTTATGATCGGCAGGTTGATGCGTTTTCATTGTATGCTACATTCAAAATGTAGCGACCACGAGGACCACAGAGGCATGACACGTACATCCTCATTCGGTCATTAAACCGTTGCCATTACGACGCTGCGCTGCCTCGCTACATTTGTTGGAGCTGCTGGCTCTCCCCGAAGGAATCGCTGCCGCTGTGGCCATTGACGCCCCAGCTCCAATGCCGACAGACGAAGAAGATGGATAGCCGACAGCGATAACCACAGAGGCCTGTCACGCGCATTCTCATCCTGTTATTAAACAATTACCATCATGACGCTGCGCTGCCACGCTACAAAGGAAAGATAAGCATGATTTGCTTCGGCATGAATCATTCGGAAGGTGGGAAGAGCTGAATTAAACTGATGAACAAATTAGAAGCCCTAAACGAAAGTAATAGGCTGTAATTTCTCTAGTATAGTTCCTCCCATAGAGAGAGAGAGAGAGAGAGAGAGAGATGAACGGGTACAAACAAAATATAGACCGTAAGTTCCTCCTATAATCTCAGGCTGGGTGTATAACTTCTGTAGTAGTCTTACGTTTTGTGAAGTGACGTTGCTTGGAGATGTGGTATGATGTCTATAAGTAGAGCTCCCGCCTGCTGACAATATCGATGGCCATCCCTGAAAATGTGCAGATAAAAAAAGAAATGCCATCCGGTTTCCCTTTGTTCTGTTGTTCCCTAATTCGAAACTGGATCCTATTGAATACCTACGTGAGGAAGCGTGTGAGCATTACCACACAACCTTCATATTGTGACGTCCATCGTTTCCGAAGGGACGGAGCACAAAATTAACGAAGATAAGCGGATGCATCCACGTGGGCACCTGCAGAGGCGAGAAGGAATGACACCACACACTTCGTTAATAATAACGAATACAATTTAATGCAAACTGAACTAAAACCTACGGTACAATTCGCTTGAAAGAAACACTAACACAAACCGCGCGACAGATGCAAACGCGAGACACACGACACCGCGGCAAGAGTGACTGACCCAGACTTTGCGTACCCCGACGACACCACTTCTTCATCAGGCCATGGACGATGGCGTGGCAGATGAAGGCGATTTCGGCAGTGACATACGCTGCCGGCTCTCCATGCTGTGGCTTTCGGTTGCTGCTTCCATCGATGTTCATCCGGTTCATCTGGTCTCCATTCTTGGTCCACGACCCGGGTGAAACAAGAGCGAGGACGGCGACTTAGCGGCAGGCCAACTGTCCCACTTGGAGGCTCGGTCCCAGGAGCTCGGCTACAGCCCTCGTCGGTCCGTCTCGTCGCGCACTCGTCGTCGGGTGAACCTCGCACCGGTCAGTCGTCGCCAACTGGACCTCTCCCGGCCGCCCGGGAGAGGTCCGCATCTCTTCGGTTGCCCGGACGTCAGCGCTGGTGGAAGGAGACTTCGGGCACGAACCCTCAGGTCGAAGGTAGGAACCAGGCACAAAGGCGCCGCCGTCTTCCATCTCCCTCCGGGCATCCGTCCGGGCTCCCGATCTCCTCTCGATGACTCATTGCTGTCTCCGGCTGTTGACACAAACTACAACTGGCGGACTGACCGACTCCATTATTCCTACGTCCATTATTCCTACGTCCATTATTCCTACGTTGATAATACCCCCCCTTTTTTTCCCCGGTGTACAAATTTTAGAAAAAAATCACTCCCCTTCTTGAATTAAAATTATCCCCACACCACGCTTGTGGTCACGGGAGCACGTCCTCCTCCACTGTGATGCCCAGGGCTGTCAACACTCCCGTTTGCGTTTATCTGTAGAGAACATTACAGCAAGTCTTTCGAGCTTGAGAGTGCCACTTCGTCCTTGGGCCAACTCATCGTTACCCGTGTTTCACATTGTTAGCGTTCGATCAGCGTTCGATCGGAGCTATTGGACATTTATTTACAGGTACTGGAGTCACGAATCAAAGCAACAGCTCGTCTTTTTTTTTTTTCGGGCAACCTCTCTGCATGACCTTTAAAGGTACCGGGAAACAGTAGTGTGTGTTAGCGCCGCGAAGCAACTGGTGAAACAGTAGACAGGTAGTTTAACAGTTTTTTGTCTGTAAAACCATTGCGACAAGTTATAAACGTTACAGATCACGCCTAATATTTTCTCATTTGCTAACAAAATTGCTGAAACGCCCTCGGGGTGCTGTCTGGGGGTAAAATATAACGCGAATCCGTCATGTTACACCGATATTGATTTCCGTCTCCATACGTGTACATAGCCGACTTGTGTTTTCTTTTTTTTTTTTGTTTCGTTTTGGATCCAGTGTTGCTGTGCACGCAATGAGCTTTGGAGCCGAACTTGACGAGCAATGCGAAGTCTATGGAGTTCGACACAGTGTTGCCGCGTGGCTCTAAATGTTAATGCAGTGTAGTTCTAAATTTCCATTTTAAAATAATCGCCAAGTCGTCATGTTACCGGTGAGGATTTGCTTCTCCATACGTGTGCATAGCGGACTTATTTTTCTTTTTCTTGTTTTCGTTTAGTGTCGCTGGGCACGCAATGTAGTCTTGCTGTTGCACTTGACGGGCAGTGCGAAGTTATAGGAACTTCGTCTATATACTAGCTATAGGAACCACGTCTTCGCCTCTTCAGGAAAACCCTGCAGCAGATTTCCGTAGACCTGTTCAACATCCTTCATCATTTTCAAGAATGCTTCCATTTCCATTTCCAGCATATAACGAGGGTGTAGTTGAAAAATGCAGTGTCCGGGCCTGCTGTTGTCCGAAAAGCGCTCGCCTAGACAGGTTATCAGTGAATCCAAATAAGGGATATATATTGCTCGCCGGTAATACTGGACCACGTCTTCTTGCCTTGTAGCCGCGCCCACGCAGCCGACCTTCTTGCTAGAAGCGCGCGGGAGCCTCAACTGAACGTCGAACTCTTCTGCGACGGACTGAACCTTTGAGAAGATGTCCTCAAATTCTTCTTCTGCGTGCTCGCGGTGGCACTGAAATACTTTGAGAAGGTTGTCAACGTGCTCTTTTACGGTCGGCAGGTCAACGTTAGTACCTTGAAGGGAGTTGCCAACCGGCTCCAATATCGTAGAATAGCGTTCGATGACTCGCAGGCATATGATGAAGGAAGGTGTTTTAGCCGAGCAATACAGTTGGAAAGCTCGTTCTCTTGTGTTTCTGTTTCCAGGCTCTTCCGAAAGTTTTGATAAGGCCTTAAGTACTGCCCCAAAATTTGCACCGAATTGCCGTATGCTGTCGTACTTAGACGTCCATCGTGCCTCACAAAGCAGGGGAATGTTTGGTATTTGCTTACGCCTCAGAGAACTTCCTTGGAAAAAGTTCACAATCTCTTTGAGGGTGCCAATAGTGTTCCGTACTGCACTCACGTCGTTCAAGTCATTGATTACGAGGTTCAGTCGATGTGAGGCGCAGTGGAAAAATAGGGCTGCTGGATGGAGCTCTCGGATCCGTCTCTCCACTCCTCCAATGTGCCCCGCCATTGTCGAGCAGCCGTCGTGACCTTGGCCAACCAGCCTTTTGGTATCCAACCCACAACTGTGCAGCTTTGACACGATAGCGGTGGCAATGGATTCCGCAGAGCAGTCGTGTGGTTCTGTATATCCTAGAAACTCCTCACGAATGCTGTATTGGGCTTTGTCATCACTATGCACAAAACGAATCCCGACCGACGGCTGCTCAACGCCAGATATATCAGCCGTCTCATCCGCTAACACGGCCGCCACACTTTTCCGCCACACTTTTCTTGACATTTTTAATGATGGCGCGCAGCAAGACATCATTGCAACTGTTCAAGATCTCGTTTTGAGATTGATGAGAAATGTACATTGCATTTTTGTTCCCGGTTTCAATGTGCTTCTTAAGCTTGTCGTCGCCTGCTAGAATACGGAAGTGAAGAAGGTCATTGAATACTACTCTTTCATCTGTTTTCCCCCGGAGCAGCAGCCCATGTGTTGTACAGCACGAGACTGATTCCACAATAGACGACAGCTTGCTCTTGTCTTCTTCTACCTGCTTTTTGGCGGCTGTGTCAACCTGAAGTGCAACCTTCACCGCTCCCTCCGTCATGATATTCCCAAACTCTTGCGACTTTCCGATGGATTCTCTGTGCCACTTGGACTCGGCATGAGATCGTGCAGACTCATGGAAGTTCTTAAATCTCAAGAACGGTGTTACTATAAACGCACCTTGGACACCGCGGTCGAAGTTAGGGCGAAATAGCACAAAATGACGGCAGAACGCTCCTTTTTTACCCGGTGAATATGCAAGCCAGTGGTATTCGTCCAGCCACTCAAACCTAAATGGCCTTCGAGATGCACCAACATGTGCCTTGAAGTTGTACAACTTGCTTGGTCTCCACGGTTCTCTTAGCAGTGAGAGCCGCAAGGAATCTGTGTTTACGCTCTCTTCTACATACCTTCCAATGTCCATTTCAAAAGTTTCGGAACTTGCCGCTTCGTCTTCGAAACCCGGGGTTCTGCTGATGTTTCGGCAGACACTGTAGAACCAGCTGTGCAAAGGTCGGTTGTTGAACTATGCGGATCTCAAGGCCTCCTTAAGATGTCCCGGGATCTTCCATGTTGCATTCGGTTGTTGTCGTTGGTCGTTTCGCACTCTACACTCTTCCCTGCAATCCTGTGCCACTGTCGCCCCCCCCCCCCCCCAGTTTATGTTCCGGGGTGGGGGGGCAAGGGCCCCCGCGCCCCCCCGCAGTCGGCGCCTATGTCCTGCCGTATCAATTTGCAAAAGTTGACAACCGACAATCTGCACATTCAGTCCTTTGGATAACGCGGCCAACTTAAAACAGCTGCGCCCTCTGTTGTCAATATTTAGCAGTTGACCCTCTCTTTCTTTTTTTCCTTTTGTGTCATTTTCTCTGTTTTTCTTTCTGCCCATTCTTTTATCAGCGTTAGCCTCACCCTCATACAAGACCATCACATCGTCGTCATGATTTATTTGTTGGTGATGTTCTCTTTATTTTGCTGCAAGTTTCACTACAGTCCATCATAAATACGTAGCATAACAACTGGTTGCTGGAGATAATAAGAGACTTCGCGCTCGTTTAATAAACGACACATCGCAGACGCTCGATAACGCTTGTGATAAATTACGCTTTCTCGAGAGGAAATTGTGGTGCAATTACCATTCCAATAAATTATTTTTCCCGCATTAGGCGGTTTTTATTTCTTCCCCATTTCGTATTTCCTGGCCAGAAGCCGGATGCGCTCTGCGGTGTCTTAATGACGATGTCGTTTCTAGCAGCTGTGTGGTATAGCAAGTGTAGCCCTTAGCCAAGCTGTTAGCTTAGAGTCTAGTATTGGCAACTTAGAGTTCGCGCAGTAGAGCAGTTGTTAGAAATCGTCCTTGTCACTTTTATGGGGAAAGGAGGTCGTTCCAAGATCCTAACATGCGTACTAGAGCAGAAAACAGGTGTATTTGCAAAACTGGACCACGGCTGTGTAAGCAACGCAGCACTAGCCGAAACCAGTCCGGTATTTATGGATTTCTCGGCAAGTTTTTCAGACCGATGCCGGCTGAGTTGCCCTGAAGTGAGCCCAGCACGCGCACCAACCTTCATATGTGTGAGTGCTTTCCGTTGTCCAACGTTTGTACGCCGCGGGTAGCTCCAGTGGTTTCGCTGTGCCAGCGGAGAATTAAACAAAATTTGAGGCGCTCTTTCCGTTGGAGAGGTCTGCAAGATTCCAAGAGAGTTCCATTAATTTAATTTATTAATTACATTAAGCACTTTTTTTCTAAACTACATCAAACGATAACGCCAAGCCGTTACACGTCAGCCACATAACTGATCGGAAAGATTAAATGGTAGGTAAAAAAAATTAAACTAAGCATGCACCAGTGCTACATGCGCATTTATGGTATAGTTTACTGTGTCTTTGAATTGGATTGGATGGGACACTCCTCTTCTGCCCCTACTAACAAGTGGTGCTCCATTCCACCAACAAGGCTTCCTCATCATTCTACATTTCATGGAGTTCGAGTACCCGCCGCTATCTGTAACGTCATATATCGTACTTGTAAATTCAGATTCGGCGGTAACCGCAACCACTTTGTCAGAAAGTGGCTACTTTTTGGCGTTATCTGGGTCTCCAGCGACCCACGCTCCTGGAACTTCTATCGATATGAACTCACGAACGCTTACGGTTTTCCATTTCTCCTAAGTCCTTTTGGTACAACTATGCGTATTATCTGGGACGACGGAGTGCTCTAAAATTGCGGGACTTTCGCAAACGAAACTTCCTTATCGTCGTGGTACACTATACGAGAGCGCAATGCTACTTCCGATGTCTCAACGAATTTCCTGTATGTATATATATATATATATATATATATATATATATAACGCCAGCGCTTCTCTGAACGGGACAATGTTATCTCTACTCCACCGATATTACCGCAGCGGTTGCCATTTCCCCATTCTGAAAGGAATACGTATGTTCCAATTTGGCGCAGTGTGCCGAGATAACGGGAACGAAACCGAATTGAGATGAATGGAGCCCTTTCATATGGCCATTTCCTTGCTAGCTTGCTAGCCATTATGGACATCGTGCAGTGCAATCGGCGCTTATCGGGGCCACCGGGGTACCGTGAGAGCCAAAGTACATGGACGCTGAAATTATAGTGTATAAACACGATCGACACCCTAGTGGAGGAAAAAGGAAGACACTGATCACAGAGCCGAAATTCGTTCCGTGTTACATTGAGCATTCATACTGCGCGGAATATCGGGTAGGTGGCTTACTGCACACTTAGCAGACGACACCGTCCACATCTTTTCCTGTCGTCTGCTACGGACTATCTTGTGCAGGGTGTCGGAGCGAACCGAAAACCGGAACCGAAAACCAAAAAAAAAAAAAAACGCTATTTTGGTGCGAACCGGAACGGAATCGAAACCGTATACGTTTTTTTCGGTCAGGAGGGAAACCGAAAAATATATTTAACGGTTTTCGGTCAAGGAAAAAACTTCGCCGGTTTGGACTACGGATAGGCGAATGAAACAGACGTCGTGTGCTCTGAAGTCATGTCATGGATATTATACGAGGGTTACGGTTACGGTGAAATGTATGACCCTTATGCTCCCTTTGTAATGGTTTATGGTTCGCGCACGCAGACAGACTTAGAGGTACATGTGACTCTGTAGCAATGTGCCGTAGTGTTCGTTTTAATTTGATCCCTCAAACTCTCCTCAACTAAACAGCGACCCAAGGGGGCTGCATAACGGCTTCTTTATCGGTAATGTCGCGCAACGCGTCCCTTGTTTGAGAGCAGCTAAGTTGAATACATTTACGTATACGCGAGGGCAAGCCCGTGTGAAGTGGCAACTCTTTTGTGAACAGGATACGAAGAAAATAAAACGGAGCCGTCGACCGCGTTTGTGAGAGAGGGTGTTCCTCGATTTGCGTCGTACTCGTGCGGTGGTGCTTGCTGGCTACACAGTAGCAACAGACATTCGGATGGGACGCGATCGCTCCAACCCAGCAAGAAGGTACTCTACGTATGACATCACGACAAACAAGTCCGTTTGTAGCATGCGCTTCAAGAAAGGAGAAAGCCCATTTGAACAGGCAGTAACCTACAGGAACCAAGAGCTACCAATTTCACAGCTGTAATATTAAATACCATGTATGCGGAATAAACGGGTTTACATTTTGTAACGTTGATTTTTTATTTGTGGGGATGAATATTCCCAGCAGAAGCGGAACCGGTTAAAAACCGGTATGAACCGTTATTTTTTTGCTCCGGAGCAGAACCGGTACCGGATCGTTTATGACGTAACCGGAACGAAAACCGGAACGAAAAACGTTTCGGTTCGACACTTGTGGCTGTGTTGCAAGATATTCCGCACGGCACGTGAAGACGCGACAGCAGAAAGCTATGACGTTTTTCGCATCTCCTTCCTCTGTTGGGAATGCCGCTCGTGCAAATACACGGCTAGGGTCACACGAACTTCGCCGTGGATTGTAGGCGACGATTTGCATTGAACTGTTTGCTATCGTCTCAGAAGGAAGAAAATCAAGGCCACTAAAGCATCCTTTCGGGCTGGTCGTTAGATTGAACTCGTGACGTTAAAAACGCTAAACCACAGCGGAACACAGAAGGACACGCACAAAATGAGGACCAGTAGAGGGGGGAGCAATGGGTCGAAAAAGTGTCTGTTGACTCCCATGGCGTTTAGCGTGGAAGCGGCATGGGTGAACGTGTGACTCAAATACGAGGTTATGATATAGCGATTTGACAGGACAGTTCTGTCTTCAAGCATCTTTTTTTTTCTTTCTTTTTTTCTCGTGGGCAGTGCACTTTCTGACCTACCAAAGCACTGCTTCACTTTTTGCTGTCTTGAGCAGTACAATTTATTATTGACGTTATTAATCAGGGTATCCACGCAGTTTGAAATTAATTTCGCGCAGAAAACCGCGCAGAAACACGTGTACGTGACGTCATTGTGACGTTATGAAGGCGTTTCCTCGGCGCCAGGCTCCGGTCGCTCGTGCTGCAGAGAATGCGGGAGGAGACGCTGACGCGTGACCATCCTTGAGTGAACGTCACGCGAGCTGATGAGATTTTCGTACTTGCTGCTCGCCGTCGGTGCGGGCTTGCTGACGGCTCTCAAGTCAAATACGCAGAACTCTGGATATGCGACGATTTTGCCTGGAAGGGCTTGCAGGAGAGAGACGCTCCTGCCAGACGTACCTATTCCAATCACGCTGAGAAGCGAACTTTCTGGGGTTGAGGAACTGTCATAAATGTGGTCCATTACAAATTACAACATGAACGCATTGTACTGCACTCCAGAATACCGTGGAAAAAATAATTATTCTTCTATGTGTCGTACTTAGCGAGATACAAGCCCTCGAGCACACTCCCGAGCAAAGTGCAGACGTCAGAGAGCCTCAGGGTTGCGTCCGTTCCCATTGGCAGCCCTAAGAACGTGCCTTCTCGTGTGCTGTCTCACTTCCTTCACTGAGTTATGCACGCAGATTTCTTTGCATAATGGTTGTATTCATTTTCTGCCAACTGATGCGGAACTACTGGGAAACTGTTCTTCATCGCTTACTCTTCATTGCCGTCTACGACAAGCAGTTCCGGCACCACCATTATTCGTGCCTCATCCTTTCTTTCGCAAACCCATCGATCCGTGGCCTATTGCCTCTGGCGGTGTGCCACACCAAGAACCAGAAGAAGAAGGAAATGAGAAAGATGCTATCTGCTGTCTTTTCATGCTGCGGCGATGCTGGTCGAAGCCGATAGCCGAAATTGGCCTTACGCTTTGTGTGCAACCAATTCTTCACGATTAACAAGCCATTTGGACACTCTTCCGCTGCAAATGACAGCCGAATGTCAGTTCTATAGCTAGCATTCTTCACGTTACATGTACAGATAGAGCTCTGGCAGGGCTCTCTGGCACCCTGTTAAAAGTGTATTGTATCGGGTAAAGGAAATACCCGTGCAGGTGCAATGCTGGTTTACACGGGTTACTACTGCTAGTCACAAAATTGAACACAAATTTATTTATTTATTTTATTTATTTATGATACCCTCAGGCCTTTTAGCATTAGAGAGGCGAGGGGCGTATGTAACAATAAGTTGAAATATAAGAGGATGCATACAGAAGACACAAAACAATGAAAAATTAGACAAAAAAAGAAAAAAAATTGCGTGTTTACAGGGGAGCAAGGCGGGTGGGGGTGGGGTGGGGGTAGTGTATTTCCTAAAGCAGAATCATTCCAATGGAGAGGAATCCAAAACTCACGTGTGGTGACTATGACGTCATAGCCTTTTATGCACTTTGTACATTACGTGGTGGTGGTGGTGATGGCGAAAGGGCTCCCCGTTGTCGGCCTCACATATGTGGGCAACGTCACGACTGACGCCCCTGGGGTAGTGTGCGTCCGGGGCCGACTTCTAAGGGAACTGTGCCGACACATGTCTGAAAGCGTCTGAGGAAAACCCAGGAAAAACCCCAGACAGCGCAGCCGGCACCGGGAATATGAGGAACAACCAAATCTTTCCAATCGTCGTCCATGTGATGAACTATTCCACGCGCCTCCGTTCCCAACACCTGCTTTATTCTCTTTCTGGCTTAGTCCTCGTTTTCTAAGGTACAGAACACAACAGGGACGCCCGACCTTCAAAAAAAGAAGAAGAAAAAAAGAATTGGCAGTAGATTTGCATGTAAGGTGAGTCAGCTTACTTTTGCGGCGACACGCTGCGCGTGCAGCAGGGTAGGACTGCGGATAATCTCGACCACCTGGGGTTCTTTTGCCGTGCGCCGGAAATCTCCGACGCACGGTGCTGGAAGCAATGTTTACCTCCCCAACATTGTTACCGGCCTCGAACCAGCGATCTTGAGCCTTGCAAGCCAATAGACGATTTCAGAAATTGCATGGATGGCCCACCAGAGAGCGCCGTGTTGCGAAAGCCCCGCTGCACCTTGGTATTTAGTTTTCATGAGTCAGAGAGGAGAAGTAGAAGAGCGCAAACGGTTTCGATTTTCTCTCTCCCTCACCTCCCGCACCTTCGAGCAACAGGCAGACGAGCACGAATGTAAACTATTTCCCACGACGCATTGCGCGATGCACGTGACTTAGGCGACGCAGGGCCCCAGTGCGGAGCACAAGGGCAATATCTGAAATCGCCTATTGTTACCGACTGGGCTACCGAGAACGATGGCTAGAGCTGAGGACCTGACGAGTGCCTGATTGGCTCACAGAAAAATTCACGAACGAAAGCTGCCCGCCTGTTCGTCAACCAGTACCTTCTTTAACCTACACATAACTTTCCCTATGAAAGCCTCAGATAGAAATGGACAACAGCGACTGGAAGCTGTCTCCCATTCTGCTGTGCAAAAGAAGATTATTTTCGCACAATGCTGCTCTAAGACCATTGAAAATTCAATTCAATCGAATTCAATATGTCATTTTCCTTTTGGTTAGAAGGAGAAGCAAGAAGCCGAGGAGGCTTGACTAAGGCTCCCGTCTCAATGTACACCGTGCAGCAGCAGTACAAAATGACGAAGTAGCAAAATACAAAATAACAATATGCAAAGGAACAAATTACAAAATAACAAAGTAACAAGATACAAAGTAACAAAATTAAATGCACAATGCGGATAAAGTGATTAGTCCATGTTTAGAATGAAGCTAGTGAGGCTCTCTGTGGTCATTAATAAAGGACCCAGTGTAATTCTAAGATAGATTAAGGATTGACACGGACTTATATTGTAGTGATTGTTTGCCATATATAGTTCGTTCTACACAAAATTGTACAACACTGCTCATTGTGAAATGAATAAGTAGTGCACTCGTTTATTTAAATTTCGTAATTTTATGAAGCTTACGTTATTATTACGAGTGCATGCTGAGTGCATCCGCGTTAACCTGTACTTATGGAAGCTGGATATAGGAATGACACCGTAATAGTTGAACAAATCTGCCATTACGTAAAGAACCGGTGCCAGCAACCACTCTCAAGGCTCTCTTTGTACAAATTCTGGTGTATGACCAAAGCAATTCAGAAAGACCAAAAACTCTCCCCGCTTGCCTTGCGTTCTCTCAACATGTGCGATGTTGTATTTACTATTGCTCCACGAAAATATATCGGACATTGTTCTCTCTGTGTTGGCACGCTTACGACGTTTGCTGCCCGTCCTCTCTCGCGCGAAGATAAAGGGATTGGGCTTGGGTTCCCGCGGACGCTAATGTTTCCTCTTCTTGTCTCTCCTGTGCTTATACTTGGAACGTGAAGGTTCATCAGAGCCGCGCGGCTCGGATGGCGAGTGGCTGCGTTTGTTGAATGCAAGCTCTACCCGTACCACTCCCGCACATTTCCTCCCACTGTACTGGTGATTGCTGATAGCTTCCGCAAACGGATAGTATGAAAGGAAATCCCGCGCACCATTAACACTCCTCTCACGCTAACGGTTTGCTTAGTGTGTGGAAAGGATGATGTAATATTCTTTGCGTCTTCTTCCTTCACCACTTGGCGCTCCTCCTGAGATGCTGGAAAACAGACTGAATCGAAATCAGCTGAATGGTGGTGCATCTCTTATCTATATAGCAACTTCGCGTAAGTGATAAAATGACACTGACATTGAGATCGTTGACATTGGGATACTTTTTACGAAGGAACCTTCAACAGGGATTTTCCCTCTGGTTCCTTCAGTTCTATGTTATTTGTATGTATTATGCGAATGAAATAAATAAAATGATTGATTAATGCAGGTGATCAGGTGGAGGATCTGCATATTGATAAATCCTGAGTCTATAGGCACAGGGGGAAAAGGACTCGGACGGGACAAAACGACTCTGCAAACGACGTAATTTCTGCGCTGTCCTTGCTATCCTGTGTGCCACGGCTCAGGCTTTCTCAGCGTGGAGAACCAAGCATGTGCTGTTGCGTAATAAATTATCCTTGCTGACTTGTAGGGCGCATGCGCGAGGGTCTCCGACGTGCAACTCCCCCCTAGAAATCCCTGAGCTCCATGACGCGGGTGTTTCCCCGCAGGTAGCACCTCGCCGTATCCGTAGAAGGCACCTTTCGATGGAGAAATGAAACGTCGTGTGTCGCGGGTGCCCGCCACACTGATGCTACGTCACACGTACCTAACCACGTCACGCCAAGAGATCGTACCGAGCCTCCAACATGCGCGCGCTCGTGGCTGCATTTTTACAAACCATTTTTATGAATTTAATTGCTCAGTGGGAAAATATTCTGCATATTGGCTCCTGATAACCTGCCTGGTGAATGAAGTGGCTTAAGTGTCACCTGCTGGCTCTTTTAAGCGTTTTTATTTTGCTGACTTATTTATTCATTTATTCAATATGATCGACGGTAGGAGCGCAGAAACAGGAGCGCAGAAAAGTGTACACCCTTACACGAAGAAAGCGTGCGATAACTATAATTAAGTACGTGATATATTCCCAAGAACTAGAAATATGATGCATGCATTCTAAGCAAAAGAAAAATACACAAACCTATTTAAATAAAGACGCAATCTGGTCTAGGAACGTGTCCAAACTTTCTGAACGCACCAAGTTTTCATTCAACGAATTCCGTTGTTGGCACATATAAGGAGTAGACGAATATTTATATTTTTCTGTACGGAATGTCAGTAATCTTATACACTTGCCACACGGGCAGTCTTCAATCAAATGACCATGGATGGATACTATGGCTTTTACCTTTGGGGCGGGTGTTCGCTTGCGCCACCTAGCCTATAGAATCGAGACATTACTGAGATTGAAATTGCTTCAGATGACCAGAACTATTCACACTGCCAAAGTTTTTTTTGCCAAAGAAACAACTACATTGTTCCTATGCTCTCAAGCGGTGAATCACCCCAGGCCATAGTCATGATTTAGTTGTTGTTGTTGTTGTTCCTATGCCACCAACCATTAAGTCGGTCCTTTGTATTTTGTGCTGTTTTGAAGTGAACTTCGCCCCTATCGTTTCGGAAACCCAGTGCTTCCCATAAGGTCACACCATCCTGCGTCGGCTGAATACCTTTGCATGCCAATGTGACATGCTCCGCAGCCTCCTTTTCTTGTACATATATACCGCATGCTTTATTATTATGCCATTGAACCAGAGCAATCTATAGGGAGAGTTTGGCCATTCTCTGATCTTTTGCCGCCTCCTGGGTGGAGTCTATATTTGACGTCAGAGTCGTCGTTGCGCCGCCCTAAAAGCCTGAATCCAAGCAGAATCCGCTTATCAGCCATCTGGTGCGCGCCATTTTGATGCTGTCCGCCAGCTGATATCGACAGCTTTGTTGTCGCACTGAGTGCAATCTACAGGAATAACCGGCTTATGACCCACAGCCGCCTGTGATAAGGATGGCTTTGTTGCCAAACTGAAAGAGTTCAAGGACGAAGGCCTTTCGAAGGAAGATGTACGCACGTGTCCCTCCTTGCATCGTAAACAACGATCGGCGTCAATATGGCGACGGCGACCGCCTGACAACGGGACAACAATAGAGCACGGCGGGGGAGGTCGCTTAGCCGTGACGTCGCACGACGTGCTTCAAGTTAGGCTCCTCCTAATGGCCAAACTCTCCCTATAAACGGCTCTGCATTGAACATAAGAGCAGCGCCACCTAGCGCGTAACGTGTCAATCTGTCGGGAAGCATTGGTTCCAATGCTCTTCTAGAAGTTGTCACGTTACACGCTAGATGGCGCTACGCGCATGTTCAATGGCCATTGGTTTCATGTTCATTGAAGACTGCCCCGTGTGGCAGGGATACCATAGCCCTGTCACACGGACAGTTTGCAATGGTCGCTAAGGTAAAATAAGGTAAAAGAAAGCGCGCTTATAGCTTCGGTAATGTTGCTCCTAGTCTGTAGACTCTATAGCTCCTAGTTGCTCTAGACTATGACATCAAAAGCAGCGCAAAAAGGAATGGGACCAAGTGGTGCACTAAATTTACGTATCGAATTCTGACGTGACTTGCTTCGGGCTTTTATCGCGTTTCGAATTGCTTTGGGCGTCAACCTGTATTCGATTTGTGTGTTTCGCGTGGGTGTGTCACTGTTGTTTTACTGCGCAAATAGAATAAAAAGAGACGTCACGCTCCGTCCCGGGAATTTACACACATTCAACATTGGACACGCTCAAATCGAACACTGGGAACGAGCCTGTTCGAGACACCGGAAGCCGTGCTTGTGGCAGTATAGTGTGTCACTCGTTATCGAGGTTACTACAGGCTGGGTTCGCGCAGTTTGCCTAGCGGTAAAAAGTAGAATGATTCACTACTGCCGTATGCGCAGCTTCCGGTGTCTCTATAGCCTCATTCCCAGTGTTCGATTTGAGCGTGGCCAATGTTGGATATGTGGCTCACTCGCCCGTCACTGTCCTGTTACTAGGTAGCACCACGTCTGCTCGTGAAACTGACGGCTTGCGTGCTCTTCCTCGCCTAGCAGATGCCTTGCGCCAATTAAAGGAACAACAACAACAACAACAACTTTATTGTGAGAGGATGGATGGGGAATTTCATCGCTAGGGGCGATACTCTATCCAATTGCTGGTGGTGATGCGGGGAATGAAATAATGAGCCCCTTCACAATAAGGATCGAAGTGCTGTGGTATCCAGAAAGCTTTGAGGGCAGAGCGTTAGTGGGTTGGATACGGCCAGGGACCAAGCAATGGAGATGAGGAGATGAGAAGATTGCGAAAGGAACCTACTTTCGAAACGGTTGGATACCCATCGGATCGAATGTTAAAGCAGAACTCGGAACACTTTCAAGTGTCACGTACGCAGGTCGACACGTTTCTTACGAAAAGTGCTTGCTATGGAGAGACATCGAAGCATGTTTACCTCAGACTTCTTCGCCAGACGATTTTCCAACGAATTTTACGCCTCGCGTGTTTGCCGCTTCTACGAACGGAATCCCTCTGTACACAGCATGCGCGCGTAGCAGCATGAATTCCACCCCATCTCTGCTGCACTTCTGACGTCACGAGTGTGGCGGAACGGATGCCTCTGCGTGCCCAGTCAGGTTCCCGTTTCACAAGTTTGCTTTGTTTTTCGGTTGGACTTTTAGGGGCACGCGGAACTTTCGAGCAAGAATTGGCACTTTTAATTAATTAAATTAATTAATTGGCTAATTAATTTTACTGTTCGACGCTATAACGTTTCAAATATACTTTCTAGCACGAACGTGCGCAGTCCGCCAAATGTGAAATGGCGTTAGTTTCTGGCTTATCAGCAGTAGAAAAAAATTGCGGGAGATTAATGTAATCAATGCGATAGCAATGCATTAGCACTAGACGTTCGTCTTACTTGTAATTGCTTCTCTTATGCTTCTATTCTGCTTCTTATATTTTTATATACTTTGACTAGTATTTTGACTAGTAGAAGGTCCGGGATCCATTGGATAACGTTGTAGGTTAAACTGCCACACGACATTAGGCACAAACTCAGCCGCTCGCGAAACTCTCGGAGAACGCATGAGACACGTCCAGAGACGAGGCGCAACTGACGACGCCTCCTGCTCCAGCTGCCGTCGCTCCGTCACGTGCCGCGCTGTATACGGAGACCTTACTTATCCCGCTACGACGCCGGCTTTTATTCAAAATGGGGCTTCTAACGCTAACGAATTAACAGATAAAAAACCGTGTTACAATATTCGCGCATTGTTTTTGCAATATTCACGGTGGCGCGGTAACAGGAGCAAGACGAATACCGCAAAGCAGTTTCATGCCTTTCCCGGTAGTGTTCCACGTCGGAAACATTGGCGTTCAAACAACTGGCGTTCCAGCAAGAGCCAGAGGTCTACTTATAAAAACTACAAAAAAATATAGCCTACTAAAACTAATAAAAACTGTAGCCTGACACGACACACACACAGCATGAAAAACACTAAAGGAAGAAATCGAGAGGGGGAGCGACACATAAATTCGGGGTAAAGACAGGGCACAGACACGGCAAATAACAGCCTTGCGGAACCAGAGAGTCCCAAGAGCTTGTCCTTCCTTCGAAAACACCGTCGGACTTCCGTGTTAACAATATGCCAGGTAGCCCGTAGGGACTACCTGTGACTCATCGTTCAGATTCGGGGGACGCGTGTTGTCAACTTGGAATGGTATATCCGCAATAGGAAAATGTTGTTTCCGAGTTATTTGCAATTTAGCTGCCCGCGGCGCACGCTCTGCGACGGAGGGAATTGACGTTCTCACAAATTGGACACGTGTGTGGAAGTCTTCGCATCTAGGGCACCCCAATCATGGATTAAAATAGGTTTTTTTTCTCTTAAACTACAACGCAGGAATTTTCCCAGGAGTGTCTCGTAAGGGGTGTGTGACATCCACATCTGCTGATTTAGTCGCCTTTTTTTTTTCTTTTTGGCCGACAGGTATTTTTGGGGGGGGGGGGGTTGTGTTACAAGATCTTGGGGGGGGGGGGGTCAGAAAAAAAAAAGTTAACCGGATACGTCGCACTAAAGCAACAGCTGATGCACTCTGAAATTGTTATTCTGTTCTCCTCTGTTTTCATGTCTGTACAACTGAGTCGCTGCAGTTCGAGCAGCTGTTGGAAATTTGAGCAGAATATAATGACACCTCTTGACAGGATAATACAGTAGTGTAGCAGCCGAGGACGTATAGAGCAAACTGACGCAAGGACAAAGGATAACAGGATCATAATCATAGAGGACACCACGGTGAGCCAGGTTTCTCGCATCCCACCTCATCGCCATGGATAGTCGTATTCAGCCAGAAGTATAGAATTGCATTCGGGTCTCTTCGTGCAGTTAACACCGGTAAGCATCAGAGTTTGAAAGAAAATAATTTCGTAGCAGCCTCTCGTGCCATGTGTGAAACATCTGGGCCGCGTACTGTTCAAAGCGCCCTATACACCGTTCCAAATTACACCTCGACCGTTAAACCACTATTTTGAAATTTGCCTAATTAGTCTGATCTAATCAGCGTCGTAGTTAACAAGAGTCGGTTTCTCTGTCTCGTTTGTCTTTTTTCTTTTTTAATCTCCGTGCATGTTTGTTAGGACACCTTGCACATCAAGATGTCGTCTTACCTTCGTGTATCTGACTTCGTGGTCAGTCCCTGCAAAAAAGAAAAATAGAGAGAGAGCGAGAAGAAAACGTGCAGACAGACTATGTTGGTGGCGTAGATTCACAGATACGTAGTTCCCTGTAAACAAAGCGCAACAAGATGTGCATATGACAGACCACTGTTAATATTAGTAATTTGCGAGCAAAATATTGGTAAAACGGCTTGGGGCGGCTTCTTGTACAAAGTAATCCTCAATTCGTCAAGCAACACTGATCTACCTTTTTTTCATACTTCCTTCCATGCTAGCGCTGCGAAGCAATTGTGGCTATGAGCGGTGTACAGACATGGACAGATGGAGAGAGGACAGCAGGAAGGAGTGGGGAACAGTGGGGTTAGTATGCGTCCTGGGCCGACTTCAGGGGGAACTGTGCCGACACTCGCCTGGAAATCTAAGTCTGCCGGAAAACCGCGGATAGCGCAGCCAGTGCTGTATTCGAACCCGCGGCACCTCCGAGTCTCTGCGTGGAAAGCGGTCATGCTGACCGCTATGTCATGGGAGCTGTTTCTTTTTTTTTTTCCCAACACAACTTTTTATTAAGCCATGTAGCCACAAGCACAAAACACAATTCAATAGAGAATACACATATAAGAATGGGGGGGGGGGATATGTTTATTAAAGATAGAGAAAGGGGGAAAGGTCAGACAGGCCAAGGCCGACTTGCTATTCCCAAAAGAGAATGATTGTTGATGGTGCCCTTTGTATACAGATGAAGATCGATTATCTACAACTATATACAAGTCCCTTTGAAGGCTTAAACAGTAGACATGAACTATATACACTCCTGTATACACACATGGGAGCTGGTAACAGGGATCTGTGTTCCTGACAATGATTTGCTGCTGCTGATGGCTACGCAGCCGGCTTTTTTTCCGTTTTAGACCCAGCGTTATAACCGAATCAGCACAACATGTTGGCCCATTATTGGGCCTACATGTTGTGCTGCTTGGGGAGCATGCAATGTAGTCTTGCTGCCACATTTGACGAGCAATGCCAAGTTCGTGGCATCTTCGGCAGAGTGTTGCTTGCAGCTTTCATTTTAAATTATATATATATAAAAAATGCGAGTGCAGTGCAGAGTACTGAGGGCTCAAGCTGTCGAATTCATAAATTTTCCTTTGTTACACGATTTACACATGTTTACGCAGGTGTTACACGATTATGTTACACGATTTACACAGGTGTTTCCTTGAGTCACAATGCCTGTTAAAGACAACTCAAACAAGGACACAACCGCGAGAGAAACACACACCACACGTTACTGAACTTCAACCGAGAGAAATTTTATTCTTTAAACCTGAATCTTTAAATACCCCTCCAACAAACTCCTTCTCCTGTGGCAGGTCCCTACTAAAGGCACACATACCGACATTGCGTACGTTGTTTGTTGGGAGAGATCTGCCGCGGCAGAAGGTGTTTGTGAGAGGGGTGTTTGAAGACATAGGCAAGTTGTCTTGGTTTAAGTTAGGATGGTTTAAGTTAAGGCACGTCGTTTGAGGAGGCCATCAGTGATAGGCTGCTCCGAAGAGTAAATTGCGGTTTCGTTCGCGCATAAAGCACCAACGGCGCAACGGACGAATACCGTTCCTTTTGTATTACTGTAAACGTAACTGCATCTTTTGACGTGCGCCGGAAATTTCCAGCGCACGGTGTTGAAAGGAAGGACAAAGGCAGAGCCGTCGCGAAGCGAGTTTGCGCCCAGGGCAGGGTAAATCTGGAGCGCCTCGCCCCCCCCCCCTCCTTTCCCTCTCTCTCTCACTGCTGACAGAAGCCCTGTAAACAAAGAAAAGAAAACACTTATTTGCATTGCCGAGATTGTAAATCCAAATTCTCTTCATTCCCGGTTTATACTGTCCGACCAACATGTCAGGGCCTGCCGTTGCTGCCCCTCTCGCCCCGCCGTCGCTACGGCTCTGTTTACGTTCCTCGTAAGTTGAACGAGGTTATAAACTCATCGTGTCATGCAGAAACCAGCTGCATATACCAGCGCAAATTTCCGCACAGAGCCCTTGTGGCTGCAGTGACGATGCTAGAGGAGGGCGCATATGTATATACTTAATAAGTTTGAGATTGTGGGAAGGGGGTTAATTGCTAGTTCGACCAGGCGCGCACTCACAGCACTTTCTGCTCCTGATCACGTCCTGAGGCCAGGAAAGCAGGGAACGGGGCTATATGAGTATGGCACTTTTAATGCGTAATGGAGCTTCATTGGGCAGCCCAGCTCGCTAATTGGCGGGGAGTCGTTGGTTAGAGAAGTTTTAGTCGAGATCCTCGTCTCGTAATGAAAGATGCGGACGCTGGGATTCAGTTTTCGTTGTGCACCTACTGGCCTTCAGCGGGCTCTGTTCATGCACCTGTTATTAAACGGGAAAGAAGCACCTAGAGCAACGCAGTCATTCCTATTCGGACTAGCGCTGCACTAAGAGTGGCTCTGGCCCAGCCAGTACTGGACTCGTACGTACAACTTTCAAGGTGTATAGATTTGTGTAGTTTCCTTTTCTTCGTTTCTGAATAATGCGTGCTGGAGTAGCCATGCAGTCCCGAGTGGCTCGAGACTAACATCTAAAAAAAAATCCTTTTTTTTTTTTTACTTTTACAAATCAAATCAAATCTATATTGGGAATCGGGGCCCGTGTCGTTGCCACCGGCAGCATACACATGGCATTACAACAACAACAACAACAACAACAACATAGATGAATGGATGATGATGATGTGGGATGTTTCCCTGCGTTGAGTGCAGGACCCTACCCCATTCCAAAGAGGTTCATATGAGAAACGAGGGAAGGAAATCCCTACAGTGGCCCTCAGAAAGGAAAGAAAAGCGCCAAGTGCACGGCACTGATGTCCAGGGTTACTCCATGGGCCGAGAACTTTGCAGATGTTGAATGGCCTCTGATCGAGCATTTCAAGGCATTTCATGGCATTACACGTGTCATGGTTTGCCTTTAAAATGCATTGTTGCATCCCTGCAAGTTCTGGCAATAGACCTTGTGGTTTCGGTGTTATCGCCAACGCAGTACCATAAGTGTAAAGACGAGTGTTGACATTGGCGTGGTGTAACTCGTCTCGTTTATTGGACAAAATCTGGACGTAATTGCAATTGGTCAAGTATATATAAAGTAGACGTGCTGAAATATTGGAGTTTGGCAACATCGAAAACAGAATAACGATAAAAATCGATTAAAAACAGCTCATTCAGTTAACGAGGTTTTATCGATATACGTCGATATTCCAGGGAATTAATTGAATTTATCGATAATCGCGTAAATATATCGATATGGTTCCATCTCTGTTGTGAAGCTATTTTACTGTAATGAAAACGAACTGTTGTCCTATATTGTAATAATAATAATAATAAGAATAATAATTTAGAGTGTCTACAGACCTGTGCCGGGTTTGTACCATTCTTATCTTTGCTCTGGCATGGCTTTCACAGTCATGAAACATAGTCGTCCGCGTGGTAACGTGTCGAGCTTTTGTCGTCCAAACAAGAACAGCTTTTATATGTGCAAGTGGATTATCTTAGTCTCACTCCGTCTTCTCCTTTCTGGAGTGATCGCTATTTTGCCGCCTTTCTTGCTTTTCTGTGTCATAGCCTCCGCTACGCACCAGGGTTTCTGCATCTCTAACGTATCAATAGGGTGTTACTTTAAAATTGAATTTTCTGAAACGCGGATAAAACAGCCTCATATTCGAGAGCTCTCGACGGTGTTCGTGACAACCCCAGGAAGGGAGAATCTGGAAAACCTATTTTCGTGTTCCATCCACGCGCAAGATTTGCATTTCTTTCTGGAGTGGGGGAACTGTCTCTTCAGACAACAAAGAAATCGTGTTTTCTGCTCCGAGTCATTGTATGAAACGAAAGTAAGAGAACAAAACGAAGGAAAAAAAAAAAAAAAAAGCGGCACTGCGGTGACATTTGGATACCAATATAACCAGAGAATATTGCGTTCCCTCTGGAAATTGAGTTTCCGTCGTGTTAGAATAGTTCATCAAGTGATTTGTAAGGTATTGCTTCCAGGAGTTTCCAGAAACAGAAGAAGAAGAAAAAGGTTGGTCGTCAAAGCTGTCTTCATGCAGTGCAGCCTGTTCATTTTAGAAACTTTGTTGACCATCACCGGCTGATACACCTAAATGGGGTCTTTTGAGGTATTTGCCATAAATAAATAAATAAATAGATAGGCTGAAAGGAAGCTGCGAATGCCAGTTTCTGCATGCGACAGATGCAAGTTAAAATGAAACGAAGATGAATCTAGCGTTGAAGTTCTGTATAGGTGGGGTGCATTTGCGTAAGCTGGATCAGCAGAAAGAGTGAAAAGAAGGCAGGATGCGCCGGTTCACCAGAAAGAGGGAAAAAGCACGGGTAAAGCTATGGTGTGACGTCATATGCACGCCACCTATATCTGTGCGCGTGCGTGTGTGTGTCCGAAAATGGAGACTGATTGGACTATCACTTCAGTTCCGAAACTGTCAACGGGGAGTTTGCCGCGCAATATGCTCGTACAGAACTCTGGTCTGATAGGAGTTCTGCAATGCGTTGCCTAATCGGAGCCGAGACACCACGCAGACTTGTGTCTTTTATTCGGTGGTTGTAAGCAAAACCCTGTACTACCCAGGAAGTGCAAAGTGGCTAAAGAGTGTATGCACACTAAAGGGAATATATCAGATAAGCTATAAAAACATGCTTTAAAAATATATGTACAAATACTCATTGAAGCGTTCAGGTCACAAAGGAAAGTTAAACGTGAAAACCTCTACATATACATATGTGAAATAACCGCAGATATAACACGGCACGAGATTTGGAAGAGTATATTCACGTATTACTTCGCCATGTATTTCGTAACGCTACAAAGCTCTCAATGTGACTCACTATAGGAAACAGCGCTACAAGTGCTTCACTCTGTCTTTGTTGTCGGCTTGTGGAAAAGAATCTTGATACTGTTGACTGCTGAACGGTACAACATTTGGTTAGTTCCGTTTCTTGTGGTTATGACGAACCCTTCCAGGGCACCTTGTGGGGATTGACTCACACGCACATACTGGATCCATATTTACTGGCTTCCACATCGCATCACCAAACACACAACAGCACCAGACGGTATCACCTCTCGGCGATGCAATCCTAACGCAATCACGTTCACAGTCTTTCTCTTTACCAAACATCACTCACGTTCCTGCTATCATTCGCGACGAGTAGGAGTGAAGCGTTGAAAACATCGTCAACAGCAGTCTGGTTTGACAGCAGTAGCAGGCGGAATAGTTGTGGAGTGGGCAATCTTACTTTCCGCAGTGTCCACCACGATAAAGGTCGTGATGAGTGTACGGCTCACGTCAAACTTAGCTTGAACACCGTTCCAGCCGGCGAAGCGGGAAGGGATCCTCCCTGGCAGCGCCGTTATTTCTACTAAGCACCGCCAGGGCGCGCAAGCCGGAATGGCGTTCAAGTTAACCCTGATGGGAGCTGTACCAAACACGAGAAGGAGCAAGGGCGCCATAAATATTCATGAAACGTCGCACGTGATAAATGATTCTTCTGCTCTCGCTGCGAACCTGCTCTGCTCTCGATGATGGTTCAAAGTCATTTCTCTTCTCATCTCCATTGTCATCGCTGACTTCGTTCTTTCGTCGTGCTTTAATAACTTGTGAGAGACGAGGAAGTTAGGAAGATGAGAAAAATATCTCCGGGGATTTTCGTGCCGACGGATCATGCAATGCGAGAAGATCATTCTTAAGGTTTCTGTTCCTTGCCTGGAGCACAATAGCAGATCACTTCCGAAAGTATGATCTCCTTGTTGCAAAGGCTTCACGGTTCAGCAAACGCCGTCTTTTCAAATATCAATGCGTTCATGTGGCATACGTACGGGCTTTGTGCACCCCGTTGACAAAGGTTACTTAAATTTTCTTCCGCACATGAGGATGGTAGACGCTTATGAATCATTTACAGCGGGGGCTCAAAATATGAGTACTCTGTATAATCTGCATTATAACTGTATATGTAAGAACCCTGGCGAGACGAGACTATGTTGAAGGGCAGAGGATATCGAACTAGCGCTCGTACCTCGTAATCACTACTGTCTTTTATTATATTTTCCCTCGGTACTTTACATTGTATAGCCTCGGTGATGTTGAAAGATATAGCCAGAAGCATAGCCTATGTATAATAGCGCAAACAAAACAAAAGATAAAGAAAAAATGAAAGTGGATAGTTTGTGGTTACTGAAATTTAGCTGGTATCAAACTACGTAACAGATAAACCGTCTAAAATTACATAAAATACGAAAATGCAGTTGAAAATACTTTTGAGTCTTTCAGATGTCTAACGCTGCTGTAAGGGAATTCAACTCGAGTTGCACAAGGAAGAAACATTGCCTCGGACACTTCATACGTTTTTCATTCCAAGGGGTTTCTGCCGGAGCTGTTGTTGAATGCAGTGCGCTAATGCGAAGTCTTTCATATTTCTGCACCAAAAACGCACATGGCAAAAAGCTGTGCTGCCCTTGCTAATCACCCTTGGTATTCTCGGTTCTGCCGCAGAACCATGGCGATGCAGAACTTGTGCATGACCTCTCTTGCGCAAGCGACTCGACGTTGTGGAGGGATTTAAATCTTTCGATGTTAAAGTTGGAGACTCTTCGCCGGTAGTAATAATAATAGTAATAACGGAAAATCCTCTGCTAACCCACCTAGAAGGAGGTTACGTATAAAGTAGCTGGGAACGGAATGCATAATTTTGAAGCGGGGTTGAGCACTAAGAACGTGAAATGAACACGAAACGTAAAAAAGAAATACCAATCAGAAAAAAGTAAACCGCAGAAGCAAGGCGCTGAGTAACGTGGGAATACGTGGTTGGGAAACTTCAGCGATAATAAGTATAAGGCTTACTTAAGGCTTAAGGGATAATACTAGTGATTCTCGTCATCTTGCACTTCGAAAAATTACAGACATCTCGTCACGTAGTTGAATGTTTTCGAAGGGCTGCAGTGAATAATAGATGCGGCAGCTCATCTCGTCTCTTAGTATATTAAGGAGGTATTAGGAGCTGTCAGTGAGGGATTTTTTGGATGGGAAAATTAGATTTTTTTTTAGGTGGTTGAGGCGTGTTTTTGCGTATTACACGCACGCGTGTGGTCAGGTCATTTTACAGCAATTGGGTTATAAAAATTAAGTTTGGAAATATTCATTACAGAGTGTTTGTATACCCAGCACGTTCTTTATATGGTTAGTAATACATATAGCCAGAGGAAGCCACACACTGAGGGAAAAAAAAAAGGAACACGTTTTAGTCCTTTTAGAGACGAGATGCACTGCCACAAGTCCATTGGCTCCTTTCGTGATTAAATTGGTGGATGTTTGTGCGATGTTAAGGGACTATTTGCAGAGCAGGGGAGGAAGTTATGTTAAGAGTTAGGTAACAGAAAGGGAAGTGATGTCAATCTAGGAACTATAAGCTTTGCTTCCTACCCAATTTAGCTTTGCCCCCAATCTGCTCCCCAGTTTAGCTTTGCCCCAATTTGCTACCCAATTTACCTTGGTCCCCAATTTGCTCTCCAATTTACCTTTGTTCCCAATTTGCTCCTCAGTTTACCTTTGTCCCAAATTTGATCCCCAATTTACCTCTGTTCCCAATTTGCTCTCCAATTTAGCTTTGTCCTCAGTTTGCTCCCCAGTTTAGCTTTGTCTCCAATTTGCTCTCCAATTTACCTTTGTTCCCAATTTGCTCCTCAGTTTACCTTTGTCCCAAATTTGATCCCCAATTTACCCCTGTTCCCAATTTGCTCCCCAATTTAGCTTTGTCCTCAGTTTGCTCCCCAGTTTAGCTTTGTCTCCAATTTGCTCCCCAATTTACCTTTGTCTCCAAGTTGCTCCCAAATTCTTTGTTTTCGACTGTAACAAAGCAACCTCACGCTTCTGCTGAACAAGGTCGCGGCACTTCCATAGTGGTCGACTATAGGGGTAAGAAGAAGAATATAGGTATAAAAATAAATATAGTGCATTGTGAAATGAGGATAAAATGCAGCGGGGGTTGTCCTGGTTGCAATAGGTACTCGCTGCCAGTGATTCTTAGAGAGGGTCATCATTGTGAAACTGTTGGAGAACTGAATGATCAAATAGCGTATTTTAAACAGTTAAATATATCTAATCTAACACAATATAATATTAATGTTGCACAATACAATAATTCTAAAATATATTGTAAAACTGTAAAATACATCTAACCAAATGAATTACATTCGCAGTTAATCAACCCGATGAAAGCGGGGAGGGGGATATGTTTATTGGAAAAAGAAAGAGAGGAAAGGGTAGTCGGGCACAGGCCGACTTGCTATTCCTAAAAGAGAAAAGAAGAAGGGGCCGACACACACACACACACACACACAAAAGTAAGTGGACTTAGAGGCTGGTCGAGGGACCGGAGGCATGAAGGAAGTGCAAGAGGGTGGCCGTGAGCGTCGCCTGGTTGTGCAGGGCTGGGCCGAGCAGAGTGGCCAAAGAGAAGGTGGGGTAACCAAGTTGTCGTAATTCGCGTTGGAGGACGAGTCGTTGAGGGAGATATCGGTTCTAGGATAAAATACAGCGCTTCCACGCAACAAGTTGTGCAGTTAGGGGAGTTCGACCGGCGCATTTTATATAGGAGTGAGGGTGTGCGTGCAACATTCTTTCGAAGGCGATGGAGAGACGTGGTTCTTCTACTCTATTGCAACGACAGGCAATAACAAAGTCCTGCAGGGGGTCAATGGGTCGTATGAAAGAGTCATATGAGGTAGTGTCCGCTCGGAACTGTCGGGTACGGACACAGCGCCTGGGGCCGATGTGCAGGGACTCGACAGAGACCGTTAGGGGTAGCAAGGAGAGCTCCGGTACATGCTGCGCGTCTCGCCATTGTGTCTGCTCGGGTGTTACCAAGAAGGCCAGCGCGTCCCGGGGTCCACTGAAGGGTCACAGATTCACCATTGGCCGCGAGTTCGGTCAGAGCCTAAAGTATGAGTACAAAAGAGGGCGAGAGAAGCCTTGCTGTCAGTCAGAACCACCCACTGCAATGAAAGCGGGGTCAAACCGACCGTCAAAACGCACCTTCTCTCGTCACTTCACATTTTCTAGGTGATCCCTGGACACTTTCGGAAGACTTGCTGCGGTATCTCCACTGAGCCTCCGGACGAAACCTGCCCTGGCCTGACCCGACTCAACCCAACTTAACCTAACCCAACCTAACCTAACCTAGCCCGGAAGAAGAACAGTCTCTTTTCGAAATATCGGCAGCTCTCGTCCTAAGGCTCTTCTCTTAAAATTTCCTCGCCAGTTCGATGGATTTTCTATCTGTCTACCTTCTTCTTCTTCTACCAATGAGATAATGGCCGTGAACCACTAAAGGAGATTGGCCAGGACAAAAGGGGCGAGAGATGTTTGTCTATGTTTGTGCAGTAATGATACCTTTACTGCTTGTTTCTGTCCTCTTATCTTTTGCTTCTTTCAATCGATGTTAAATCCACGCGGGACTAACGGTGCTTCTGGGCTCCAGGTCTGCCGAACGCAGCACAAGGCGCAGCGGGATGCCCGTTCCTTTCATGATTATAGCCAGCCGGTTATAGCTCAGCCCGGACTAATAAAAAATACATTTAAAAAAATATATAAAAGCACAACACCAAAAAAAGTAAGGGGAAAAGACAGCAGGACAGCAAAAGGAGGACCACATCGCGAGCGGTTCTGGGATTTGTGGATGTATCGTTTCTTTGACGCCACGAGAAAGCGAAGCGCCCTGGTGTGTCATCCTGGAAGGATGTGCACGCACAGTACAGGTTTGCTTACGTGATGCCGGCCAAATCTAGTAACTCACAGTTCAGAGCTCACGTTCATTTTCGTCAGGATTTTCACCGGAACGTATACGTTGCGTTTGAACATACTTTTAAGTAGATCCGTTATCCTGCTTCAGTGCAACGGCGTGTATGCAACATATCTGTATCGTGGAAGTATCCTGGGGTACACACAGTACACAGGGCTTACTCAGAACGAAGTGCGGAACACTGAGACACGTAAAAAAAAATAGGGAAACTTCATACGTTGTACACTCTAAGAGTAACAGAGTAAATAAGATTAAAGGGAGTGTAACTATGACTTTTACTCTCTTTCTGTACTCTTTTCTGCCCATCTTTACTCTGATCACCCCGCCTTACTCCTCCGATGTTCTCTTTACCCTGCTATGACGACTATGACGTTTCCATACCACGCTGAATACGCAGGTTCCCGTCCGTTGGCTACCTGTACTCTAAAACCGCGGCTTGTGAGTGATCGCTAAAGTATTTTCATGTTAGTGAGCCATCCTTTTCAGCTCAAGCCTCAGGCTGAGTCTGTCGTCCGGCCATACAACCCCTCTCAGTGTGTATACGCCCAGGGCGCACAGGGCCTCAACGTTTCTTCATCAGTAAACAAAAAGCAGTAACAAAGTAACGTAAGTGAAGGAGAGTAACATAACTTTGCCCGCATCCACGCAGAGTAATTTTTACTCCCTTGCTGAGTTAAGTTATACATCAGGGCGACAGTGTAACGCGCTATCGAAAAAAAGAGTGAACATTACGCTAAAAAAGAGTGATCTTAGTTGCAAAGATTTTACGCTGCAAAAAGAACAACAACAAGAGTTCGGTAAGGAATGACTGAAAAATCGGAGGAGAGAAAAGGAAAGGTAGATAGAAATAAAAACTTCAATAAAAGAGGATAGAGAATATCATGCACAACATGAGCCTACGAAATACGTGAAGCGCGAAAACAAGAAAAAAGAAGTTTTCATGTTGTTTTGCATTTTCTTCTGATCAATAAATCAAAGCTGTCAATCAGTCTTGGGAAGTAACTTAGTTACAAGTAACTATTTACAGTAACTAGTTACAAAAAATTTAATCATTGTCTGTAACTAGTTACTGGTACGGGAAATGTAACTTTTAACTGTAACTATGTACTTTTCTGGCTAACTAGTTACTGCTTTTCGAAATCGTAGGTTTTCCATTTCGGCGCATCACACTTCATTTGTCTTCCCTTTTCTTTTTTCTTTTTTTAACGACCTTTTGACCGCCTCTGCCGTTATGCTGTAGTTCCTTACTCTCAAAACAATAAGGACTGCCATCTTTGAAGAATAGAAATGTGGCACAGCATGGGCTGCCACTGAAAAGAAGCATGTGTCATATGACCGCCTTGAGTTTCTACACGCGAAAGAAACAACGAAAATCAGGACGGGACAAAGAAGAACTGTACAGGAGGCCGAGGTATTCGAGAGGTGGAAAGAAGGCAGCCGCAGCACCCTAGCTGCCCTGGATGATTTCCCAATTATAAGAAGAACATTGGTTAAATATAATACCGGCATTCCCTCCAGCGCCCCAGCTGAGCGGCTTTTCAGCGTGTTGCCGGGATATTTTCTCAATTAAGAGAGGTAAACCCAGCGATGCGAACTCCGAGCAGCAGCTGCTCTTTAAGTGCAATATGTACCGATAATATGTATATGGTAATAGAAGTAATTCTGCGATAAAAGTTGATACATCCTCTTCATTACTAAATTTTCTGAAAGTAACGGTAATTTGTAACTGTAACTAGTAACTGTAACTTAACTAGTTACTATTTTCTCGATGTAACTGTAGCCATAACTTAACTACTTTTTGGCTCGGGTAATTGTAACTATGACTAGTTACTTTTCAAAGTAACTTTTCCCAAGACTGCAGTCAATCTTCTGAGACTGGCTCGCCTGAGCGACAGCGACAGCGTCAAAAGAATTCTTGTTAACTTCGACAAATGTGTTCCGCTTGAAGTCACACATAACAAGCGTTAGTGTTACTCTTTAGGTTGGCAGCTCCAGTCGCTGCGCCACGACACGTCAATATTGTTTTGGTAGGTGGGGTACTCAAATAAACGCTGTACAGTGAACCCTCGTTAATATGACCCCCGATAATCTGACATACGCGCTTTACGACCATGCTCCTGGGGAACAATGCAGTGAAACCTCTGCAAATCTCCCCCGTTAATATGACAATTCCGCATTATGACCAAAATTTTCCTGAACGACCATGGTCATAATAACGAGGGTTCACTGTAATTGGTTTTCATGAGGGAACTCGTAATCACGGGGGAAGTGATGCATTTAACTTTTGCTGCGGCATCATCGACAAGCTGAAGATTGGGCCCAAAAGGGGACTACGGAAACGGACCTAACAAATATGGAAGGGAAATGCAAAAATAGCAATTCGCACACTTTGAGAACTGAACCCCACAGAACGACCAGTCTGAATTCTCTCTCGAGGTGTATTATCGTCACACGCTGTCGTTATTGTATCGAACCAAGTTCCCCAAGGTAATGACGGACGCGCGTGGCTAAAATAAGATTGCTGAAAAAAAGAAAGACAGAAATCGAGAAATATATAATCAGGAACTACCACGTATAGCAGCACGTGTCCATTGTACATTTTTCTTCCGTTTCGCGGTGAGCTTTGATACCGCCCAAGAAAGAAGAAAGTGAAAAGGAAGAACAGAGAATGAATAGGTACAGAAAGCAAATAGGAACAGCACTGTTCTCCCATCACTCTCAGACACATATTTATACTTTATGTGCTCTCCCATATGGAAATGACGCTTCTAACCAGACAATCCGGAGCAGTCCCCATATCATCCCCATATCATCGTCATCATGTATTTCTCTCTCTCTCTCCCTCCCGGAGCAGTGTATAGCACATGCAGAGAGAAGAATTAAAATGGATGCAATGACAATCCGTTAGCAAAAGACGTTAGTCTTGCTTGTATATGCTTGTCTTATGCTTGTTTTCTGCTTCTTATATTTTTATGTACTTTGACTAGTATATCTTGACTAGTAGAAGGTCCTGGATGCATTGGAGAACGTTGCACTTTAAACTGCCACATTTCATGATGCACAACCTCAGCCGCTCATGAACCTCTCGGAGAACGCAAAAGGTTGTGTGAAGGTTTTAAGCGGAGTGTGGGAGGAGAGCGAATCAGCTTGCGGAGCGCAGCCTGATTCGCTCTCCTCCGTCACGTGGCGCTGTACACGGACACCGCAGTCACCCCGCTACGACGCCGGCTTTTCTTCAAAACGGGGCTTCTAATGCTAACGCATTAATAATGTACGTACGTATCTAATTTTGTTTACGGAAAAGCTGCTGCACTTTTTTTATTTGAATTAACTTGATGCATTCCGGGAATTCGGAATTGGAATTGGAAATGAAAGAAAAATATGGAGATGTTAGTCCCGACCCATTCGGGACTGGCTATTCCAAAAATTCGTTTTTTTTCCTTCTTTCTTTTTGACACGTTTGACAAAAATTGACACGTTTTAACTTCGCCTGATAGTCCGAAACGCAGTATTCTGGTGAGACAGAGGAAGTGGCAGTGTCTCCAGACTCTGACGACGTCTAATTTCAGACGTCTAATTTACAGCAGCCTCCCGTCAACGACAGGGTTTATCGTCCAACAGAAGAGTTTCTGTCGTCCAATCCTCCTTCCACGGGCCACGTGTGTTGGATTAGGGTCAATATACCCGCAGCGATTCGATTACCACGTAGACGGCTGTTTATGTGCAATAATGCCGTCCAAGAAAAACGAAACAAACACGTGAAGGGACTATTCGAGCGTCACATAGTCAACACCCAGCTGTACTGACTTCATCTGCTATACTTGGTCTCATGATCCCGGCTTCGATCCCGGTCGAGGAGGATAGCTGCGTGGGAGAGGTAAACATTGCTTCCCGGGCATCGCGTGTCGGAGATTCCCGGGGCACGTAAAAGAACCCCGGGTGGTCGAAATTATCCGCAATCTCTGCACGCTTTGGCACGTGGCGCGTGTAGTTACGCAAGCGTGAACGGACTCATCTTGCGTGTAAACGTACTCCCCGTCATGATAATATATCGTCGTCTACCGCAGTGTTTCCCAAGGTGTGGTCCGCAGACCCCTGGGGGTCCGCGACCGTCTCTCACATTTCAGTGAGCATTTTCGTCCCCACAAACACGCGCTCGTACATGCTGCCCGATTTCCAAACACCCAGAACTTCCAAAATTGCTACTAGCATGCTTCAACGGCTAGCTTCTAATTTCCTATAGAAAAGTCCTGCAATGCGCGTTTGTCCGCGTCTACACATACAAACAAGAAGAAGAAACCAGTCCGGAATCGTTTCTAAAGCTGTATCGAAAGCACGCAGCAGCTGACGAGGTTGCTGGTTATGCACTGGCTGTGACGGTGTGTGTGTGTGTGGGGGGGGGGGGGGGGGTGCGGGGTCCGTGGATGGGTTCTCATCGCTTCCGGGGGTCCGTCACTGCCAAAAGTTTGGGAAACACTGGTCTACCGTCTCTTCCGTCTTCTTATTCGGTGCATTAGCCCAAGGAGGTTATGTAATTGCTGGGTAAAACACAAGAGGCACTCCGTACATTACCTTTCATTATCCGCCACACTCTTATAAAAAGGGTGTACGTTGACTGCTTTTTTTTTTGCCACACATATAACACCCTTTTGGAGAGTACAATTACTCTCAAAAGGGTGTCTCCTCATTCCCTCAAGTAATAGTAATATTACTCTCCGGCAGGGAGACGGTGTTATGCTACTCCCTTGAGGGAGTGAGGAGACACCCTTTTGAGAGTAATTGTACTCTCCAAAAGGGTGTTATATATGTGGCAAGGAAAGGAGTTAAAGTACACCTTTTTTTTTTTGTTAAGAGTGCAGATGGGTCGAGGAGAGCGGAAAACGAGAACCGGTAGAGTAGTATTTTGTTTCTGTATCGCTGTTTTGGAGAGAGTCTTGACTTGGCGATCGTGGCAACATCCTCGATCTATAGATCACTGATTTCCCCTTCAACTCTCTTTCTTCCCCTCTCGCAAGCAGTTTTTTGTTTTGTTATGTTTACATTTTCTTTTTCTGATCCCTATGTATGGTAATACTTCATTTCCACGTATATTGGCGCTTGCTCTTAGCGTATACAGCAGACTGTGTAACCAAGCGCGGAAGTATTTTCGCGCTTTATTTTTCTTCGCTCTCACACGGCTGGCCTCCCTGATAGTGGGCTAAAAGGTATCGCGTCTGCATCTTGTGTGGTGTCCTACTTGCTGCCCTGACCGCGTTCATTTAGTGTGAGGAGAAATGAAAGACGACAATACTTCTTTTAGTATGAACGGTTCGCAGTGCATGGAATAGTATCAATATTCCCTCGGACGGCATCCTGTGCACAGTTTAGGGAAGCATCTAATTGATAATAATAATAATAATAATAATAATAATAATAATAATAATAATAATAATAATAATAATAATAATAATAATAATAATAATAATAATAATAATTCGGGGCTTTACGTCACGAGAAAACTGTGACATCAAATTGTGGTTTCTTTAAATATTTTCCAATTGCTGTTCCTTTCCTATTCCTGATCCTATTCCTACGCCTTTCTGTCTTAACATTCATTAAGAGGTTGCAATATGTGTTTGGGGATGACTCAAGAGAGATAATATGATAACTCAAGAGCAAACACATCGTTTGATGGTTTTATTTTTTCCCCTTTCCATTTCGTACCAGACTACTGAAACTCGCAAATGGACCACCAATAACCATGATTTAAAACCCTACCATTCTTTCACTGCCCACAATGTTTCTATCAACGTTTTTTTTTCTTTTTGTCGATACTTAAACCCGTTCCGAATTCTTAGTTAATCACTAGACGTACATATCTTTGCAGCTACGCAAAGTATTCGTAAAAGCAGGCCTTCTAATTATCAAGCCAATTGTCAATTTTCGGAAGCCGCTTTGAGGCGTTCGCGAAAAAACAAAAACAGAAAACGTTATTTTCAGCGTCGGCATTTACTTGTAACGCTCGTCAGCAGTTCGAAAGGTCTCGTTTGCTTTGAAGCAAAAGCGTCATGCACTCCTCGATGTTCCAGTGCTGAGACCTGGCATGACGTGGGAGACCCATACGAAATAAATAATTTACATATATGGCGCGGTAGGAAGTGCGCCGTCCCTCCACTAGGGGCGTTAAACCCGGTGCCCCAAGCGGTGACACTTGAGCACGTATGGAATAACCCAGGGCAAACTCAAAGCCACGCACCAGCCACTTCGCGTGCGGAACTATATAGCCGCAGCACGGCAGGCAGCTGTGGCCCGGATTCTCATAATGGCCTTAAGAACTCCTTGAACGTACTTCGTCTTCTTCATTCCTTATAACGTTTCACGAACACTCCTTGACTTGAGAAACTCATGAGCTTCTTTGGACGCTCAAGGAGCGGAGCACGAGCGGCATAGCAGTGGTTGGATGGGTGAATAAAGACTGTTGCCAGCACTAGGGCATACAACAACCGCAACTTTATTTTGAGATGATGAATGGGGCTAGTGCATACACAACCATAGTACGACATGATATGCGATACACATATGAAAAAAAGCTGTACTGATGCCGCTGAGCAAGTCCAGCGGTTGGGATTTGCCCTCATTATTATCACTTTGCAGAACAAATTCCGGGTTATCAAAGAAGAGCCGTTGCGCTGTCGGGAGTATTGTTAGTTACCGACACCGCTATCCGTGTTCAAGGTTTCCTCAATCAAGGAGTGCTTGAACTACGAGGCGCGTTTTTATTTCACTAATGCCACTGCAGTAGTACTTTGTCGAGGAACGGCGCTTCTTCTTCTTCTTAACGTTCTCCCGGCGGTCATCTGAAGATGAAGCAGTGAAGTTGTCACGCCGCTGAGCGCGTCGTGCATCTGCGTACGTAGGTACATCTTCTCGAGGTTGTTCATTCCTGGCAGCTTTTCACTTAAGTGGATATGGAAAAAGAAACGGCAGCAACATCGCGGCATGTATGTACAGGGACGATAAGGTATACGTATCCCAACTTGTTTACAAGTACCGTGAGGTCATCGAGAGCAAGAAAATGGACGCAAAAATGATCACACACACACACAAAAAACAAGACCTGGCAATTATTGGCAAGTGAATTCAACAGTGTGCCAGGAGTCCGGCCACGAACAGTTAAACAACTACGAAAACTTTGGGACAATATGAAGGCTTCGATGAAGAAGGAAAAGGCTCTGGAAACGCGGGAAGGATTTCGAAAAACAGGTGCGGATAGGAAATACCTCATGAGAGAACTGGTCTTCTCAGGCTGGAACAACATAGAAGGGACAAATACATACAAAGCCTCAATTTGCCTAAGAAATTAACGATGAAAGATGAAAGTCACTGAAAAGGTTAGCCAGCTGTAGGAGTCGAACCCACATCTTCTGGATTGCCGGTCCAGGGCTCTACCAATTGAGCTAAGCTAACACGCCTTCTCAGCGACTTCCAGGGTGCGTCATCTGAAGGGACAAACCAGCCACTCTCTCTCACTCATCCTCCTTTCACTCTTACATTTTTGCTCACTCATACATACATTCATACGACGGGATCGACGCAGGCGGCAGTTGCCGCCTGCGTCGTGTAAGGCCGTCGTAGAAGGCGTGTTAGCTTAGCTCAATTGGTAGAGCCCTGGACCGGCAATCCAGAAGATGTGGGTTCGACTCCTACAGCTGGCTAGCCTTTTCAGTGACTTTCATCTTTCAGGAAATACCTCGTCGTCTTTTGTGTTCCAGTATCACAACTGATCTATCCAAGCCGTACCCAAGCTATAGCTCGCACCCTTTTCTTCAGGTGGGGGAAGTCAAAGAAGATACATGTCCGCGATAAGTCAGCTTGTGGAAACAGCTGCTCCACACACTCTTAAAAAAAAAATGTGTACTTTAACTCCTTTTTTTTTTTGCCACATATATAACACCCTTTTGGAGAGTACAATTACTCTCAAAAAGGGAGGCTCCTCACTCCTTCAAGGGTGTAGCATAACACCTTCTCCCTGCCTGAGAGTAATATTACTCTCCAGTAGACTTGTCTTGGAACTCCCAGTCGCAGCCACGGAAGTGTGGAAGGATCATGCTTGTAAAAAAAGTAGTGGCGCTGGATAGGTTATAGAGTGAAATCTTTTCTTTTACATCGGATGCCGGAAACCTGGCAGCTCTTTTAGCACTCATCCAGTAGGATGTCAACAGGAAGGGGGGGTCTGTTATTTCATGGGACAACTTTACAATAGTTATTTGAACCGCACTGGGTATCCCCTCGTCCCATGACGTGGTTAGGAGCGCGGATCAAGTGCAGTCCCCTAGACTCTAAGCATTTGGAATTTCGGGCGGCGGATGGAGCTGGTTGGAGCAGATTTCAGACACGTCCATATCGTTTAGTGTACAATAAGGTACAGCGGACAACAACAACAACAACTTCATTTTTGAATTAAAGTGATTGACGTACAGTGGACAATTTGATGGGCAAGTCTGCAGATATGCTTCGGCTGAGAAAAGTTATTCAGGATCGAAGTTGAATCAGAATGGAAGCTGAAATGGAATCGGAGCACTTGGGACCCAAGTCGAAGTACGGTAAATAAATGGATAGAAATGTTGGCTCCCTCAGATTGGGAAATGAATCTCAGCGTTACGACGTGATGAGCGAGCACTGGGATGGCAGAAGCGTCAAAAACCGGCGGCACGGCAAACCCACCGTGCCGTCTTCCTCACACCGTTACACAATGAGGGCGTCAATGCGGACACTGATGAACGTGAGCATATGATCCGTCCAGCAGTGTGGCAGCGTTCCGAAAGTCTTCTCCCGCTACCGCTACGTCCGCCAAGCACGCGACCACACTCCAAGGTGGGCTGGTCTCAGCTTGTCGAGTTGCAGTACCGAGGACATCGACGTGAAGGGACACGATTATACTGAGGCTGGACTTTCATACGAATGCCTTTTTCTTGTGCACGCTATGAAACCATTAGTTTTTCCAGGGGATGTTTGCTGCGTTTTGGATACATGAAAACACATGTGCAATTGTTTGTGCAATTTGACGTCGCTCTGACAGCAGCGAAGTGCGTGTTTCAGATGACTGAATATTTTGAGCTCTAGCTACATGTCAATATTTTGTCAGTTTTCAGTCAGTCAGTTTGTCAGTGTTTCAACATGTCAGTATCGTGGGCCTTAGTTACATGTCAGTATTGTCGGCCTTAGTTACATGTCAGTATTATGGGCTTTAGTTACATGTCAATGTTTTGGGCTTTAGCTACAAGTCAACGTTTTGGCCTTCAGTTGCATGTCAATATTTTGGGTTTTAGTTACATGTCAATATTGTGGGATTTAGTTACATGTCAGTATTGTGAGCTTTGGTTACATGTCAATGTGTTGGGCTTTAGCTACATGTCAACGTTTTGGCCTTCAGTTACATGTCAATATTTTAGGTTTTAATTACATGTCAATATTGTGGGATTTAGTTACATGTCAGTATTGTGGGCTTTATAGTTACATGTCAGTATTGTGGGCTTTAGTCACATGTCAACGTTTTGACCTTTAGTTACATGTCAATATTGTGGGCTTTAGTTACGTCTAATGCATCTGTTCAGTAGCTTCAAGGCGCTCGGAATCTATCACCCATTCAGTTGTGCACTTGCGGACATAGAAGTCGTTTCTGAACGCTGAAAACGACTGCGCAGTGAACTAACACTGCAGTGCAAAATGTGCACACTAAAGGGTGTGGCTGACACTGAGGTTCCACCACGGTGTAAGAAGAGAGAGAGGTGTCTGGACGGAGCTCCTCCGGCGGTCGAAATTGTGTTCGTTGTGCGCCACAATGACGCCAGAGGCGCTGCGCGGTTGAGGGCCCATCCATCCGGATACGTGCGATTCTCATGCTGCCGATCGTGGAGAAGATACTGATTCAGCGCACAGGTTGTTGGCAAACTCATGTCAACTCTTCGTAATGCACTTATGGAGGACGGATTACGAATAGAACTGCAGTTCCACGGCGTATGAATCGTTTCTACAAGGGGCTACGCACCCGAACCTCGACGGCGTCATTGCTTCAGGAGAATGGTGACTGCCTCAGACTGCCTCCCGTGGAAAGGAACATGCACAACCTAAGCCATTCTCAGAAATCCAATACATGTTTATTGCATAGATTGAGAAGTTACCCGTCAAAAAGAACTCGTTACAAGTTAAGTTACCGTGTGCAAAATGTAACTAAGTTAATAACGAAGTTCTTCAGCCTGAACTGTAACTCGCAGTTACTGAGTTACTTTTAAAAAAAACGAGTTACTTCCAAGTTACTTTGATTTGTTTCGATTTCAGTCTGTCTACCAATGTCATGATGACGTTTCTCTGGTAGAGGTCTATTCGAACGCTAACATCTTACTCCGTGTGGGCGCACAATGGGTCATCTTCATTTGAGTGGCAGCGGTTCTGACTTCCTGAATAAAGAACTGTCCTTGATTGAATATCACGTTTTATGGCAAAATGCCATGAAGGAACCGGAGAGAAAGCAAGAAAATACGTGGACGTGAGTGAAAAGCGAGATAAAAGTAACTTGGAACTTAACTTAACTTACTTTGGCAAAGTTACCTGAAAAAGGAACGAGTTCATTTGAAAGTTACCACGCCGCAAAAGTACCGAGTTAAGTTACAAGTTACCAAAAAAAGGAACTTAGTTACAGTAACGAGTTACTTGTAACGAGTTACCTCGAACTCTGGTTTATTGCACATGGACATGGGCAACAACGGAATTCCTGTCTGCTTTGACGGTGACTTCCGCCTGACCTGCGCACGAGTTTTCATCGATCTGTAATGGTTGTCGTTCCCTGTCAGAAGCAACTCATACGAAACGTCAAAGGACATACCTGCACGGTCACCCTTCGTAGTTTGAGTATAGCACAACGATCGAATTCCTATCCGCTTGTCGCTTTCTTTTCCTCGACAGCTTTGAGAGATGTGTGAGTTGTTGCTGCAGAGAACTATGTGCTCGAATGTCGGCGCCATCATCGACGCCTCCCGAGTAAATATAAATACGCAAACGTCGTTTTGGGAAAGCAATGGAGATATTTATTGCACATGGACATGGCAAATACAATGTTGCTGTGATAAGCGCTTTTGGAGGGGAGTAAAACTAAGCAGTGTTCACTACTTCCGGACAGAGGAAACGCAGAGCTGCTGTGCTAAACGCACGCTGACAACAGGTAAAATTATGTAAGACACTCAGTGCACGTACATAAAGGTAACACAAACTTGCTCTCCGAAACGTTGAATGGCAATAAAATTAAGTAAGATACTCACTGCAAAAAAAATAAAGTGAAGTTGCTCTCGCAAAAACGTGTTGACTAGAAGTAACATTAAGCACAATGTTCACTGCGCATAAGTGGAGGCAACAGAAAGTTGTTCTCACAAACACATGCTGACTAGAAGTAAAATTAAGTACAATGTTAACTGCATATCAGTAGAAGTAATGCAATGTTGCTTACACAAAACATGTTGACTATAGGAACAGAACTAAGTAAAATCCTCACTCCACAAAAATAAAGGAAACTAAGTTGTACTGACAAAAACATGTTGACGAAGTAAAATTAAGTACAATGTTCGCTGCCCATCAGTAAAGAAACGCAATGCCTCTCTTGCAAACACATGTTGACTTAGAGTAAAACTAAGTAGAACAGTCATTGCACAAGCTTAGAAAGTTTACGTAGTTTCTTGGTGCGGTCTTCAATGTCCCGTTTCCTCTGCTTACAGTGGTGCCTCATCCTCATAGTTACATAGTGATGCAACAGCTGCGCAACGATGTCTGTTTTGTGTACTGGGCACGGGAATGCCAGATTAAAGTTCTCAAGAATGTGGTTAATTGTCAGCTGGTATGCAAACTTATCATCAATATGTTTCTGGAACTGGATTTCGGCTGCATGCAACAATCTGAAGACATTTAGTGTGGGATGTCTAACGCCTCCTCGTGTTTTGCAATTTACCAGAGCTGCCTCAGGTAATTCAGATAATGCAACGCGCACTATGAGGCCGTCACGGCATGCTTTGCAGGAGGATGGTTTCGCAAACCTTTTGCACACAAATCCAGAAACATAATAAATTATACAGTCTGCAACAGTTGAGACCGAATACGAATGTTCCAGAACTGTATCTGGTTCCACTTCTTCCGTGACGTGTCCACGTAGTCGTCGTTTCGGTTGACTCAACATTGTCTCCTCCTTTTCCGTGCTTCTAAAACAACTTTGCACATCCTCTAAGCTGAGACACGGTAATGATGCTGGACGGTCACTACTTTCGACACTGCAGTTCCCATACTTAGGGGGCTTGATTAAACTGTATATGGAGAGCATATTGTAGAGTTGCAGAAATGTTGGCATACTAGGGTGTTCACTTTGTCCACTCACGTGGCGCACAACGCCGAAGAAACGTCCAAGAACGTCTTGGTTGAATTTAGCTGTCAATACATACTTGAAATTGCACTTCTCCAGCAGGTACGTAGAGAGATCGATTGCAGACTGAATAGTGACACGTAAGCCTTCAGCTGTGGACTCTGTCAGAAAACTGTGTCGACCAATTTTCCCTGATGTTAATTCCATCTCCCAAGAGTTGAGCCACTCCTTAGCAGAACGCAGTACATCGAAATCTTTAGAACCACGTCGTAATCCCTCACCTGGATATCGTCGATTTAAAGCATCAAAGAGGTCATTCAGGCGTAGGGTAAACTTAACTGTCGCTTTGGTGTCCTCCAAGCCACCTATGCTTCTGGAGGAATAAAATTCAAGCCCTTTCGCCACACTTCTGCTAAATAATTGAGTCGCCAGCTTTACTTTCATCTTTTCCGTGTTCGAAGGATTGAGGTGAGAGTAGGTTAGCTTGGGGCAAACCCTAAGGGATCCAGTAGTCTGCGAGTCCTGGACATACAGCCTATCATAGTGCCTCCAGAGCACGTTCTGACCGTCAATCTTGAATGCTTTTTGGCTGTGTAGTCTGTTGCGAACACATTTGACCAGATGTGGGGCATCTGAAGACAGATAAATCATCCGATCATCATCAACTGGATGTAAACACGAGTTCTTTGCGCCTTCCAGGGTTCCACATATCGAAAGGTTTTTCCACGTAGCCCTATTTGTTGATGCACCATCACAAACAAGAGCATCGACAAATACGCCAGCATCCTCAAGCATCAGTATTGCTTTGATGATCAGCTGTGACAAGACAGTCCCTTTTGTTGGGCCTTTACCCGCAAATACAGCAACAGGCTGTGAATAGCTATCACCAAATGACTGGAAAGTAAATACAAGTCCATGATCAGCTAGTTCATCGCGTGTGGAAGCTTCTTCGCCGAAGTCTGAGAATCCACTGTATGTCATCGTCTTTGCGTTCACATTCATTTCTTTCCTCACACGAACGAGTGACAAGTACTTTCGTACTGTTGAAACACAGGGTAATGGCATAATATCATTCTCCCTTAGGAACTTGTATGCTGAGGGGCTGCGGATGTGCAAGAGAAGGCATAGCAACAGCCACCCTTCCGTGTATCGTCTGCTTTTCCGATTAGTATACCTTGATGCAGAGATACACTCCTTGATCAGCATTAGCTGAGCCTCTGGCAGATGAAACTGGCCAAGCTTGGCATCCAAGCTTTCAATACACATCTTCTGCAAGTTGTTTTGTACTTCCTTCAGTTCATGAGACAATGCCTGAACTTTATTTGCTAAGCGACCTCTAGACCTTTTTAGTGCATACTGAGCTCGCCTTAGTACTGTAATCCTTTCCTTTGGGGCAGTAGGGGGAAAACGATGGTATGCTGGTGTCTTTTTCTCACTCTTCCTGCTAAGAACTCTCTTTTCGTGGACTCTCAGAGTGTTGTCCAAAGAAGAACACTTGTGGCACACAGAAGTTGCATCAGTGCCGAGAACACTGCATTTGTTATGCCTCCAAGTTCCATTGAGATCTTTAGAAGCACACTCTGGGTGGGCATGAGGGTAAGCGCTGAGGGTCGGACCACCTCTGCAAAGACGCACTTCACTTACGAACTTCAACACTTGTTCCACGTCCTCAATGCACAGCAACTGGTCAGGTGTGCATCCGATGTCTTTCAGCAAAAATGTCTTTCCATGCAATATGACTGAGTGAGTATCCTCTGTGATGCTGACGACTTTAGTCGTCACAACTTGTGTTGTTTGAGTACTGTCGCCTGTTGACGGGTGTACCGTGATATGTTGTACTTCAGAAAACACTATATTCTGAACGCCATCCAGGTCAATTCTGTGACATCCCCATGCTGGAGATGGCAGTGCTACTGCTGAAGGATCTTCGAATAGGCTCATAAAAACCGAGGATTTTGTAGAAGGTGATGGGCTGTGGCTGACCTCCATGCCTGCGCTTCGGTGACGATCGCCATTGTCTTTCTGGCCTGCGTCTTGCGAGTTTCCGCCGCCTGAGTTACCGCCAGACTGCAATAGAGGTGGCTTTGTGTCACGGCTGATTCACTCGAAACAAGCTTATATGTCAAAAGGCAAGGCCAGCACAGTTACCTTTCGCGTTTCAGCGGGATTCCGGTCTCCTGATCGCTTCTTTGTGTTTCGATTATGACACTGTGCACCATGATGACTCTCCATATCAGCCTGACCTCCGCCCTGTGAGTTGCTGTCCCGCGAGCTTTCACTGACCTGCAACGCAACCATATACTTTCCTTTCTGAAGTGACTCATACAGACCAATCTGCACGTCTAAAAACGTACCTGTACAGTTGTCCTTGGCATTTTGGGTGGCACAGCGATGGCGTTCCTGTCCGCTGGTCGCTTTCTTGGTTTGCACGATCTTGATAGGTAAGTTGGGCAATTCGGAAATAGCGTGGGCACCGCATCCTTTGACAAAGTTGCACGACGGGCTGAACTGGCGATGACGTTTCCGTCGTGAACGGCTGCCCAAGTTTTGACAATGTAACGCTCCTCGAAGTGCAGCTCACACACTTTGTCCTTGGCGCCCAACACACGATCTTTCCGCGGTATTGCCCGTCGCCACGCATTCAACCGATCAGGGTCTGTTGGGACAGAAAACAACGATACTTTGTCCCTGCAGGACTTGTAACCGGTTCGGCAACCCGGGGCGAAGCACTTTCCAACCATTTTTTGGCGTCAAAAGTTCCACGTGCAGCAGCCATCACCATAGACGTAGGAGGAAAAGAAGGCCCACAAGACGGGTGCTGCCCCTCGCGGCGCCTCCCCGAACAACGAACACATCTTCGACATCGGCTGCTCCTTCCGAGTATCGGCCGTTCGGACACCTCTCTCTCTTCTTACACCGTGGGTTCCACCAAGCATTGGACAAGATGGCGGACGGTAGCAAGCGTACAGGACAGAGTCACGTACCGGAACTGAGGAAGTGCGGTCTGTGGAAGTGCGCGCATGTCTACTGGTACCAGATCCACGGCCAACTCCACGTATAACCAACCGGCAGTACTGCCCCTTCGTTGTAGGTACTGGACGACGCCTTTCGGAACGAGAAAAGGGTGGTGTACCTTGCGCGAATTTATAACGACTACCTCCTGCCAGAGCCTGTTGACCCTCGCTATCCTCGAAGCATGCGAATTAGAGTTCCCGATTACAGAAGGAAGTACGCTATGCCAGAATAATTCTAATCAGTGTGCCGTGTGCCTTTTGCTAATCGAGACAAGGTCATGTGATGTCGGCAGCCTCGACGAGGACGGGAAATAAAGCTATAGTGGATTTCTGGAAGTTCCTGCGCGGATAGGCAAGATGACACTCACAATGACAATTTGTTATGAAATGCTCTCACTCCGAGATCCACGAACTGAAGGTCACTTCCAGACGAATGGGACATCAGAGACCCAGTTCACGGCATGCTGATCTGTACTTGGGCGAAGTCTGGGGCCGTGGTTAGTGATGACCAGGATGAGCACACCAGACCAAACTGGAAACCTCCATTCGCACTTTACGTTCCAAGCAGCTGTATGGTCGACGCACACACATTTTTCTCATATACCCTGCTTTTCTTCCGTTTTCTTCTTCTCTTTTGCCTTTGTCCTCCTCCTCCACTGATGTCCAAGGATATGGGAAACGCTATGCAGCCTCTTTGCAGTTTTATTTCATTTCCGTTGACTGTGAAAGTAAACGAAGCGTTTTGCACCATCACAACGTGGTCTGAAATTTGTAAGCCCAGGGTGACAGGAAATAAAGAAAACAGGTTGCGGTTTCGTTTCGCAATTTCCGCGTAATGTCGGTAGGCTATAACATGTCGACACCAACTTGTTTCAACCGCGTCGTGTCCAACCTAGGTTTTTTGTGTAACGAGAGATTTCGTTTATTATATGCGCAAGCATTGCAGAAATCACAGGAAACGACTGGTGACTAACCCTTTCCCCCGTCAACAACACAGCACGGAACAGGAACAGATGAACGAAGAATTTCAGGACGCCTATGCGCATTCACAAGCCGCGCCACTAATTGTTCCGTCTGGCTGAGCGCGATATGCGTGTTTACAGTGGGCGTTTATGTTTAATCGCCCGGAAGCGCTCGGAGCGAATATGTCGTCACAGAGCTGGCTCGAGGGCGTATGAGAATTGGCACAGATCCGCCCGCTTTCTGTTTGGATATTCGCTCAGAGTCACCTCCGAGGCAGCTCGCTTCGCTCGGAGCTTGGAGGGCGAGCTCGCAGATCCTTCCTGAGCTAGAAGATGACGGCTATTTTGAAAATTTGAGATGGCTTTCACCCAGACAATCTAGACCGCTGTACCACACGAACCAGTTATGGAATGAGTGCTTAAAAATGCAAAACTCTATGACAGGTGTCGAGAAACAACTTCTGTAACACAGGTTTTGATGCAGAGTTTGCAGCCAGCGTCGTGATAGACGAAAGCGCGAGTGGCCCCGCGTGAACGGCAAGCAAATCGGTTGTCGTCGTCGTCTTCCACACACTATGTGCAACATGGAATGAAACGTGAAATGATGTACAAAAAGAAAAAAGAAGGAACACAAAATCAGAAAAACTGACAGAAGGGAAACCATTCATCAAGCCACTAACGCATAAACGGTGCCCCACGACGAACACCAACGGAAGCAGACGACACAGCAATAGATACTGCGCAAGCGCAAACCCGTTGTCGCTCGGTTGCGTATGGAATTTAATTTTCTCCTCGCTTTACATCCGACCGATCGATTTCCGGTTCCGTGACGCACTTCCGCTCAGCTCGGGTGGTGGTGGTGGTGATAGGGCTTGCCGTTGTCGGCCACACGTATGTGGGCAACGTCACGACTCACGCCCTGGGGGAATGTGCGTCCTGGGCCGACTTCTAAGGGAACTCAGCTCGGGCTCTGCTCCGAGCGAATAAACATAAACGCCCAGTATTGGACTTGGCATGGGTGAGCACGAGCAGTCATATGTTTGCACAAGATTCCGCTTGACCCGTCGCGCGCCAAGAGAAAACAAAAATAACACAAAAAGAAGACGTTACATCAGCGGTACTGCATTTCCAAGCAAGCGCCAAAATGTTGTGAAGCGGTGACTGCGCGAACCATTTCGCTCGCTGCGCCATCCCTCGACGAAGTGCCGGCTATGATGCGCGGCAACCACTTGTGGCGGTTCTTACGAAAGCGGAGTGTTGATCCGTGGCATCCAGCAGAGCAGCGTTCTCATGGCCTTTTCGGTTGACGCATTGCCATCCTCCAGTGAGAACGCTCTCGTCCAGTTCACGTTCCACACAGGAGCCAACCCTGGAGCAGTCAGGCCCCGAATTCACTGCGCTCGCTGATCGCTCTTGCCACCAGAGGCGCTGCGCAGTGCGTACTGTCTTCTGTCTCTTGATAAGGTACTTCCGGCTGCGTTGCTGCGTCATCGCGCGCTTTCGGTGGCCCTGGTGATCGCCAGAACTTCAGCCGTGGCCCTCAAAGGAATGTATGAACATGTTGACGCGACTGAGCAAAGAGCGAGCCAGACTATGAAAAATCGCCAAGACAGGCAACAACGGGTATTACTTGTCCGTTGATGTAACTGCGCGTCACCTCGCTCGCGTAGTTACTTGTTCGCGTTCTTGTTTGAGCTAATCCAAACGTATGCAACATCGCTTGAGAGAAACAGCTCTTCATCATTCACAAAGTCTGAATCACTCGAGCTGTCTTTCTCATTGCTCTCTTGATGTTCCATGCTGTAAACGGACTGCCGACCCAAAGGACGAAACTCCCAACACCCGTCTGTTGCATAAAGGCGGAAGAAGAGAGTGCGGGAGCAGTGCTGGCTCGTCCTGTGCGAAGCAGGAGCGGAAAAAGTGCCCCAGGAAGGAGGAAAGTGCTCTGCGCTGCAGCATACGAATACGCAGCTCCCGCTCTCTCTCCGCATCATCCGAACTTCCCGCGCTCTCCGGGAGCAGAAAAAAGTGTCCCAAGCGCCATCGCTCTCACCGCTTTTATTTCAACTTTGGTGGTTTGACACCGCGTTTCACTGGCATACACTGCATTGTATTCGCTCTTTATTGCGCTACCTCACCTACCTCGCATTCTCCCTGACATTAATCATCATAAGTAGCGAGATAGGTGGCATTCGATTTATTTATTGATTGATTATAGAAAAAAAAAAGATTTATTGTGTGTCACAGTTGCAGTCTTTCTGGGCGCCATAAGTGTGCCCATTCGAGCACGCTTTCTCGGGGCAAATACGTCAGCGCCATCTGGGCAGCGCCACCTGGGCAACGCCAGCGAAGTCTATAGTTAGCACTTGACACATTTGAATCAACCCTTCGCAGAAGGCTCCGGCTCCCCAACCATTTCCGGTTTGCACACGGTGTGCAGAAGAGAGTGTAGTCTGCTTTGATATTCTTCGATGACGGACACGCCTGCATCAAGCGTCCGTGGCGAAAAGCGCGCGTAGCACACATCGCAACAGTCTCGGCGACGTGCACCGTCGTTGATATATTTCTTGACTATTGGGGTGAGATTTAGGATGGTGACACTCCCAACGTGCGCTATTCTAAGGTGTACCTCAGAGGGAAGGGTAGGGTGGCGTTAGGTTTGTTCGTCAAAAAACGAACAGAAGAAGGAGAGGTAAGTCAGACACAAAGTCAACTTGCTATTCCACTGAAAAAGAAAAAAAAAGAAAGAGAGAGAAAGAGAAAGCAAGAGGAGGAGGTGGTATTCAAACGTGCCCATATTTATCTCTAGCCTTGGCCAATTTCCTTTGTGTGGATCAATGCCAGAAAGTAAGAGAAAGAAGAAGAAGAAGATCAACGTGCGAAGCGGGGGCGCGCCATTCCAATCGCCCGAACCACTTCACCAACGACGTAGTCCTCTTCCCTATCGCTGCTTGACCCTACCAGCCTTCGGGATGGGCGAGGACTTCAGCCCCAAGCCAAAGGCCAAAACCCCGAAAACTGCTATAAGCAGACACACTTGGCTCATTGTAGGGTTTGTGACCTTTGCCTTGCTGCTGATGGCCTTCTTGGGGTCTCTCTTCCAACGTAGCATCACCATCGGTAACGTCGACGGTCATACGCTACCCGCAGCCCTCCCCGAAGACTCCGCAGTTGAAGACCTCAGCCACCCCGTCGTTGCCGTCGACGTGAGCGCCATCGGAGTTCCGAAAAAGCGTAAGAAAGACTCGACTGACATCGGGCACGTGAAGGCGAGAGCACGCAAACATAAACGTGCAACGTCACTGATGCCAAAGCCTGTGCTGATGATGGGACCACGGATGTCCAGCATAAGGAACAAGGACACCTTTACGAAGACGAAGCTGCTTGGGAGCCATCGAGCAAATTCGACGACGCGGTCGACATCCCTGCCTGTGACAGTAAGTGAAGTACATCGTCTGGCGACGTCCAAGAAGTCAACGTCCTTGTCTTCTACGAGAAGATCCAGTAATGTTACTCGCACCAACACGACAGTTACGTTGATATTAGGACCCATGAATAGGAGGCGAATAATCACGCTTGGAGCACGCATATCAACGGCACGAATGAGACCAGAATTCGCAAAGGTAGGCAATATAAAATCGCTGTGGAATGATGAAGATGACGCGGTATCCTCCACAAGGCCGACGTCGAATGGTAAGACAAAGGGTGGTATTTCGGTTGGACGTGGTCCATTACCCGTGTCTGCACCGCGGAAGCGGCGAAAGAAAATGAAACAAACTACAAAATCGACCATGGCTTCCAAGGCAAATCGAACGTCCGGACAAACGGCTACGCGCAATGGAAAAGTTGGTAACGTGCCATCAGCTGAAAATAGCAGAGATAGAAAGACGACCACTCATTTTATTGGGAAGAAGCGACGAAAAGTCACGAAGAAGTTAACAACGCGACATACTCTAAAGAATCGCGTAAAGACTATCACGAGAAAGGGCGGAATCGCCGAAAGCACTTCGACACTCCCGAAGCCGACTTCCCCGAGTGGTATTCACGTGAAGGGCACGTCGTCGAAGGCAGTTGAATCATTCAAAGGCAGCAAACGTGAAGAGTTAATGAACCGTGACAGTTCCCAAGGCGCTGAGGGAACACAGGTGACTTTGAATGAGATAGGTGTGCAGGATATCTCATCAACGTCGCGCAAAATGGGAAGTCGTACGAGAAACAGTATCATAGCGCGGAAGACGTCAACAGAACGCAGCTGGTCAACGCTATCCTCGTTCGAAACGACCGAAACAAAGTATGGCGTCGTTACTCCGACTGATGCCGTAGCAAGGCGACTTGTAGGGGAAAATCGTATCGGTCAACCGGAAGCCGAAACGTTTTCCGCAAATTCAACAAGTACACCGTTTAGTCGCATAACTCCGCCTGTCGAGACGAATGCAGGTGAGGTAACAGTTATTGAGGCAGCTGTCACCACCACTCCTTCAATGGAAAAGTCCCCTCGGAAGAAGTACGAACCAATCCTTCCTATCGATGACGTCGAAACTACTGCCTTCGAAGAAGTCATCGTCACTAGCAACGCAACTATCAGTGAGATTGCTGGGACGTTGACGAGGACGGAAACGTTCCTTTCAGAAAAAACAACGCCGTCAGCACTGCACTTGCCACCACTAGAAATGAGTTCCACAACAGCTACAGACACGTCCCGCACAACACTACGTCCAACCGCCTTCGAGTCTACCTTAGAACCGCTTACAGAAAGTTCAGCTAGCCTCAGTCAGCCCACACTGCGCTGGCGCAAAACACGGCGGGAGAACCGTTCTGACGAAACAACTGAGCAGTCAACGAAGCAGCCGTCCGCATTGGACACGCCAAGCTCTGTAGTGCCGAAGGAAGAGAATGCCACTAAGTCACCAGGATTCAGCAGTATCTCAGAGGGAGGACCGGTGACTACTGTGCAGGATAACAGCGTTCGAAAGATGCTAGAAGAAGAGATAAAAAAGTTATATACGTCTCTTAAAAAACGAGCCACCTCTTACGCGCCTGAAAAGGCTACAAAGAAAGGTTCCACAAAGCCTGCGAAACGAGGTGTTCACATCCATCAACTTACTAAGAGGCCGACTCAGATGGTCAGCACAACTGCGGTTCCTCCCAGCGCTAAGGACACGAATAGTTATCACACAACCACTGTGCTTTTAGAAGTAATGTTCAACAACTTTACAACGAGTACATCGCGACTGAGTAAGTATACCGGCGATGTTCAGGAAATTGAAGTTGGTCGCGTGCCTGTACCTGAAGGAACGACAACTAGTGTACTTAACATGTCGGCGACGAGCGTTACAGCAATTGCGTCTCCTAGTACTGTATCTACCGTTGCATCAACAATGGAGTCGTTATTTTTAGCACGTAACCTCACAAAGTCCAAGGAGCTCTCGGTGAAACGAACTCAGTCTTCTCGAAAAACGTCAACCCAGTTTCTTACAGAAACATCGGCCACGTTTCTTACAGAAACGTCGACCCAGTTTCCTACAGAAACGTCGACCCCGTTTCTTACAGAAACAGAAACAGAAACACCTACTACAGTTCAGCTGTCAGCGGCTCCAACGAAAGCAGCAACAACAGCTTCAATGTCACGAACGTCGAGAGCAACAGTGAAAACACCGCGAACAACAGAAACATCAACATCTTCAACACTGATGGAAACAACGAAAGATACGACACCAGGAAATCGAGACATGCCTGTGGAAGAGATCCTTCCTGAAGGGCCATACACACTGGAGGACGACGACGTCGCTGTAACATCTTCGCGCGATCAAGTAATGGAAGTGACAGAACCGACCTGGATGCCTCATTATATGATGAAAGATGAAGAATGGATGCCAAAGGTGACTATGAAGAAGGTAACTAAAGCCAGAAAGATGCTGACGACTACTACAACAGGAACGCCTTCTACCACTTCTTCAGCTGTAACCACCGTCACCACCCTCGAACCACCTGTCAAAACTTCCACGCCTTCTAGCAGTACCAGAACCATTAAATCATCTGTCGCAACATCTACCTATTCCACAGTAACCCGTACCGTCGCCCCTTCTGATTTCTCTGAAACCAAGGTGTCAACGCGAGTAGAGGACAGTGCAGTGCAAGGCGCCATATCAACCGTTTGCATGTACCATTCGAGCCACTCGGGTTGGACGACCCGTAGCAGAACGTACGACTTAGAATCATTTCCGTACAAGTACTGCACAACCGTGGTGTACTGTTGCGTCCATTTTCAAAATGAACTTCAGATGGAACGTGGCGAGAAACAGAAGGTCAACGACTTCAAGACGTTGCTTCGTATGAAGAAGAGCTACAGAGCCATGAAAACTTTTGCCGCACTGGGTGGAAGAAAAACTGACAGCCATTCTTTCGAGCTTATCGTCAATAACGACAGCAACAGGGACAGCTTCGGCCATCACGCTCAGTCCTGGTTAAGAGCACGAGGTTTAGACGGGTTGTACATCTACTGGACATACCCAACCGTATCGGAGAAGTTCTTACTCGTACGACGTACTGCGCAACTTCTCGCGCAGCTTCGTAGCACGAGTCTTACAGGCGGAATTATCCTTCCCGTCGAAGACAATCACCTGCAGGGCTTTGACGTACCAGGACTACTGGAGACCATGGCTGCAGCCGGTTCTAGTATATTGTTGGCACCCCCGGAGTTCAGCGATGAGATGTACTCCAAGAGGTTACTTCACCGGCCCGAAGCATTGGCTCAACGCTACATCGACTTCTTGGACTCCACGCACACAGATGGTACGCAGAGATACCCACTTTGTCCGTTGTTCCCCTTGTCTGGATCGTCATTTTTGATGCGGGCCGGCATAGTTGGCGACCAAATAGTACTGCGGCCGTCAGGCAGGGGCAGCCCTCGTGGAGTGTCCGGCGAGCCAGGCAAACTGAGCTACTGCGAGGTCTGTGAGATACAAAAGACCGCTACACGCGTCACGGTGATAAGCGACAACAACATGATGGTGGACAATGAGTATCTGGTTTACACAACGCCGACGTCCTTGGTGAACTTGCTGGTGTCCACAGGAAGACACAGGCCGTGGACGTGCTTGGGTACATGGGGACCGGAGTGGGACGATTTTGCGGGCGCGTGTGGTAATGGCACGTACCCACTGTTGAGGACGTTGTACGAATATTCGATGCACGCGACAAAATATAATCTTGCAACGTATACGTAGTTCTTACTTACTCGAGAAACTTGGACCTGTAAAGGATGAGCAAAATACATTTTCGGAGGACTGCGACGATGCACGTGAGTAGCTCGAGATAACCAACAGCAATCAACGGCTCAGTATAACGGTCCTATATGAGGATCTGCCCCCATTTTGATCGTCATTAGTTTACTATAAATAGTCACTAAATAGGGAGCAGAGTAACGACACTGAGCAACGCCAGCGAGTGATCCCGCCATTTTGGGTCCGGCGCCGCTGCGTTGCCTAGCAACAAGACGCAAATCTCCCCCTTCTCCGCCGGAGAACAGCGCGCGGGAGAGCCAGCTGGCAACCGAGGAAACTAGTTTTGTATGGAGAGGACTCAACATGGACGACGCGTTCTTGGAAAGAGAAACCACGTGACACGATCGGGCCCAACCGCGGACACCGAAGCGGCGGCTCCGGCGCGGAAAAGGATGCGATACTCTGTACCGTACACCTATTTAGTGACTCTACTACAAATAGCGTGTTTACGTAGATATGGGTTGCTCCTATTATGTGACGAATGCCAACAAATTGCTTGATGTTTGTCTGTTCGTTTCTGCGGTACATGGTGTGCAAAAGCTCATGTGAACTGGGACTGAATTTCGCGCTGAGTCAGGCACGAGTATTTTGATGTGATGTTCAGAACTCTGCATATCGCAACTGCATAGATGGCGTAATAGGACCCTTGTAATAGGACGTGGAGGCTCACGTATGAAAAGCACAGCGGGACAACAGTAAAGACAATTCTATGCTGGAAGTGCTCTCTACAGCATAATGCACTTGAGCGCCACCTGCAGACACAATACGTTTTTTTTTTTTTTTTTCTTTCGTTTTTTTTAATGGTCGTAAGTCATATGGTTACTTGAGGTTAGCTCCAGCATTAAGTTCTCAAAAGATTCCAACTTCGAAGGGATCATCTCCAATTTTTTTCTCCTATCACCATCATCATCTTCTTCTTCACCTTCATCTTCCTTTATTCTCGTCGTTCAATGTGCATGACTCTTATTCCCAATTGCGTCGGTGAATCTAATGCAGGCATTTTCGTTTTTATTTTGTTAGCCTGGGCCGGGAATATGCACCCTTCGCTGGTGGTTTCAAACAAAACTCAGAAACAATAGACACTGAAGCTTTCTGCAATTATTTGCGGTACTAGTATTTGTGTGGTGAACCACGCTGTTCACTTCATGATGGATCTTTCTTGCTCCGCCGGGAGAACTCCGATTCGACCGAAAACAAATGAAGTAGTCGCCACTGCCGCATCTTGCGTTTGTTTTCCGCTGGCGTATTCGGGTTAAATCCCCCCGGGACCGGATTATACTTGCTCCCCAGCGGACGAAAGTGCTCGCTCCAATTCGACCAGCGAAATCCGTCATTAGTTTCGTGCGCTCGTTTGTGGGCCCGTATATAACCCATGCATGTCTGTCAGCGTCTTCTTCGTGCGTTACGTTAGTCTGCAATTGTAAGAAGAAAATCGCCTTCTCGGCTGCGACTGCCTGCTAGGGAACTCGTTGTAAACGGAATAAATTTGTCCACTTGGGGATGTGATCGCGTGTGCCTAGGAGCGCAAGTGAAATTCGCCATCGGCGCACTCTTGAGTGTCAGACAGAAAACGAGTTTTTCGCGCTCCCACCGGGTCAGACGACAAACGCTTGGGGCTTAAAAAATTTTGCGTGACGTATTTCCTGTTGAGCGCGACGATCCACAGGTACTGGCAGAACAGCACGATTCGCTCTGAATGGTACATTTGGCAGAAAAATTCGGACGTGGGTCGTATGGTTATTCGCGGGTCGTGCAAGGCAAAATGAAGGCATCTTCACGACATGCAGTAATCTTCATTGAAAATTGCTCATTGGGCGTCTGTTACAAATTTCCATCGTTTACATTTCATTTGCTATGGCGAGAAAATGTCCTCAAGACGGCTGTCGTCCATCTGGAGCCACCGCTTGATTGGAGTGTTCCATCCGAGAGAACGAGAGTTTCGCAGTTTCGCCTCCAAATCAAATGTGTCTTAGAAAACCGTAGGTGCAAAAGTGGAGCACGTTCTCGTGTGATTTAACGTGATGTTAGACACAAGTATATGCCGTGCTCGACGGATACCTAAAGAAAGTGCGTTCGTGTGCAGGTTTCCATGGAGACCACATGCGGGGATGCGATGGAGAGAGTTGGGATTTCGCACGAAGATGCACCCGTCAACTGTACGCTGCAGCCAAACGCTACTTGTTGCACTGTCGCTGAAGTGCCGACGGATGGTTGGATCTTTGACCGTACAGACGTCAAGGTCATACTGGTTGTGGCATACACTTTCGTCTTCTGCTGCTGTTTTTTCGGTAAGGAACTTGCGGAAGCCGAGTTGTATGCCTTGGTCCGTGTTTGGTAAAAATAGTGAAGTTCTGCCTGTACTTGATAAGAGAAGTAGTCAAGTAACAGTGGTAAGGACGTGAAATCGACATGGCAAACCTATAAAACCGCATGTTGGAACAAAAAGTGCCAACGAAAAAATGCGCTGTTACGTGCCAGAGATGGCCTCAACCCCACAGAATTTCCCCCTTGCCTGTTAGCTTGATATTGTCCAAAGGCTCCGCAAACGACCTTAAAGGCCTCTTCCGACATAAAGCGATTTGCTGTATAGCTCTACAAAACAGCGCTATATTTTCCTCCTCACAGTGCTGCAAACCGCTAGAAAATAGCGCTTGCCGGAGTTGAGCTCGTGTCAAATTTCTCAGCGCTAGGTTCGTGTTGGCCAATGAGGGGCTCCCTCAGAGATGACGTCGCGGAAGTTGTCGAGTTGTTTTGCTTTCGCATTTCACGGTACGACGATCGTATCGGTACCAGAGAGTTTATCATCCAAAATATATGGTAATTTTCTGTTTAGTCAATTGATGGAACTTGTTCGTCCGCATGCTGTCGAACTCCAGAGGCGCCATGATGGGAGAGACCGGAAATGACCACGGAAATTATAGCGATAACGCCGCTTTGCAAGTGAGAACCGTCCGATGACAGTGAGAGCTGTTTTTGCGCGCTGTTTTGTAGCGCTATATTAGTGTGCCGTCATATGTCGAAACATACCTTAAAGTTCCCACGTTGGGCTAAACCTCGTGGTTTCATAGTTCTACCGAATTTATCTCATTACAATCTTCGGGGCCTCACGCCGTATTTCCCCAAAACATTGTTTATCAATGTGACGTGGAAGTGTCATAAAATTAATTTATAGTATTAAAAAATATGACTTCATGATATGGCCCAATCTATCCAGGCGTCTTACAACATTGCACCACGATGCGCTCGATTTCAGTTTCCTCGCCACAGCTGCTGGGAGCATGGAGGAAGGAAACACAGGAGCGGCCGTTTCGAACAAATTTCCGTGGGACCCTTCTGGCGGTCGCTCCTGTCTAAACCGCCATTACTTCCTGTCCACCACGTGATCATCTCTAAAGTTTCGCTTTAGCAACGCTTTGTTGCTCGCGCCGCTTTTCGTGCTCTTATGCTTTTTCGAAGTCATTTACTCTTAAAATGTGAGCACCATTGCAGAAACAACGTTTTGTTAACGTGTTCTTACCGCGGTTGCGGCTGCTCGTGCACACTGCTTTCACGGCATGACTGACACCAAATGCCTGTGACGTATGATTGTATATGTGTCACACTTGATTATTATTTTGGTTCAGGTAAGCAGTTCTTCAATGCCATTTGTGAAGAAAATAATTGATATACAAACTTATTGCTATTCAAATATGTGACTGGCATTAGCTTAGGCATACCATGCCATGCCCCACAAAAAACATGCCTGTGTAAGAGCTAGCTCCACCATAGGTTCAGAAATCTTGTGGTTGTGTGTGTGGAATTTTTCATTTCTTTCTAATGGGAAATTCACACTACTACTGTTTTTTTTAGAACCCCCCTCTCCCCCCACATCTTCTATGGCACTCTTAGGGGTGCTAAAGTTCAGTAAAGTGGACCGAAGTAGATACATGCTCTTCTTGTATCCAAATATAAAAAATATCCAAATATCCAAAGAACAGTTGCTACACTGTTTACTCCACCTGGTCCGTGCAGAGTACCTGAATAGGACATATTCATCGGTGACTCCAAATATAGGCTTGCCGACAGCGTAAAAATTCTGGGAGTCATTTTTGACAAGAAGTTGCGCTGGCACGATCATATTTCATCCATTGCATCGCAAATCAGTGTGACACTCGGATCTTTGCGGAAGTACAAACACTTGCTTCCCGCCTGGGCCAAATTGCTGTTCCATCAGGCCCTAATTTAGTCTCGGCTTAATTATTGTGCTCTTGTGTGGGGATCTGCATCCAGGACGTCCCTTCAGCAGCTGTATGTCCTGCAAAAGCTTGCTCTCCGGATAATTGAAGGCGTGCATACGATGCTTCTGCCACACCCCTATTCAGCAAATACCGCATACTGCCTGTCTTTCAGCTCTATGCCTATCGCCTCGCACTGTGTTACAAGCAGTCACTCATAGCCGAGAACGATCTGTTAGATCTAGGACACGTCCGCGAAAACACAAGACCCTATCATACCCGATCCCCTGACCCTTTTTTTTTGTACCCTTCTCCCGCTCGAGATATGGCGCCCAGAGACTGCAAGTCACCATACCGCATCTACTAAATATCCTTCATAATCATAATGTCAATGTGCGAACCACATCTTTTCGAAGCCTTAAGAAGACGATGCGTGACAATACGTTCTGTATTGTTTGACCCTCAAGCTCGCGTTCTCATCAGCAAGCCTGCGTTCCCTTTATCATATCTTTATGTGTCAACTTCTCTCCTATTCCTTTTCTTTCTTTCTTCCTCGTTGTTTGCCCTGTAAACATAAGAGTAGGCCTGCGTGAAGAACTACACATGTGCACTTATTTGTCTATATAATGTGTTGTGCAATTGAATGTACATGTAGAGAAGTGTATGCGAATGTATATGTAGCCGCTGTTGCTGGGGGGCCGAGGTGCTCTTCAAGCCTGAAGGCTTTTTTACCTCGGTCCCTTCACCCCGTAGGGTGAAAACAAGAAATAAATAAAATTATAATAATTGTGTGCCAACGTAATGCATATGCCCAGATTCTGTGAAACTGTTGCTTTGGGTGCTGGTATCTTGCAAACCATCTCGCATATGTTATGTATTAATTACCAGAAGTTGCCTGAAGACTCTGCATGTTCATCACTCTTTACTGAAGTTAGGTGGTTAGTCATGCAGAGGCATCTACATTATTTTACCACGAATTCAGCATTGTGTCCCATACATCTGCTTCCAGGCTTTGTCCTTGATGATACAGTACACCATGGTCACTAAACTGTTCAGTTGCATAGATTTGTGCTGACAGAACTGGATCAATATGTCGGCTTCTGCAAGGTGACAACTACCAATGTGGCTAAAAAGGTCATTGAAATTGCGGAAGAAAGACATACATTCATGTAAATTTTAATAAAAGTAATACAGCACATTGTAGCTAAGGTGCACGTGATTTCAATGAAAGACGAAAGTCACTGAAAAGGTTAGCCAGCTGTAGGACTCGAACCCACATCTTCTGGATTGCCGGTCCAGGGCTCTACCAATTGAGCTAAGCTAACACGCCTTCTCAGCGACTTCCAGGGTGCGTCATCCGAAGGGACAAACCAGCCACTCTCTCTCACTCATCCTCCTTTCACTCTTACATTTTTGCACACTCGTACACACATTCATACGACGGGATCGACGCAGGCGGCAACTGTTGAACATTAAAGAACTGTTGTTCTGAGGCTGAAACAACATAGAAGGAACACTCACATACACGGCCTCAAATTGCCTAAGAGATTAACAATTAAAGATGAAAGTCACTGAAAAGGTTAGCCAGCTGTAGGACTCGAACCCACATCTTCTGGATTGCTGGTCCAGGGCTCTACCAATTGAGCTAAGCTAACACGCCTTCTCAGCGACTTCCAGGGTGCGTCATCTGAAGGGACAAACCAGCCACTCTCTCTCACTCATCCTCCTTTCACTCTTACATTTTTGCTCACTCATACACACATTCATACGACGGGATCGACGCAGGCGGCAACTGTTGAACATTAAAGAACTGATGTTCTCTCATGTTCAACATTTGCCGCTTGCGTCGATGTTGTAGGCATAGCGCATAACCGACAATTACCGACACCCCGATCCGCAACCACTTGCAGCAGCGCCAGCGCCACCTGAACTTTTCTTCCGTTAACATCATAATCAAAAAACAAACGGGAGCCTTCCTCTTCACGATTCTGTCGTCTGCTACGTTCTCCTCCCCTCAACCATCTCGTGACAATGTCAATAGTGCGCATGCGTTGTGGTCACCCTTTGGTCAACCGCTCTTCATAGCCGGAGAGATCACGTGATCGTTTTAAACCCGACGTCACTAGACCAATGGTTCAAGTCGACTGGTGAATACGGGCTATTTACTCTTAAAATGTGAGCACCATTGCAGAAACAACGTTTTGTTAACGTGTTCTTACCGCGGTTGCGGCTGTCGTTCAACAGAAAGCAGCTCCTGCCACGGGAATAACGTTTCATTCTTAAGTACGTAGTACGTACCCCTGTGTGTGAGAGTCATCTTGAATCGTTCGTTTACAAGCTGGCGCTGTGATACAGCTGCAGATTCATTTGATTTCCTCGATTGTTGTACAAGTTTGATTACTGGCATGCTTTACTACTTCTGCAAGAAACATAAAACGTGGCCACGTCGTCACACAAACGTCGCTGCAACGAATGATGTTTCTAGCCCTGCGTGCTTGTCCCGCAGACCGTGACCGGTCTTGTAGCAGAAGGGTAAACCAAGAGTAAACCTCAGAACACACACAAATAAAACTGGACGCGCGGCGTTCATCACAATGCAATACCTGAACTGCAAGACAATCACGACTCCCGTCGTCTGCTTTGGGAGCTCGCCTGCGCATGCTCTTGAGGTCACGTGAGCGGTCACATGGTAGACAGAAGCATCCCAGAATGCAATGCGAAGGCTGGCACGCCCATCCCTATGGCGAAAAGTTGGAAAGGCCGCTCCTGTGTTTCCTTCCTCCATGGCTGAGAGCCTTCTAACGTTGTATGGAGTTCGGGTATGCGCGCCGTTGCTAGGAGACGGGCGCCAGGGATACCGGTGACGTCACGTACTCTTTGAGAATCCGAAACTATCCAGTTTTGCGGGTTCTTTCGAAGCGTGTAATGTTAACTCATGGCGTTTATATTTTGTGTACCGGGTCTTTGTGCGAAGCTGATTTGCAGTACGATGATTGATGATGATAATGACGTGATGATGACGATGATCGTACGTTGATTTGTAATAAGTATTTTTTTTTCTTTCTGGTCCGCATTGGCATTTTGACACAAGGGTCAGGGTCATATGTGAAACCGCATACATTGAAAGTAATTCTTACGAAAAGCGATTTGAAATTCATTTTGGAGTTATTTGAGAGAGGGAGCGAACCTTTGAAAGGGCTGTTGAAGCAAACTTGATCTTGTCCTTTTTGCAGGGAACCTGCTTGTGATATCGGTGGTCTGCCTGAATCGTCGCATGCGCACCACCACCAACTTCTTCCTGACAAACCTGGCATTCGCTGACCTGTGCGTGGCCATGTTCTGCGTCTACCAGAACCTCTTCTTCTACCTCACTCCTCAGTGGGTGTTCGGTGACTTCCTCTGCCGCATGTACCACTTCGTTCACGGGCTCAGCTACACCGCTTCCATTCTAATTCTCACAATTATCTGCGTCGAACGCTACATCGCCATCGTCCATCCCATGTGGAACAAGCAGGTTGTCACTATGACCAGACTACGTTTCGCCATCGTCACTGTGTGGTTCATAAGTGCCGCGTACTGTAGTCCCCGCATAGTTATGTACGGAACAGTCGAAGCCGTTGTGGGTGACACTCAAGAGGCGCTGTGTGTCATGCAACGCGCTCTGTACAACTCAAAAACGTACGACCTCGTCAACTTTGTGGTCTGTTTCGTTATTCCGCTTATCGTTATCAGTGTTCTCTACACAATCATCTGTTACCACCTCTGGCACGGGCCGACCATCGTGGCTCAGCGACGTAAGGAATTCACGGCTGACTTGAACAACCAGTGTAAATCCGCTCGTTGCAAGGCTTGCGTCGAGACAACGACCGAACCTTCTAGACCTCGATGCCAAGAGTATACCGAAACGTTGGTTACACAGCACAGCAGAGCACAGCAAGGTTCGACAGTGACACTCACCGTCCCCTTCACGTGCAACGAGTGTTCCACGTTGAGTTGTGCGGCTAGTTGCAGAAGTTCCTCCCTTGTGCCGCCTTTGAAGAAGAAGAAGAACTGTCCTCTTAAGGTGAGCAGCTACAGCAACGCTTGCTCAGCGCTTCGGCCTCGACGTAAGGTGATTCGTCTGCTTGTGGTGGTTGTGTTCAGTTTTGCAATGTGCAACCTGCCATTTCACGCGAGGAAACTGTGGCAGTACTGGTCGACGGAGTACAATGGCTCCAGCACGACTGCTGCTATTCTAACCGTGGTGACGAACCTCGTGCTGTACCTGAACTCGGGACTCAATCCTTTTCTGTATGCTCTTTTTTCAAAGAACTTCCGCAAGTCTATGGCTGACTTGCTCTTCTGCCGTGCACAGAGAAAGAGGTTAAAGAGCAGGTCCTCGTTTCAAGCCATGTCTAAGTCGCTCAATTCGGGTGCTAATCATAGCTTCTCCGCTGTACAGAGCCCTAGAGGACAGCAGCAATGAATGAAGACAAGGTGTTGTGTCCGCGAGTGTGTAGTGTAGGTATACCTGTGCTGAAAGTGTGCTTCCGAGAGCTGCAGTGCTCAAGCTTAAAGGGGATGTTCGTTCTTGAGCATAATTGAACTCAATTTGCCAGGAGTGTCTGACTCCAAACAACTCCCCTGTGAGCGTCTTCGCTCGAGATCGCTGTATTTTCAGAGTTATACGTATTTCGTGGGTGCGGCCTTGCGGTGGCAGGGCCACGCATGCAGTGAAGAGCAAGCGTTAGGACCTCCATGGACCATTTGAAGCCAGACGAAAGAGAACGGCTCCGTGTAGTTACACTGACTTCATGCGTATATCTCCTCGCACGGGATCTTCAAACCATGTGTGTTCCAATGATTTGTAATGTCCGTAATGAACTATATCGTTCAAGTCTATGAAAAGTGGAGCAATGCTTCGGTTAACTACTGTATGCGCGACGTGTGGTAGCGGAAACACCGAATTGGTCCTTGGTGAGCGAACTGTCCTTTTAAAGAAAGAAAGAACAAACATGAATAATTTGGCGTGTTCGACAAACACTGTTCATTAGTGGCCTGTTGGCTAGGAAACAATTCACTCGACCTGCATGTGTGTATAAAGTGAAGAGATGAATTGTTGGAATGAAGTTTTAGTCAAAAATGGTTGTAGACTTCGTACTGAAATTTATGTACGAAGTTTATTTCCTCTTCATGGCAGGTTTAAAGTAGCGCGAAGACCATTCGATGATATTATTCGTCACGGCTACAAGATATTTTTTGTGAAATTGGCATTAATATCGATTCAGGCTTGTGCTATGTGCTATGGTCGTATCTTTCTTTATGTGGGGAAGCTTGCTTAGTACTCGTCCATCATCGTTGGTCGCTTGAAACGATGAGCATTGCACATGTGCCATGTTAGTGCCATTGTATTGCAACACGACAGTCATCAAGTTTAATAATGAGTTGAAAGCATGTTATCGCGCTTTGAAACCTAGTCGACGCAACGGACATTATGAAAACCTGCGTATGCGTATCCCTAAGTGCTCATCTTTACACGCCGCTTTCGAAACAATGTGTTAGGGACCAATGACACAAAGACGAAACTGACGCGCACGCAGTCATGTATATTGGAATGCACATCTGAAAGGTTTGTCCTATTTTCTTTTGTCCAAAATTCTGTCCGATTCATGACTGATTCTTCGTGGGGTTGGGAGGGAAATGCGTAGCTCACGAGATTGCTTTGATCTCCCTGACGCTTTCTAATGGACCTTCTTCACAACGGCCTACGCGCATGCGCGTGACCTTGAGGCGCCGGACATGGTTATCTCCGTCGTCACTAGATGGCGCAGTATGTGGGGAGGCCGCACGAACGGCGCGAGCTCGTCGGTCCCATTCCGGACCGGTTTTGGTCCTTTGTGCTACCCACGTGAATTCTTGTTTTGGCGCGCGCCGAGCGTGGTTCGCTGGGGATCCGCTAGGATACGACGCATATGCGAAAAAAGGTCCGTTATTTTGCGTTCTCACTTACCGTCGTCAAACGGCTTCTTGTTGATTATTCGCGCTTCGCGTTTTCCGGCAACGTTATAGTCAATGGGCAATTAAGGTGCTGAAACGACGAACCATCGGAAAAACTACCATAATTAGTGGGAACGGGGGCAGATCTGTAGCGCCTCTCAGCGGACTTGACGAAGTGCTCGCGCCTCCGGCATCGCACAGCGCGAGCGTGAAATTCTTTGCTCATTCCGATCTCAGCTTTCGGGCCTGACGACCGAGCAATTAACAGCCTCCTGCTCCTGCCCTTTTGGGGAATTCTTGCCTCGTTTGCCTTCTTTCAGCGGCAGGATGCAGTGCTTTGTCGTTATTGCCGACGTGCTACTCATGACTAGCTTCCCCATCATGTCAGCTTGATGAAGACTGAAGTAACCGTCAATGATATGTCGTGCTAGTACCCTTCAATGTCACTGCGGAGGCAACGATCGCAAACGGGGTTAACTTCTCAAGTATAGCACAACATCTTGACCTAATATTAGCAACACTCGGCCAGTATTGGTCGAGTATTGGACCAGTATTGCTCATGTTCAGCCAATATTTGGCCAGGGTGTTGTGCTGCTTGGGTTGATGTCTTTTAGGCTTCTGAACGCCTTTCGAAACGTATGATTTTTTGTTTCTTGTCGTTCGCGCTTGCTCTGTGAGTAACATTGAAAGACAATGCATAACGTTTGAAAGTGTGTGTGTTCCGGACAATAAAGGCATATAGTTCATACCAACCTCCCTCTTCTTTTTCTTCCTCAACCACAGAGGGATGCACCTGGTGACGTACATCCGTTTACAGGTTAACAGGTTAACGGTAGGTTTAAGCATTCTTCGGAGCTTTTTCGTGAAGTTGAACTTTATTTTCGGACACTTTCTTACTCTTGTCACTTCTATACCTTTCGTATCAGCACATGTTTTACTCTTCCGCACCATAACACCGTATTTTAAGACGAGCCTTTCGCTTATCGTGTTGATTCTGCTCATAAAATGCTGAGTATTTCGCCTCGAGGTTTTTGAAGGTCCATGCGGAACCGCAGGTGAAAAGCATCGTAATTAATTTCACCGTTTCTTTTCGAAGCACATAAAGCACAAACGGTTGGGCCTCGAAGAATCAATCCCGATGCCTTCTTGTAACTTAAGAAGAAAACATTTCTCAAAACATGGCATGGCTCAACAATGTGAGCCGAATGGAGAATACTACTTCGTTATGAATATCTGCCACCAGCTCGTTTGCTTTTTCCTTCTACCAGCTGCTTGAAATCTCCCGTTCCGCCATTCTGGAGAAGAGGTACAGCCTTGAAATCCCCCCGTGCTGCCGCGGCTCGCCTTTCATCCCGGTCAAGTGGGTGGAGCAATGACGGCTCTGTCCGTTCTGCAGTTTGGTCAATAACGGTATTCTGTAAGCTAACTTGACAGTACTCGGATATTAAATGGGGCCTTGTACGATGATAAACGGGCTACATCCACATTCTCCTTCTGTGTCTTTAGGTTATATAGGTTATATATCTGTAGGTTGTTTCTTATATATAAAAAAGATTTTTTATAGTGTATGTTTATCGGCGCTTTTCGGCAAATGCCGAAAACCGGAAACCCTACTTATGGCATGTAAAGGTCTCTATTCAGTAGTGGTATAGCACTGCGGCTCGATGAGAAAGAGAAACGAATATTGTTCACTGCAGCACTGGACTTTAGGCCTTTGTTTTTCTATTCTTTGGTTACGTGTACACCTTGTCAAGTAAAAACTTATTGCACGAGCACGGACGGCGTTACGATGCTGCGATCTGCAGGCGATGCCAGCAACACGCCCCTGCTTATAGTGGAGAGCTTGCATGCCTGCTTGTCCATGTTCTTCCCTGTCTCGTAGCTTCATTTCCTCTTAATAATACGACATCGTCGTCCAAGCAGAAAATGCCAATATGCCAGAGATGACAGCGAAGAACTCGATCCATCACGCGTTCAGACATGGATGGCACGTTCGCAGATCCGAAGGGCATCACCTTCGAAGCAGAACAAAACAGTCCTTCATTAAGAAGTTGAGCCGACGAATGAATGCCAAAACAGCCAGGCAGCGGAGCTGACGATGACAACAGAGGGAGCGTTAGTAGAGCATTGGTAACGTCCACGTCAAGTTGTCGTACTTACAGGAACCAATCGCAGCGTGCATGACTTGCCGCCGAACTCATGACCGAGCCTCGACTCCAACGAGTGGAGGAAAGCACCGCTCTTCCACTCAAAGAGACCATGCGTTTCATGAACGCGCTTCGGGGATTACTCCGCCAAGGCGGTCCTCGAGAAACCGTCCTCGAATAAAGCTGTACTCTCGTCCCCAGCCGTCTTTCGGGACCCACCGAAAATGTTAAATATCATGCTTAAAACACACTTAAGGCATGAAAAATAAATGCAAATCTTTACTTTATTTCGACCAACGTGCATTACGAATACAAACACAAAGGACTGAAAGTGTTTGAAGAAGGGTGCAGGTGTTTCGAACAGGGAAACAGACTGATAGGTTTCCTAGTTTTCTGGTCTGGCAATTACAACCACATCGGCAGCAGCTTGCTTAATGGCATGGTCACCTCGTATCGAATAATATGAATGATGATGTCACTGCTTGTTACTCTTCTATTATGTTACAATATGTGGCGTGAATGACTGTTTGTTAGCGGATTGCTACGTTTACCCAACGCCTTCAGGGTAGCTATAAACAATCAAACAAACAAAAAAGATTTTACAACAACATCCCGAGCAAAGAATCGGGGAGACCATTCTTGGGGAGTCACCGCGAGCATGTCATACAAACTTTTATGGCCCTCATTTGCGCTCTGCCTAAACGGTTGAGCCTGGTATCCCACCCAACCAACGGAATTCGTACTATTGGAACAGCTAAAAAAAGAAAGAAATCATGACTATGACCTGGGGTGACACTATTGGGACATCTCCCAAATACCCTAAAAAGAGGGGGAGAGATGCGACAGAACTCTCGCGACCGTTTCAGACGAAAGTTGGACGCTTTCCCGCATTGTCTTCGACTGCAAAAAAAAAAAAAAAAAGAAGAGAAAAATAAACATGAGTGAAAGATTTGTTGAGCCGTTTCGGTCTGGAGCAGGGGTTGGGCCAGCTTGATACAGTATAAAGATTACGGAGAAGCATTGAGGAGGCAGATCAGATGTTTATTTTTTTAGATGTGCAATCAATGCACTGTTTGTTTTTTTGCACCACTTTTTGCGTGAAAACATCCTTCAAACACACCTTCTTTGTGCTAAATAGCGCGACAGAAGGAAAATTTATTACACCTTGTCTTGAAAGGTGTGCTTGCAAGAAGGTGTGGGATTTTTTCCACAACGCGGCACACCGTCGTTTCTGACACATTCACAATGTCTCCCGTGGCAGTTCGAAAAGTACTAACGCCATAAAATCACATGTCAACGAGCAGTTGTAGCACAGGAGGTAGCGGCAGCCCACGATTGCACACATTTTCCTCCAGCGGCAATATATCCAACAGGCTTCGTACAGTTGGCTTCATGAAGCGGTACCGTATACTCTATGAGGAACTCGTGACCATCAAAATGTTCAAAAGGAGTCTGATGGCCCCTTATTGAACGTTGTAGCTCAGTGGTACTGTTGTCAGCACCCAGTTAAAGGCCATCGTAGCACAAAACGCAGTCCATGGACGCAGCGAACGACCTGTCTTTCGCCATGACACCAGCCAAACTCGAGTTGAGGAGCGTTCTCGAGGTAGCACCAATGCTATCTCGAGATTTTCGAGGAATGCAAGGAGGAATTCTTCCACTCGAGGAGCGTTTCGAGTCAAGGTCGATTCATGAAGCGCAAAACCGGTCTCGAGGAGCAGCTCGAGTCGAGTTTCGAGTCGAGGCTCGTTCATGAATTCGGCCGTTAGAATCTTATCGTTTGATTGGGTGCGGTAGATACGAAAGTGACGTTACACACGGTCTCCCGACACCCCCTAGTGACACTCCGGTTTCGTAATACATAGGTGGTGCTGGTACTGCTGAAAGAACAAACCGTTGTCGGCCTCACAGTGATGGGCAACGTCACGTCTTCTGGAAGAATCTGCGTCCTGGGCCGACTTTTAAGGGAATTGTGCCGACATATGTCTGACACCGTCTGAGGAAAACCAAGGGGGAAAAAATTGGCCGTGCTCTTTGGCGCACTGCCAAAAGCGTATGACATGCGATAGCATTACTAGCATTGCAGTAGATGAAGGACTACGACTCAATTTTAGATGCGGAAGAACCATACTTTCGGTAGTTTTAGCGGATCGGCAACCCTATGGAAATGACACGATAAAGGAAGCTGTGAAATTAAAGATCAGCAACGTGATGTAAACCGATTGACTTATCATATTTTCCCAAGCGTTACCGTTGAAAACTTCCGATATGCTAAAACTCGGTATTCATTCATAAGGTCATGAACTTGAATTTGATACCGAACACGATCACTCAGACGATTCTTCTTCGTCTGGGTGATCTTCAATTGTAGTGACGCAGGTTATGGGGTTGTGGATAGTGTGGTACGATATGTATTCCATGTAGCGCACACTAACATGTACGTCTCGCGAACAGACAGACTATCGTTGTGCCGTTGCGTGTGGTCGGCACATTCACATCGCCCACGATGTTCGAGTTGAATGGCGAATTAATGGCCAATTCCGGTGGCACCTGGGGTGCAGAAATTCTTATACAGGCTTGAGTGTGCATGCTACCCTGGTAGCTTCGCGACGCGCGTCCTGTTTCATTGGCCCTTCCGTTCTTTTCTACACTGATCCCGTCCCGGCATACTACACTGCGCTGTATGAAAAGTGACCAGCAGAATCTGTCATACGAAAAGTAATACAGTGTGCCCTAGGAGACCGGTTTGCGCAAAGCCACTCGACTGTGTCAAACTCGAAGGAGGTTCTGTTGTAAAAGTGAGTTTTGGTGCATCGAACGCTGCCGCCTTTGCGTGCGTAAGGGATAGCGTTGATGGTTCTGCGCACACGCAGAACCACTACTTATACCTTACGTACGCAAAAGCGATAGCGTATACGATGCACAAAAACTTGAGTCGCTGTCAGCGGACGTAACCGTAAACGCATCAGTGTGGATCAGCAGTAATCTGAAGCAGCTTTTAAGAGCAGCAGGCATGGTGTCATTCTGAATTGGCAGTTTATCTGTTCCGTTGTGCCACTGCGTGTACTAGCACGAGTGCATTAAGAGGGGAGTGTAGCCGGAAAACTCAGCTGGCGCGGTGATTCCATTCAGCATAGGATGCCTGAATGTAGCTCCTTCCGTACACAGAGGGAGCTAGTAGTATTCAGTCACCCTAACTCAGCACATTTATCACCTTTTAGAGGAGGAAAAAGGAAACGCGATAACGCCATATCAGTTGCAAGACTCAGCCCCGCCTCTGTGCTCGTTGCGGCCTTGACGGCGTAGTATACTAAGCAGGTGGTGTGGCTCGGTCCGTTCTTTTCAGGACAGCTGGATATCCTTCAAAATTATCTTAGGTGCTTGACCTCGCTTGACCGTCGCAGTGCAGACGGCTTTCCGTCAACCTGGATGTAAGTGTCATCTTGTCCTGTTGTTTTTGTGTAGTGTCTATATAAGTCCAGACTAATGGGAACGTTGCCAGCATTAAAGCACGCAATTTGATTTCTAGGTATAGGCCTACAGGTATAGCGGTGTCATTTCGAAGCTAGTCTACGATGTTTCGCTTGTATGCCGTGCTCGCTTGCACATTCATTCTCCGGAGGATTCGTAAAAGGAGGAACTGCATTGCATCTGCACTGCAGAATATTTTGGGATACATTACATAATGGCTTAGAAGCGTGCTGTTCGATAGTCTTGGCAGTGACGTGTTGTGGGGCACGTGGCGTGGTTTGTCTTGGTGGGTGTGCACGTGTTTTCTCATTCACATGTTTTCTCAACGCGAATATACGTGTCGGCTTAAAAAAAAACACAAAAAACATGCAAATATGATCGGAGTACGTACACTTTGAAGCATGCTGGCGCGCTGCAGTGTCACTCGGAAGCGTCATGCTCCTAGCTGCCTAAGCCAATCGCAGACGTCTTTAAATTTGTGAGCGGAATAGACCAAAGCGTTCCAAAGTGTAGTGTTGTGCATACACTGCTCAATGTATTCATGAAATATTGACTAAAACGGCTGGGCGACGAATGATTTTCGCAAGAGTTGTTGCCCGCCAGTCATTTTTCCTGCTTGAGCAGTGGCGTGGCGCCTTTCTCCAGGAGCATTCCTGCTTAATCCCAACCAGACTTGTACAAAATACTGCGCAAAAGTATTTAAAATAGGATACTAAATACTCTACGTAAAAAGTATTTAAAATAGATTACAAAATGCTCAAAACTGAAAGTAATTTGAGTAGAGTACTAAATACTCTAAGAAGTATATAAGATACTCTGTAGAGTACTTTAGTATTAGCTGTAAGTGAAAAGCGTATTCTGAACGTGGATAAATGAAAGAAATAAACTTCATCAGCCATGCTGAAGCATATCTTTCATTTGCAATGTCTTGGTGTGAATGTTTGGTGAACCTTGATGAACCCAAGTAAACTTTGTTGATATGTTCTGAACCAATTCGTAATCCGTCCTGTATGTCCGTTCGGGTCTTTCAGCCTGTGGCACGTGTTTATTGGTTTGGTGACCAAGGAAATAAATGGTGGGATTCTCTTGTACCTAATCCCCTGGTGATTCACCTGGCAATATGAATAGGAACGCCTTTCTGACGAATTTGGCTATTGACAAGCAAGGTGGAACCAGCCTATTGTACAAGAGGATATGACAGATTCGCGAATTCCCGAAAGAAGAAAAAGGGGTTAAATTCCAGTGAGCTGAAAATCTCAGCACGGCGGGAAGTGTGCTGGATATGGCTTGACCAGGAAGGAAAGTATTTTGAGTACTGAATAGCAAATACCGAAAAAAGTATTTTAAATACATTAAAAATGCTTGTCACCAAAAGTATTGAGTAAAGTACCAAAATACCGGAAAAAGTATTTAAAATACTGTATTTCGAGTGCGTACTCAAGATACGTACAAGTCTGATCCCAACGCAATCTTACTGCCGTTATTTACTAGATGCTGCGCTCTCATGTTCACACACGCACACATTTGTTTGGTGGCCAGCGAAGCATGCATGCTTCACAATATTGAACTACAACAATAACCTACACTACCTGTTTGCGAGTAGGATACGGTTTTAAGGTCGACTATTCGTATGCTGCGTACAGGCACGCCTTGACTGATCATTAAAATTTGATCTCCATTTGTCGAGATACTCCACCAGTCTACCTAGCTTTACAAGAGAGACAGCTTAGGTTGCTCATGCGCCATTAAAACTACAATCATAAAATCGTCATCGGAGCATAAGAGACTAGGAGGTTACGGTCTGATGGCGTGTGTGGAGCTATTATATAAGCTAACTTGGAAGTAGGCGCCGTGCACTTAACAGAGTGGAGAAGAAAAACAGGAAAGTAAATGGGGGGAGGGGGGATTTATTGGCAGAAAAAGAAACAAAAGGAAAATGAAAGATAAAAAGGGGAAACTGGGTAGCAATTGCAGTTTCTAGTCCCTAGATATTAATTATTCCAGTCTGCTCTCCAGCACTGCATCTAGTTCCTTTCCGGTGGCGCCGACCTGCGGCCGCTACAATGCGGTTCCCCTTCGTGTTAACGACTTTTGTGTTCTTTTATGGTAAGGTTTTAAGGTAAAGCGTGCCCGAAGTTATGAGCGACATTTAAAGTGATACTTGAAAGATCACTTGAAAGAAAGTGATACTAGAAAGATGATGCTTCTTTTCGTATTATCAGCATGCTCGTAAGACCCAGCACGAAAAATCTAAATGGCGTCAGTGGAGATTACGCGCTGTGACGAATTTTCTACTTTCGTAGTTTCAGATTCTCCAAGAGTAAGTGGCGTCACCAGGAGATCTGCTGTCTGCCTCCTAGCAACAGCGCGCCCGTTCTCCGCCCAACGTTGGAAGACTACCCGGAGCACTGGTGAGGGGATGGAAATTGACCTTCGAAGGGCAATGATACCAGACGGGAGGAGTAGATTGGGCACTCATGACGCCGTACTCCTCAAAACTACAAACTAATTTGATGATACACTTCTGTTATATATATTCTGACAGGGTACAGTAGGAGGCACGAGCATTCAGGATTAGGAAGATTATGAAGACATGAAATTGGGGGAGTCCGTAGCGGCCCTTTAAAATACACAGTAGAGCCTCGTAAGGATTTTTTTCCTACTTCGTGCGAACTTTTAGAAGAGAAGAGCTGTGATCACAGCCACGGGAGAAGGAAAACGAAGAAAAAAGTGGAAGAAATGGCGCTTATTCGTCGTAATGAAACTACGGCTTTTTCTCTCTCTCTTTCTTTTTTTTTTTTTTTTTGTTTGCTTCGTTCATGACCACAACTCTCTTATAACGATAATGGCACGCTTCCTCTAGAATGACAAAGACTGGCGTCTAAGTTTGGGAACAAGGTTAAAAATTATAACAGCGAAGAGTAAAGATGTCCTGTTTCTGCATTTCATACCGTCTGTTCATAATAGGAATGTGCCTTCTTTTTTCGCTTTACCCTCGCAATGATCTCAAAGGAAACAGCCTGCATGGCCATTTGCTGCTGGCTCGGACGTGCTCCTCTCCGTCCTAATGAGATCCACTATTACATTTTTTGCTGGGGGGAGGAGGGGGTGACGTTAAAAAAAAACAGAATAAATATAACAGTCAGGCAGTCAGGTCTGCCTGCTCAGCTTAGGCGGTGTAGATTGGCACTGCTTTTAAAATTCCACGAGACGTACGAACGGAGGCTTCGCCATTGCACCTTCATGGTTTGCTCATACGCATGATTTTTTTTTTTCGATTTACGATTTTTTTTTCTTTTGATTCCGTGTTAGCGCCGCGAAGTAACTGTGGGCATGAGCGGCGTACAGATGTGGACAGATGGAGAGAGGACAGCAGGAAGGAGTGGAGAACTGGGGGAGGGGGGAGGGGATTAGTGTGCGTCCTGGGCCGACTACAGGGGACGTGCCGACATTCGTCCGGAAAGTCACATATTAAGTCGGAGGTGCTGCATATGCATACAGACGAATTAAGCGTCAAAGAAATGTTATGGGGATTAAAGGTATACTGTAAAGCAGTATAGAGCTGCAATCTCGGAAGATTTCTCTATTCGATAGCCTGGGCGCTCTTACGTCACAATTTACGTCACCATTCTTAGTCTTTTTTTTTTTAGAAAATTAAAACTGAAAGTTAGCGGCAACACTGTGTCGATGTCGACACGAAGTGTGCATTGTTCGTCAAGTACGGCGCCAAAGCTACATTGCAAGCGCATAACACTGTCTAAAACACTAGCTAAACTAGCTGCGTCTAAACAGTTACTAAAACTAAATAGCTTTTAAAACTGTGACGTTACATGAAGAGACGCAGCCCCAGCATGCAATATCCCCATATACCTACACGGCGCACCCACCGACGCAGACGTGCACCGATAGCTAAGCAAGAATCCACGACACAAGACATTTTCTCGTTATAAACAAGTTAGCAACGCGTGCGCGCACACACGAAACAGACACAGACACACAGTGAAAAGAAGGAAAAAAACAAAAACACCATGAACAAATGTTACTTGAATAGAGCAAACGTTAACTATTCCTTTATACCGGGCACTGGTACTCACAACGCACGCTCGCAGCCAGGCGATCGCAGAAATAGAAACGGGGCCCGCGTTCTCCTTTCAAACCGGAAACAATTTGTAAAACGAAAAGCACATCATGGAGAACAAGATGATAGAACGGCACGGGTGTTCACGGTGCGCTGAGCAACCTCATTCTTCAGGAAACATGATGGGAGGCTTGGTCTGACTCAATTTGCATCCGGCACGTGTCGATGCTCTTCAGAAAACGTAATATTGTCGACGACGATGCTAATATGTAGCTATTTGAGGAATGCGCTCTATTCCTGCTTATGTAATCGTCTTAGCTTGCTACCAGGTTGCTACGCTTGTAATCAGTGGAGGGAACCTTGAAGGAACTCGAATAACCCGAGGGTATGCCGCCATTTATTCAATATTGGCCTCTGTGACGCAGGAGAATGGGGAAAAATGGGACGCCGTGCGTGGAAGGAAAGGTGGCTAACTGCATGATATCCTGTTCCGCTAAACTCTAACGAAAGATACGGCCGTCGGCGTAGTGGGCATTACCAAGACGTTTATTGGGGATTATAAATATTTTTCGGTACGCACATAATTCAGGATGGTGAAGGGTCATCGTAGAACTCTTCAGCAACTGATGATCGACGACGCACGCTTACGACGTTGCGAGCAGTCGTTAAGTACATGGTGCCACCTACACGCATTAACCATGACGATAACGCCGACACCACTTGATGTCTGCATGAGAATCCTAAATAGTTTTCATTGAACTACCATGGTAGGCTCTGACGCACATGCATAATCACCACGTTTGTACAGCAAGCCAATGAGGGACATGTATGACGTATGGTCCACATTGTACACCGTTTACGAGGGCGAACGGAGGCGTGCGAGACATCCCGCAGCAGAACGCGAGGGGTTCGCAGGAGCTGAACTTTTTCTTACGCACGGACCAGCAGTTACATATGCTTTGCAACAAGATATCCGCGTGGCCGCTTAACCCACGTGTGAAAACTAAGTACTTTTATTGACAAAAATTTGTAAAGGGTAAAAAAATCTTCCTATATAACGTACAACGTACAACTTAACGAACGGTAGCGTGCGTAAATTTAAGAGTTTTAAGAGGGTGAGGCCGGGACTGTCCGCTCACTCCATACCTTTCAACTTCGCAAATGAAAATGCAATTGAATGTGCTATAGAAAGTGTTGACAACCAAAGCAAGATTATTTGTTGTGACATCGTCATTCCCAATGAAGGAAATCGATTAGAGCACGGAACAGATGTCAGCGGTTGACGGCTGGCCAATATTAAAGCATTTTAATACCAAGGAGACCGTTATTGCGCCTGTACAGGTCACTCCGGAGCACTTGACTCTATACGAAGCACCCGCATCTCACAAGGCTTCCTTGTCCTCCAGCATTCTGTGTAGAGAGAAGTTTCGTGGAGCCGTTATACTAACCCGGTGCTAAAACGGCTGTCCTATAGAGTATCGTTTAGTCGGCGTCACTGCCATTGCCGGATAATTACTATCTGCGTTAGAATTTGCTCGTATTAGAATGTACTAGTAGCACGGACCTCTGCTTGTAAAATAGATATCATAATTGTCATAAAGTGACGTTTACACCAATACTACGAGTGTTGATAATTATATTGTTGGATTAATGTGAACAACATTAATCACCCAAGGCATTTACGTGGGGATGATCACGTGAACGAATGTCCCGAACGTGGATCGATGGACTCATCCTCAACAACAGAAATCGACAACTTTATTTTAATGATGATGATCGGGCAGGTCCACCCCATTGCTGTCGGTAATGTGGTGAAATAAAAGGTGTTTTTTTTTTAATATTCGTTATAGATTTTTTAAATAAAAAGGCTATGAGAGCAACGAAGATTCCATTTATGCAGGCGGGCTATGCGGCCGCGCGGGCGTCCCATCGGAAAGCGTTTGTAACTACTGCAAGACTACTTAGCTCTAATTAATTATTTGACTTATTAACCAGATGTTTATTTATTTATTTATTTTTATATATTTTTTAGACATGCGAGATAGCAGAATTGGAACCAGTCATAATTCAAATCCATCGTCCTCTTTGAATACCCGTTGAGAAGCGAACGTATTTTGAGATATAAATTTCCCTAATTTTGCTAGGGAAATGAGCCGAATCTAGAACTACGCACTACTCGAGCGCCGAAAGAGCATTAGGCGTTCCACGTGAGAGGGCAACGTGCTAACGTGCTTTGGAGTGATGGAGCCGATTAGAGTATACGCTAATCTGTCGGCCCAGATATAAGGTGAAGGTCGTGTCGTCCCTGCGCTCGAGAAGTGCGTACTTCTGGTTTCGGCTCATCCATGCACAGCGAAATTTGGCAATTTAAATCTAAAGGAACGATCGCTTCTCAGGGTGTTTAATGAGGACGATGGATTTCGATCATGACTGGCTCAAATTCTTCTGTCTCTCGTTTCCTAGAAAACATATAATTACTAAGTCCATTAATCAATTTGAGCTAATTAGTCGCCGAGTAGTGCCAAACGCTGCCCCGCATAAGATGTCTGCAAGGCCGCATAGTCCGTCTTACAAAATGGCATCAGTGCTACTCTCACAACTTCTGTTATAGAAAATCTGTAACGAATAGAAAAACAACAATCTCTATAGTAATGAGTCGTCACAGAGTGAGAACCAGAGTCATACGGTGTCCAAAAGGTTTAGGAGTCCTTGTAGGGCAGAGCGTTTGATCTCGCCATGGACCAAGTAATTTTAACATCGTCCTGAACAAAGAGCGGTATATTGCTTGCGAATAGTAAACTCGTGTGTATCTGTGGCCCTACGAGGTGAGACGAAGGGTAGGTGTGGGCAGCACATCGTGTTTCATCTTGACACTTATGCTGTGCGGCCACGGGGCGAAGCCACAATAGTGGGCGGTAGTTCTCGCGAAGTTAATATGCATTCCGCACGCAAAGTTATTTCGCAGCAGGTGTGCTAAGAGATTGTACGTGAGAAGACTGACCATGCGTGAGGAATATGGGCTTAAAGGGGTGTACTAAGCGAGTGCGAGCATGGTTCTTCCGCGTGGACAAGGATCGTATAGTTGAAAGCAGCTGTCGCTTCGTGACTTGTACTGCAGCGTTCAACATGGAGAAGAACTAAAAATGCCACATTCTGAAGTAAACACTTTCATCCGAAATAAATGACCCATCTTGCGCGATATGAAGAATGCACGCTCACGACAGTTGGAAGGCACTACAAGAGCCTTCAGGGGAGCAAACAGGCAGAGGAAAGACGGAGAGCGCACGCAGCTTCGTTGGAACTGATAAACATTATGTGAAGACTTTGAAGGTGAAACGGGATTTGCTTTGTAAACGGAGGAGGCGTCGGTGATTGGGAATCGTAGCGAGAGATATATCGAGCTCGCCGAGATGAAACGATGATGAAAGTTTGCGAAGTCGACAGAGTACAAAATGAAACTTCTCAGGTAGAGTTTCTCGACACGAAGCAAGATTCTGAAAGAGAACTAAGCCTTCTAACGGAATTGGTTTTCTGCCTGATTTTCTCTACTGGTATTGGGGTTAGGATTGGAGGTTGCAGGAAGGATGTTGCTGTTTTTTTTTTTTTTTCTTTCGTAAGAGGCAACTGTACCTGATTGACGTAGGTTCGTTTAGAGGTTGCGTTTTCATAGGCCCCGCGATTGTCACGACATAGCTCACCTTGCATGTTACTTCATGCCTCCTTGTTCGTGTTGGAAGTATGTCTTTATGCAGGGTGTTTATTATTATTCCTTACAGAATTTTTATTAAGAAAAACAATGAGAGCAGCGTAGATGTCGTTCTTCTATTTGAGTTTTGCGGCCAGGCGGACATCCTCTTTAGAAAGTGTGCAACCACACAATAACTAGTTACCTAAAATTCATTGATTAATATTTAATTAAGGGATTTCGGGCAAAAGCGAGATGGCAGATTACGAGACTGTCTGACTGTTGCAAGTCATTTCACGTTCAACAAATCCTGAAACGCGCTCGTGCGTTAGAACATGCATCCCCGAATTTTGATATGCAAATGAGCCGAAACCGCGGCGACTGGGAACACGGTGAGTACAGCGCTCAGAGGGCCACGTGGTTTCGAGCAATGAAGATGATTGGGGAAGACGCCGCTCAGCTGGCCAGATAAACAGCTTTCTGGCCCAGATAAGCCTCCGTCGGCGAGGGTGATGCGCTCCTCAGGCGCACTTTTTCAGTTTGGGCTCGTTTGCATATCAAAATTCGGTGATGGATATTTTAACGCACGTGCGTGTTTCAGAATTTTCTAAACGTGAAATGGCTTGCAACTAGAATAGACTCTCAATTTGCTGTATCGCTTTTGCACGAAATACCCTAATTAAAAAGTTAATTAATGGATTTCGAGTAATTAGTCATGTGGTAGTTACATGCTCTCTTCCAGATGATGACCGCCTGGCCGTAGAACTCAACTGCGAAAACAACCTCTATGCTGCTCTCATAGCTTTTTTAATAAAAATTCTGTAAAGGCTAAAAATAAACGCCCTGTATGCCAATCGGTAAAAGCCCGCGTGTAAAAAGTATCACTACTTCCATACGTGCTACGTTATACAATGGAAAATGAAACATGTCTGTTTTTTAAAGCGGCAACCTAATAGGGTCAGCCATCGTCGACAGCCGTGTAGGTCCGTCAGTAACGGTTTTGGAGAGCGAAGAAGGAACAGCAGCAGGTGTTACAATGACACCGAATCAAGCGCGCCCGCCCGAAGATCGGAAGATGGCCCTGTGGCGTGATGTGGTCATCTGCACCGTTAATGAACTGGTAGCACCTCCTCTGAACGGCCACGTGAGTCGTTGATCCTGTCGACACTTCGACGAACGTTCGCTCTGGAACTCGTGCGCATCAAAGAAACGAAAAAGACAACGACTTGGTCTTTCTTCGTCAAGATGAAGGTTGGTTGGTTGGTTGGTTTGTTTAGAGTTATTGTCGAGGAGGCTGCTTGAGGGTCGAGCGTCCTGGGCTGACTTCACAGGGAACTGCGCCGACATTCACCTTAAAGCGCCCGAGGAAAAAACGTCCAAGCAGCACAGCCGGTGCCCTGAGGTGAAGGTGATGATATACACGAATCATCATTGGCCGCAACGTCATCATCATCAACAGAGTCGGTGTCAGCAGAAGCAACATCTCATAAGCGTCGGCGTTGTCAACAGCAGCGTCATCACCATAACGTTGGTCGTAGTTGATGACGCTTTCCTGTTCTTTCAATAAATCTTCATATCCCCCCCCCACCCCCACCCCCACCCCCGCTCTCCGCGTGCTTTGCACGTTTCTAGCGATATTGATTCAACAAATGACAATTTTTATATTTAACTGAATTCCATGTATCACTTTTGTTCAATACAGTCTCTGCGAGCTCACCCGTAGCCGTTAACGGCTACGGACGGAATTCCGTCGTTTACAACAGCAGCGCCGCCTATACTACTACAGATCCCAAAGATCCCAGCATCGAAGTAGTAGTTCAGACAATCGCCGCTTCACTCGGGGATTTGGCGCTAGTTACGCTGTTGATCATCACGTGATTTGCCGAAACCACGACAGTGCTAGCTAAGACGAAAATGTTTGCGCCTCCACAGCAGGCAGGAGACCACGCAGCAAGCGTGCAAACTATAAAAACGGTAATGATAGTGTGTATTACACGTAAGGTTACTCTGCCGAAAGCGAACGGCCATGATGATGATAATGTGCATGCCATTTCCTCTCTTCGATAATGTGAAGTAGCGCTTCTAGCGGAAATTTTCATAAGTTATGAAAGCGGCTACTCACATGACTCATCACTCACAACTAATCCTTAACCTAGATCTCTCCCAGACGATTGCCTTATGTCCATGACTATACACGTAGTAGTAGCTCGTGTCCCGAACCGTACATCAGAGGAAATCCAATTATAATCCAGTCCAAGTCAATCCAAGTATTCCAGTGTCTTAAAACATATTCGAACTGCACAGCAGCACACGGCGGCAGTCACATTTTCGTTCCTACGTCTGGATCTATACTGCAATGAAGCCGACGACAACCACCGGCACGCCTAGGGTCACTAGAACCATGGAAGACGAGAGCATGGATTCAGAGTTTCACCAAGCTGCGATACACGGAGTCACTACACAAGACAAGCACGAAGAAGCCCATCGTAATTTAGGCCTAACGCAACATCTTGGTGTGCGCACCTATCCGCGCGCCCAGGCTGTGATGATCATAACCTGCATCTGCGCCACTGTCCTTATATGTATGGCCCTCTTTGAGACATCCTGGATCATACGCAAGAACGAGGATGAGGGACCTGACAACGATGGAAATAACCCCGTGGATTCTGACAATGAAATGACGTCGTCGTTCGCTGACGTAATTACAACGTCGGAGCCGAACGGGGTGAACGCTAGTGTCACGACGGTGGATACCATGATGGATCAAGAGGTGTTTTAAGGGCACTGACTGTATCGCAGTAATATTACTTTTGAACTTTCACTTGTTCTTCCAGAATTTGTACCATGCAGTGCTATGCTTTATTTTTACGTATAGATTACCTGTAAAGGGTTTACTTCGTCGTACGTGTCTTGAGTGATTTCCGATATTTGCTGCTACGGGCAGTTCTGTAGACAAAGAAGTCGTTGTTCCACTGACTCTCGTGTGAAGTATGGGTATCTGTTATACAAACGGAATAACACCTGTTTATAAGTATGGGTATACGCAAAACGAGCACGCAAACGTCTTTTGTCAACGTTACTATCCTCAGACCATCTATTTTTCTCCGTCATGTATACTACAAGTTGGGCACGTCAAGTGTTAACGGTGCAATCACTTTTACAACTGAACTTTTGACGCGCAAGGCTGCAACCCTTAAAACTTAACCCTTCTTAAAGTGGTCAATAGTTACGCCGTGACATTGAATTATAACAACTATCAGCTGAACCCAAGACAAGGAACTAAGAACAAAGACAAACATTACTTTCAACTAAGGTTCATTCGGACGCATAACAGTCTAAATAGTTTTCTTCTGAGCCTGCGCACTGCCTGGACGTTCATTCCATTCATTGCATACCATTTCACTTAGTTTATTTCCCATTCAGCACAATGGGGGGGGGGGGGCTGCCCCTGCCCCTGCCCCTGCCCCGCCGACCCCGGCCGACATTAGAAGGATGCAGCATGCACCGAAACAATTGTCATGAGAACAATGTTTAACACATAACTATGCAGGATATGACCAATGCAAACGCTTAGCAAATTATAGTATATAATATTACTATACATACAACGTGAACAAATGTCACTACGAGGCAACATTAGAATTTAAGGTAGAGAATTAAGGTGTTCGAATTTAAGGCAACATCAGATATTTAAAGTATTTAAATAAAATTTAAAGAGCAATATCATAAAATTATCGAAAGGACAAATGAAATGGCTATAGCGATGTACGATGTCTAGAAACCTGTGCCGCAGAAACATGAGTGCATGCATGAAATCGAGCCGAAAGATCACAGAAATTTGGCGGATGCCTTAAATATGCCACAGCAAAAACGATGAAGAAGTGCATTTTCGCATGTAAGGTAATTTCAGAAATACTCAAAGTGCATTCCAAATTACTTGCAAAGGTAATTGAGTTGCGGTAACCGTTACATAATCTAACAAGCAATCCTGGGCCTATGAATTACCGAGGGTGTAATTAATTACAACAGTTTGGTTACTTAATAATTAATTACTTCATACATCTGATAACGACGCACACCGATACATACGTGTGTTTGTGTGCCGCGCTATTCTGCCCAGCGGGTCACCCTTCAATATCACGCATGCGCCTTCTCTGGCGCTTTTCTTCTTGTTGTGAACGCTTCTCTTCCTCTTGACGAAGCACCGTCTGTGGTATGCAATTTATACATCGAATGGGTGCCCCGTGTGACCCACCGCCGCGTCGTAATCGTTTGGTTTGTTCGGTCGTCAATGTTATGGCCATGTGGTATGACACTGTGCCAGGAGAGCGCTTGGAAAATACGCTACGGCTACGACATGTGCGGATCAATTTCACAAGTCCCTACGGCTCTGGTGACTCCGCCGATCGTATTGTGGTGTACTAAGGAAAAAAAACTGAAGCTAAAAAAAGTTTGAAACAACTGAATAGGCGCCGACTCATCTTGCAAAGCATAGTTGTCCTTTGTCCGTTGTCTTTCGCGAATCAGATCATACCAGCGGCATGGCTGAGTGGATCAAAGCAGCAGTTCGTTTGTACTTACTCAAAGGTCGTGCTGTTGACTGGGAGGTTGTGGGTTCGAATCCTACTACTGGCTGTTCTGTCTCAGGCATTATCTGGGCTTTCCGGCAGACTTTCCATATTAACTAACCTCCCTATCCTCACCTATACTAATCCCCCTATCCCCACTCCTTCCTCCTGTCCACGTCTGTATGCCGCTCGTAGCCACAGTTGCTTCGCGGCGCTAACACGGAGTTTCAAGCGTGTTAGGAATGCCCACGGAGCGGCGTTTGGAAAGCATCCGGTCCGGTATATGTTGTTTCTTGGAACTAACGGGTCTGGTAGGTTACGTGCTGTTTGAACAGCGCGAGAAGGTGCAGAGCGTGTTGGTTGGTACAAGTTCCCTTAGAAGTCGGCCTAGGACGCACCTTTCCAAGGGTGTCAGTCGTGACGTTGCCAAAGTCTGTGAGGCCGACAACGGCGAACCCTCTCGCTACCACGTCTACCATGTTTCAATGTTTGAACAGATCCGGAAAGTGGTTCGCAGAGGGAGAAGACAATGAAGGCCTTACAAGAAAATGCTGCGCGGATCACGGTCATTTCTTTTTTCTTTTCTTTTTTTGATGAAGAGAAGAAGAAGTAGTCAGCTTTCACATTTGCTAGCCATTGTACCATGAGCCATTCAATACCTCAACTTCATATTACTGGCGAATTTTGACTTTCACCTACGTGAGCGTCACCTACTCTCATATACGCTTACAGGTCTTTGTTTGTAATTTCACCTCTAGGGATCAGCCTTTGCATTTGATGCGGACGTGATGGACACTGAAGCACAATGGGTGTCTACCCCAAAACGTCCAAACACGGGAAAGCCACAGGATGGCACATCACGTCTGCGATAACAACGACGGAGGCAGTGATAGCCGGCAGCAGTCGCAGAGAAGTGATCTGGAACTACCAGCATCCGCGCCGAGTGTTCACGGCAGATCGGGAAACGACGACAACCGGCACCCGCCTCGTACGGCATTGTTGTCCGCAACCTCTGCGTGCGACTTTCCAGAAACCCCTGTCAACACAAGCCAGTCGATGGTGTCAGAAACCGCAGATGGTGAACGGGCCACCCTACTCCTACTACTACACCCTACTACTACGGTCATCAACTTTCAGCAAGTGATTGAGGAATACGGAAAAGCTGCTGTTACTCATTCACAAGAATGCGTGTTTTGTGGCCAGCTTCGGTTCTACAAAGAAGTTAGAGTGGGGCTGAGTGTCACATTGGAATATCGCTGCACCAAATCACCTCTCTGCACCTTTAGCCATTTTGTGCGCACACAACCTCCACTGGATTCGAAAAACAGCATCAATGCTAATATTGTTCGAGGATGTCTCGCGGTCGGAATTGGGTTCACTCAAGCCTGAGAACTTACAGCGTCAGTTGGCCTTCCCTTCCTTTCTTACGAATTGTATCAGAAGTGCGAGGACAAAGTTGGCGAGAGTTTGCACGCTGCAACGTTGGACTCTATGAAGGCTGCCGCTCAAGAGGAAATCGAATTGGCGAAGCAACGTAAAGAATGTCCTGATCCTGACGGCTTTTGCCAGATTCCGGTCATAGTGGACGGAGGATGGAGTAAGAGGTCTTTTGGGCACAGCTACAATGCAAACAGCGATGTCGCGGTTATCGTCGGCAAATATTCACGAAAGATACTGTACATTGGCGTCAGGAACAAGTACTGCATTCTTTGTCAACGTGCGGAGGCTGAAGGGAAAGATCCTTTTCCATACACCTGTGCACGCAACTGGGCTTCATCTTGGACCTCAATGGAGCGCGACATTATCGTCCAGGGCTTCCAAGAAAGTGAACGAATGTACGGAATCAGATATACGACACTAATTGGCGATGGAGATAGCAGCGTTTTCGTTGCTGTTCAAACACAAGTTTCATACGGTCGATTGGTAAAGAAAGTTGAATGCGTGAATCACCTGGTCAAAAATTACACTAAAAGACTGTACATCGCTGCAAAAGACACTAAAGCATTCACATCACCAGGTGGAAGGGAAGCCAGGAAGATTTTGTCGACAGCGAATATACGAATCCTAAAGGGTCTCGCGAGGTCCACGGTTAGACGACATGCCCAAAACACCCACGCTGTGACGCCTGAAGCGATACGGAGGCTACGTCACCAACTGAAAAACGCCCTGTATCATGTTTTCGGCATCCACGGCGGCTGTCCCTCTGAACATTGTCCCATCAAGAGAGGTGATGCGGTTGAACACGAACGACGGACCGAAAAGGGCAGGCTTCTAATACGATCCGGCATGATGGTTGAAATTCAAAAGGCCATTGATATACTCGCTGACAGGAGTGACATGCTCCTTCTGAACGCAACAAGCAATGCGCTGAGACATACATGAGCATGGTTGCTCGCACAGTAGGCGGAAAGCGTGTGGACTTTGCGAAAGGCAGGGGGTATGGAAATAGGTGTCGCCTTGCAGCCATCGCATACAACATGAGAGGCGCAAAGTGGCACGCATTCTACCTGCAGAAGTCATCCGGGAAGAGGCCGACGTCTTCGTTGATCAAGATAATAGAAGAAAGAAAGAGACGAGACGAACGCAAGGCACGCAGAAAAGCGGTGCGTCGTGACAATCCCTGCAGGATGCTAAAATTTGCAAGCGTCGCCGGATACAAGGACTATGGGCCAGATTCACAAAGGCCGGACCTCAAGAACACCATCTTTCTGCAGGAAGCTAAAGAGCTAGCTGACAAAATAAGACTTAGAGCCCACGAAGCGAACACCCTCCAGGAATCTACGCTGGAACAAAGTCAGTGCTCACTTTGGCGTGCAGAAAGAAAGCAGAGGATACCTTCCACCTCGATTTACAGCATATGTCGGCCGCATCGAGCGACTTTCAACTACTCGTCAATTGTGAAGCAGATATTGTATCCAGGGTGTCGAACCGCAAAAAATACGGGTTCGGTTCGGGTTCGGGTTCGCGTTGTTTTGATTTCGTTCCGGTTCAGTTCCGGTTCGGCCACGCCAAGAATCGAACCGGTTCGCAAACCGGTTCGCAGCCCCGAACCGGTTCGCGAACCGGTTCAACGCTTCCGTTTTATATGTTCCATATGTTCCTTTTATCACGAAATGCGTGGCTAATAGCTTACTGCTGTTGTCTGCATTGACGTCTCTGGCGGTGAGGTAGCCCTTTAGCGAGAGAAATGAGAAATCGATGAACACTTATTGCAAATAGAGTCCACACTGTTGAAGCGGTGTAGTCCTACTACTTTCTGTTCCCAAAATCTCTTTTTTCACACGCACAGTGACAGCAAGATACACTTAAAGAAAGCCTAATAAGATGGACAACGTAACATAGACGACAGTACTTGCCGGCACACTGCCTTCGCAGCGTGAATCGATCTGAAACCGTACTGAAGCATGTCGAAAATAAGCGTGCCAGCCTTACTCTGTCCAAGCTCACAGCAGTGTACTAGTTAATCCACAACACAAAGTCAATGTGTCACGACACAACCGCACTACGAATAAGCAGAACAATATTTACTTTTCAAACCACGACCAATCAAACAGGCACCGTTCTGCGTACGCTCCTTCTCCACTTCTCATGTTTCTGACGTGTTTAATTTGTACTGCTCACGTGTAAAGGGAAATCTTGGGCGCTTATTTGATCACATATTCGTCCTGTAGAGCTACATAACTGGCCTACTCCATTCCTGTTTCATTCGTCCGCGTGGCACCTCGTCTCCGCACCGCGTGCGTGGGGCGCTAGCCGCGGCGCTCACAAGGACAACTGCGCTTCAACATGTTAAAAAGACGCTGAAAGTATACTTACAATACGTCGTCGTCTCACTGCTAGGTGAAAATTTCTGAAATCCATGATATAGGCGCTAGATCATGATACCAATGTGTCTTCGTTCAGGGATAGAGAGGAACTCTTATGCTGACTTCTTTTATGTCCGAACCGTTTGGTTGCAAACCGGTTACCGCTATTATTTTTTACGGTTCTGCTCCGGTTCGGGTTCAACAATGTCATGAAAATTGCGGTTCGGGTTCGGGTTCGGTTCCGGCAAAAATAACGGTTCGGGTACGGTTTTCGGTTCGGGTTCGGGTTCGGTTCGACACCCTATCCCAGGTCATTCCAGAGCAGGGATTGCCAATACGGTATGAACCACGAGAATGAGGCAGCTTCGGTATCCCAAGCCAGAAATCCAGCCTGTGTGGTGAAGCGCTGTGGTCTTCTTCTTCTTCTTCCACCACTAGGAACAGTGGCCACCAGCCACACAGGGCGATTGGCCAGGGTTTCGTGCGGAGTAATCTGTGGTCTTTTTGTGAATCCTGACACGCCGTACGTGGCCACGAGCCCCGATCGCCTTATTGATGACGATGGCATCCTTGAGATCAAATGCCCTGCAAGCGCTCAAAACTACCCGCCCATCGTGGAAACTACTAAAAGACATGCCATTGGCGTCAAAGTTTCCAAAGAAGGTTCACTGTACCTGCCGCGATCACATAAATATTTTTATCAGATCCAAGCGCAATTAAATATAACTAAGAGAAGTTATTGCAAGCTTGGGATCTGGTCACCCACGGACATGCAGGTACTTACAATAAGAAAAGGCTCATCGTTGTGGGAATGCCTGTTGCCCCAGCTCAAAAAGTTCTACCTACATTACCTGATGCCAGAAATAATCGATCCCCGTGTAACAAGGCATATGAAATTGAGAGAAGATGCTGTGGAAACGAGTGACCTTCATGACCTGCTGTAGCTGTTGTCCACGTTTGTCCTTACTACTCCGTCGCAGGTTGTAAGGTGATGGCATACCGAACTACGGAATGTACGAAGCAGGATTTCATTATTTGAAGAATGCACTGCAAGAGTGACAGCCTTGACTCTGCTTGGCTTGGATGTAACATGTGTTTTAGCTGATCCACGTCCAAGTCAGCGTGTCGAGAACAATTTCTTTTCAATATTTCTTGCATGGCAGGAGACAATGATAACTGTGTGACATTTTATAGGCAATCCGCCACTAAGCTGTGTTTTTTTTTTGCTTTTTTTAATGATCATTTTGGTTGCCGGAGCATGACAGGTATTGCGTATGTGTGTGCGCAGATAATTTCGAAACAGTTCACAAAACAGAAGAAAGAAAATGTTAGAAAATGTTGGCTACCTAGTTGATCGTTAGAAGCCTTGGCTGCCTTGGCCTCGTCTGATGCCGACTAAACAGAAAAGAAAAAAGAGAAAATGGGACGCTCTTTACTGCAATCCGCTTCACTTATCGGTGGTGGTGGGCAAGAGGTTCGCTTAGACATTGCAGCGTGGTGAGAAATCATGCGCAGTAAACAGTGGGACTCGGGAACGTGTCATCTCCGCAATTTGATAAAAGAGAATAATCAGGTGTAGTCGTTCGCCCTTTAATTTGAGGAAAGAAAAATTACAACAGGTTACGATGAATACACGTATATTTCGACAGCTTTTATTTTCGGCATCATACACAAGTGCATTACGCCACACATTTCGAAGCAGTGGGTAGGGTTCCTTAAAAGCCGTCATGGCTGCCGCCTGTCGCGCGATTAATATGTTCGAACGAAAGAAAAATAAGTCATCGGATGGACAGGTATGGTGAACTATAGTTCACCATAGTACAGGTCATGGTAAGCTAGTACAGCCATTGTGTCGTAACGACGGAAGAAAAAGACCGTGTGGGTTTCGTCAACATGTAGAATGCAAACTCTCTGAATCACTCTTCCAAAGCGATTTTCTGATATAAACAGGTAAACGGCCCACATTCCAAAGAGTAATATATGTGTGTTCGTGTACACGATTTCCTTTACAAGGTGTTTACTATTGATCTCTTTCTTCTCTACACCCTGAAAAGAAGAAGCAGCCGCCAGCGGGCTCCTCGTGCCGTCAGTACCCAAAGTCAGACAACGTATAGACACGCAAACGCGCGTGCATTCATCATTTCCGATTTTGGTCCAGAAATATCACGTGGCTCAACAGTCCGTGGCGCCATCCATCGCGAGGAGATGACATGAGCGGGTTGGGTGATTCGGCCTTAACGGCTACGGACGGAATTCCGTCGTTTACAATAGCAGCACCACCTACTACTACAGATCCCAAAGATCCCAGCATCGAAGTAGTAGTTCAGACAGTCGCCGCTTCACTCTGGGATTTGGCGCTAGTTACGCTGTTGATCATCACGTGATTTGCCGAAACCGCGACAGTGCTAGCTAAGACGAAAAGGTTTGCGCTTCCGCAACAAGCAGGAGACCACGCAGCAAGCGTGCAAACTATAAATTTGTAATGGTCGTGTGTATTACACGTAGGGTTGCTCTGCCGAAAGCGAGCGGCCATGATGATGATAATGTGCATGTCATTTTCCTTATGGCTAGCTCACCATATTTTCCTCTCTTCGGTAATGTGAAGTAGCGCTTCTAGCAGAAATTTTCGTAAGTTATGAAAGCGGCTACTGACATGGCTCATCACTCATAACTAATCTTTAACCTAGATCTCTCCCAGACGATTGCCTTATGTCCATGGCTATACACGTAGTGGTAGGTCGTGTCCTGAACTGTACATCAGAGGAAATCCAATTATAATCCAGTCCAAGTCAATCCAAGTATTCCAGTGTCTTAAAACATATTCGAACTGCACAGCAGCACACGGCGGTAGTCACATTGTCGTTCCTACGTCTGGATCTACTGCAATGAAGCCGACGACAACCACCGGCACGGCTAGGGTCACAGGAACCATGGAATATGAGAGCATGGATTCAGAGTTTCACCAAGCTGCGATACATGGAGTCACTACACAAGACAAGCACGAAGAAGCCCATCGTAATTTAAGCCTAACGCAGCATCTTGGTGTGCGCACCTATCCACGCGTCCAGGCTGTGATGATCATAACCTGCATCTGCGCCACTGTCCTTATATGTATGGCCCTCTTTGAGACATCCTGGGTCATACGCAAGAACGAGGATGAGGGAGCTGACAACGATGGAAATAACCTCGTGGATTCTGACAATGAAATGACGTCGTCGTTCATTGACGTAATTACAACGTCGGAGCCGAACGGGGTGAACGCTAGTGTCACGACGGTGGATACCATGATGGATCAAGAGGTGTTTTAAGAGCACTGACTGTATCGCAGTAATATTACTTTTGAACTTTCACTTGTGCTTCCGGAATTTGTACCATGCAGTGCTCTGCTTTATTTTTACGTATAGATTACCTGTGAAGGTTTTACTTCGTCGTACGTGTCTCAGTGTTTTCCGATATTTGCTGCTACGGGCAGTTCTGTAGACAAAGAAATCGTTGTTCCACTGACTCTCGTGTGAAGTATGGGTGTCTGTTATACAAACGGAATAACACCTGTTTATAAGTATGGGTATACGCAAAACGAGCACGCAAACGTCTTTTGTCAACGTTACTATCCTCAGACCATCTATTTTTCTCCGTCATCTATACTACAAGTTGGGCACGTCAAGTGTTAACGGTGCAATCACTTTTACGACTGAACTTTTGACGCGCAAGGCTGCAACCTTTAAAACTTAACCCTTCTTAAAGTGTCAATAGTTACGCCGTGACATTGAATTAGAACAACTATCAGCTGAACCCAAGACAAGGAACTAAGAACAAAGACAAACACTACTTTCAACTAAGGTTCATTCGTACGCATAACAGTCTAAATAGTGTTCTTCTGAGCCTGCACACTGCCTGGACGATTATTCCATTCGTTCCATTCATTGCATACCATTTCACTTAGTTTATTTCCCATTCAGCACAATGGGGGGGGGGGGGGGGGGGGCTGCCCCTGCCCCTGCCCCTGCCCCGCCGACCCCGGCCGACATTAGAAAGATGCAGCATGCACCGAAACAATTGTCATGAGAACAATGTTGAACACATAACTATGCAGGATATGACCAATGCAAAAGCTTAGCAAATTATATAGTATATCATATTACTATACATACAACGTGAACAAATGTCACTACGAGGTAACATTAGAATTTAAGGTAGAGAAATAAAGTATTTAAATAAAATTCAAAGAGAAATATCAAAAAATTATCGAAAGGACAAATGAAATGGCTATAGCGATGTACGATGTCTAGAAACCTGTGCTTAGCAGAAACATGAGTGCATGCATGAAATCGAGCCGAAAGATCACAGAAATTTGGTGGATGCCTTAAATATGCCACAGCAAAAACGATGAAGAAATGCATTTTCGCATGTAAGGTAATTTCAGAAATACTCAAAGTGCATTCCAAATTACTTGCAAAGGTAATTGAGTTGCGGTAACCGTTACATAATCTAACAAGCAATCCTGGGCGTATGAATTACCGAGGTTGTAATTAATTAGAACAATTGGGTTACTTAATAATTAATTACTTCATACATCTGATAACGACGCACACCGATACATACGTGTGTTTGTGTGCCGCTCTCTCTCTGCCCAGCGTGTCACCCTTCAATGCCGCGCATGCGCCTCCTCTGACGCTTTTCTTCTTGTTGTGAACGCTTCTCTTCCTCTTGACGAAGCACCGTCTGTGGTATGCAATTTATAGATCGAATGGGTGCCCCGTGCGACCCACCGCCGCCTCGTAATCGTTTGGTTTGTTCGGTCGTCAATGTTATGGCCATGTCGCATGACACTGTGCCAGGAGAGCGCTAGGAAAATACGCTACGGCTACGACATGTGCGGATCAATTTCACAAGTTCCTACGGCTCTGGTGATTTCGCCGATCGTATTGTGGTGTACGTAAGGAAAAAAATGAAGCTCACAAAAGTTTGAAACAAATGAATAGTCGCCGACTCATCTTGCAAAGCATAGTTGTCCTTTGTCCGTTGTCTTTCGCGAATCAGGTCATACCAGCGGCATGGCTGAGTGGATGAAAGCAGCAGTTCGTTTGTACTTACTCAAAGGTCGTGCTGTTGACTGGGAGGTTGGGTTCGAATCCTACTACCGGCTGTTCTGTCTCAGGCATTATCTGGGCTTTCCGGCAGACTTTCCATATTAACTAACCCCCCCTATCCCCACCTATACCACCCCCCTTATCCCCACTCCTTCCTCCTGTCCACGTCTGTACGCCGCTCGTAGCCACAGTTGCTTCGCGGCGCTAACACGGAGTTTCAAGCGTGTTAGGTTAGGTTAGGTTAGGTTTGGAAAGCATCCGGTCCGGTATATGTTGTTTTTTGGAACTAACGGGTCTGGTAGGTACGTGCTGTTTGAACAGCGCGAGAAGGTGCACAGCGTATTGGTTGGTACAAGTTCCCTTAGAAGTAGGCCCAGGACGCACATTTCCCAGGGTGTCAGTCGTGACGTTGCCAAAGTCTGTGAGGCCGACAACGGCGAGCCCTCTCGCTACCACCACCACGACCACCAACGCCACCAACGCAAGTGTGTATCCGTCGCGTTTCCTATCACGTTTCAATGTTTGGACAGATCCGGAAAGTGCTTCGCAGAAGGAGAAGACAATGAAGGCCTTACAAGAAAATGCTGCGCGGATCACGGTCATTTCTTTTTTCTTTTCTTTTTTTGATGAAGAGAAGAAGAAGAAGTCAGCTTTCACATTTGCTAGCCATTGTAACATGAGCCATTCAATACCTCAACTTCATATTACTGGCGAATGAATTTTGACTTTCGCGAGGTCCTCCGTCCCTAATCTTCATGAAAGCAGAGGGTACTCCGTGGCCGATGGCCAGATACTCGACGAAGAAAGAAACGAAAACGAGCGGTGCACGTGCAACATTACGTCGTGTTCATAGTCGTGTTCTATCACTGCATGAATACTGGACAGTTCGCTCTACTAAGGAAGGCAGCCGCGTCGAAATGCTCAAGGAGACTGTCTGTGTCGTTGTCGCCATAGTAGGCTTCTTCGTTATGGCAATCCTCATCCGAGCAACGCGTGAGGAGTTGAAGGCGAAGACGGCAGCAGGCATCAGCATCGTGTACAGGATGCTGACATCAGAGGCCAGTATGGACACTGTGTATGAGACATCTACGGTGGAATCAGTGCAGGAGACGGCAATGACCACTATGCTTGGACGTGGAACAGGACGTTTCGGCACTGGACAGCGGACACGTGAAAATATTACTCTATCCTAGATGACTGTTGATTATAATACGATAACTAAATGATAAAAATGATTGTTTGAATGCGTCTCGGCCCATGATTTAGCAGTGTTTAGATGGTACCTGGTGATTTGGCTACCCTGTGATCATAGGGAAGAGTGCTGTGTTCATTCTGTGGAAGTCTGAAGGCATTTTAGCGCAAAGTACCTAAGCTCTATGGGTTCAGTTCCTGACCTAGTATCTACATCCCGAGCGTTCGTGCTTATCGACGGATCGTGGTATCAGTTTTCGTTGACATCAAGCGCTCTTACACGAAGTTCTAAAGCCCTAAGTATCAAGGGGTCCCGCAAGGAAGCATCCTGATGCCGGGCCTAAAACCCACAATTCCGCGAAAGATGACTTTGCCATTTGGACAGTAGGAAAATCACGACCTGCCATTCAGCGCCGTTTGCAACTAACTTTAAATAGCTCCCCCACAAGTACGTCACACAACTTGGAATTTGGATGAACTCCCATTCACACGCAAGGCTATGACAGATTTCGCTACCTGGGTTGGTGGCAAAAAGCTAGCTTGATCCTGTGCGTTTCCATCGCTTCTTTGGCGTGACCATAGACTCGGATCTACGCTGGACTCGCCACATTAAGCACCTTGAAGCCAAACTGCACCGACGGCTCACTGTCTCAACATCTGTCTGGCTCAGGATGGGGCTGTGATCAGCGCTCCCTTCTTCACGCAGCTCTGATGCGGACAACTGTGCATTACAGCCTTCCGATACTGCATAGTATTTCAGCAACACCACGAAATACCCTTCGGAGGCTCTTTGCTGCCTAAGTTGTAATAATATAACGCAGAGAAATGCGCACCTTGTATACCTGTTTACGACCCCTTTAAGCTGGTGAACTCCCGATTGAGAGGATAGAGAGGTAGCAAGCGAGCTGGTGATATACGTAGATCTATAACTTAAAAACCCGACACTGGGGGACAAAAAACGACAACACAGACAAGGTCTCAAACACAGCTGAAAACTTTACTCAACTACACAAACATATTAAGAGTTCAAGTGGGTGAGACAGAAAGGTGAGGAGGACGTAAGAACATCCCCAAAACCAACGGGAAGGTCAGGGAAGGCTCGCTGACATAGTTCCCTGATGAGATAATGGACAGAGATTGTTTCATAAGCCTTTTGTTAAGGTCACCTTCACTGGACACTACCAAGGTTTCATGCCATGTGGGCGCACAACCTCTACAAACTTGTAGGCGTTTTACCATTTCGGAAGAACAATCGTCATTTTTTGCTTTCAGAGCATGCTCCCGCAAGCGATCATTTAGGCGTTTACTTTGGCCGATATAACAAGAACCACATTCCAGACGCATCTGATAGACGATATTAGAACGACAGTTTACATACACAGTTCTGTGAATTTTACACGGAGATTCAACTTTTTCAAAAGGGTCAACAAGTCAAATCGAAAGTCATTTCTAAATACAAGGTTTACATAAAATTTCTCAGCAACAAGAAGCAGGTTATGAGAGATATTTTATGAAAATAAGGAGTTACGACACGATGACAAGTAACACTCGGGAACCGTAAAAAAGCTTGTTTTCAAATGACGGCAGACCATGAATAATCATGCATTGCGAGTACGCCGCGTCCCTCAACCGAGATAGTTGGTAGCACAGAGGAGAATGCAACTGGTGAACACAATACATTTTCAGAGCATTTGACGGTATAGGCCTGTGATGGCTCCTAACTTGACAGTTTTTGAATGGCAGCTAGTAGCAGGCAATATAGGTTTAGGATCTAATTTGTCATAGTTCTAGCAAAGATAAGGGCTGAACAAAAGTCGTACATCCAAAAATTGTAGCTCGCCATTCATAGTGTGTTCGACGGTAAAACCAAGTTCGGGAGCGGAAGACCTGAATACACGTTCAGTCATAAATGATAGACCCTTCGTTTGACAACAACATCGTCGACAAATCTTGCAAGTAGAAAGGCGGTGGAAACAGTTGAAATAAATGACATGACAGTAGAATCAACAGTACGCAGATAACAACAACAACAACTTTATTTTCGGCCTTGGAGAGTGGGGAGTTTCATCGCAACAGGCGATACTCTACCCCAGTGCTTGGTGGAATGGGGCAGATAAATTTCTGACAGAACCGGTGCAATGGCAGAAACAATACAGATGCCAGTCTTCTGAATAAACAAGTCTCCATCAATACTTATAGCAGTTGATTTAAGATATAATTCTAGAATTCGAAGAAAATCTGAGACAGAAATACGCCGCTTTCGATTGGAAGCGCACCAGTTTACACTCTAAAAAATCCCTTACACGGCTTAACAGAGTGTCCGCTTGGAGTGAATAATAAAGATCCTTAATATCCAGGGACAATGCCAGACATTTTTTACCGTGGAAAGATGCCAGGGCCTCTAGAAGACTCTCAGAATTTTTCAAGACTAGTGGGCTAGGCTCGTAAATTGAGGAGAGACAGTTCTTAATGAAAGAAGACACAGCTTTTTGCCAAGTGTGGTTCTCATTTACCACAATTCTCAGAGGCATGTTAACCTTGTGATCTTTTAACAAAAATTTGACCGATAGGGCCGAACGGGGAGTAACAGTAACGAGTTACCCTCAACACTGATAAATTGACGTGGTGTGTAAATCGTTGAAACGCCCGTTTCTTCAACGTATCCCATGACGAGATTCACGCCATTGTCAGAGACGTCGCCATTGTCATGGACACCGGGCTGCCCATCGGACATCCTTCAATTTGATGGTAACCTTGTCCACGGAACGAGAAGTTCGAATGATTCAAGCAAAAACGCAGGCTTATGATAATGTCTTCAACCGTGAGAGACGTAAGCGTGGGAAGGGTGCTGTCGTCACGCAGTCGCGCTTCGGCCACCTTCACTGCAACAGCTATGGGAACGTTGGTGAAGGGGAACAGAACATCAAATGAGACCATGACATCGTTGTCATCGAGGACTTGATTCCAAACCAACTGGACGATTTCCTTGGAATCGACCGGTATGAAACCATTCTCCCCATTGACTGGAGTAATTAGGCCCACAGGGTACTTCGATAGGTTATATGCCCGGGACCCAATCAGGTTTGTGGTTTTTTGGGAGACCGTAAAGCCTCGGAGCTTTGGGGAGGTGGTCACGGGGCATCTTGATGAAATAGGAGGTGTCAGTGAGGATCCTCTGCATTTTCGCGCAGTAGTCTGTTTTGTCCAGTACGACGGCGCCTTTTCCCTTGACTGCCGGAAGGATTATGACAAAGGAGTCCGACCGGAGGTCGCGTAGCGCTGAATTTTCCTGCATATAGTGAGGTTTGGAGGAATTTCCCTGGAACTGGTTAGAGTAGTGGCAATGCGTCTGCGTGCCAGGTTCACCCCTGTTGTTTCCTCCAGGTGCCGCAGTTTGCCCTTGATCTCAACGACGGTGTCTCTCTTGGGTACGGCGCGTGGGGCCAAAGCAAAGTCGAGACCTTTGGAGAGAAAACTCAGGTCTCCATCGGAACGTTGCTTCAACGACACATTGAATACGGATTGAACGCGTTCCCCGTCGGTTTTCTAGGCAGGAGCCGGGAAAGTTTCTTGTCTTGGCTGGCATCTGTATATGCTGCTGCAGACGTGGAAAACTTCTCATCTACCCGAGCATAAAAATGGGCTCGAAGGACTTGAGAATAAGTAACAATTTACTACAGACGTTTCGTTTCGCATACGGGAGACATCATCAGTGTGAAACAGAATGAGAGGCGATCCCAACCAGCGAATTATTTAAGCAGGTCAGGTTCGGGGTGAGGGCCGCGGTTAGGGTGACGGGTCACCTCGGACGTGCCACGATTAGAGCTTTCGAGATTCGAGCACGGTTTCACACTGATGATGTCTCCCGTATGGGAAACGAAACGTGTGTAGTAAATTGTTACTCATTATTGTGTTAAGTCAGTGTTCAGGGTTCTCGCTTTTCCTCATAAACTCTCCTAGCTTTTGGAATATTTTTTCCACGTTTACTATTTGTTGCAGTTGTAAGCAGCTAAAATTCTTCGAGATTATTGCTTGTAGAAGATTCTTCATTTTGTGCGTGTCTTTCCTCAGCTGCCATAGCTAGCGCACGAGGCCGTGTGCAGAGGAAGACAACGCTGGAGAATAACGTTCTATGGTAATTTTAGTTCTACGGCATCCACCAAGAAGAATACCAGCAATCAGCCGGCATCAGGAGAAGCAGAAGAAGAAGCCTGCAGTAAGTGTCCCCCGTCATCCTCAAAGTGATTTAGGCTGCGGAAGACAAGCACACACTCATCTCCCACACAGATAAGGCAGGGGAAGATTAGCACCTCGTCGCCCCCAAAGCGACGCAGCCTACGGAAGATGAGCAGCCCGGCATCTGCAAAACGAGGTAGCCTGCGGAAGATGAGCAGCCGGTCATCTGCAAAACGAGGCAGCCTGCGGAAGATAAGCACCCCGTCATCTGCAAAACGAACTAGCCTGTGGAAGATAAGCACCTCGCTGTCTCCAAAGCGTAGTATAAACCGACAAGACCCTGTGACCCAAGGGGTTGCACAGGGTAGCGCGACTGCAAAACTAGGGCAACAATGTGCAACGTCAAGACAGGGCCAAGAGGACGATAAGGAAGATGCAACAGATCTGCAGAAGTACATCAGCGGAAAGGTTTCACTCTCGCGTGTGGATGGAAAATCGAGACGCGTGAGCGGAGCAGTCACCAAGATACGACGTGTACGGAACTTCGGCTACTGTGCATTCGCTATGCTTGTCGTCGCGCTCCTAATGTTCTTTGTCGTGCTCTACAGAATAATGATCCCTTCTGATAGAACCACAACAGAACCCGCAGGAATGATCCCGTTGCGGATTTGGAAGACTGAAGCTGAACCAGCAAACACGATCCTGACCGCCATAGAAACTGAAAACGGCACGACTGAGAATTCAACGTGGCTGTAAACCTCAGGACTGGCAACCTGTGGACAGACCATTTCGCTGTAGCTATAACCGATTGTCAATAGAATACAGAAGCTCCAATTCACCTAAGAATACACGTGTGGCGTCACTAAGTACTGTTTAATTGTAATCACTATAGGTCCTATTGATTATAAGTGTTCATGTCAAAGTCCGCAGTCTGAGAATCGCGCTTTTGCATCAGTTCGTTGCCTTGGCGTTGGTTTGCGCATCTGTCCTGTGATTCTCCAGGTTCATCTTGCCACGGAAGATCCTTGAGTCGTGGGACAGCGGATAATTATTAATAAAAAGCTCTTGGGGGTTGTCACCCTGGAACTGACACCCCTGTTTGCCACGAAGAACAACATGACGGTAGAGAACTGATGTTCTGAGACTGGAACAACATAGAAAGGACAGACACATACAAAGCCTCAAATTGCCTAAGAAATGAACGATGAATGATGAAAGTCACTGTCCTACAGCTGGCTAACCTTTTCAGTGACTTTCATCTTTCATCGAACATGACAGTGTTGACGCAGATTTACAGTGCGCTGAAGGCTCCGCTGCGACAGGTACCAGCACGTAAATTGCCAATGCGACATCGCTGACTCTCAGCATCAGTGCTGGACGCTAGACGTCCTGCCTTAATATAACACTACAACGCATTCCCGACTGCATTCTTGTGATACCTCCCTGTGCACACCCTTCTAGATGAACCCTTCTAGCGGCTTTTCAAGACTGTCTTGGCACGTGTAAGCATACCCTGGTCGCAAAATATTTCCTGCTTCTAGGCTTCTCAGCATGTTAACGAACGTAGACATGTGATTGCAGATCTGATTGCAATCAGTTTGTTTTGCCGTCTAGTTCTGCAACACTCTGTCCGTGTGGAACAGGTAGGGCCATCTACTGCGTTCCGTGGTGTTGACAGTTGTTGCCTGCTATGTTTGAGAGCGTAACGTAGCATTGTAGTGCATATTAGAGCACTAGAGCGAGAGTAGCGCATATTAGAGCATAACGATGGCATCGGCCATCTGCCGGCATTAGGAGAACCAGAAGAAGCCTGCGACAAGTGTCCCCCGTCATTCCCAAAGTGATTTAGGCTGCAGAAAACAAGCAGACACTCATCTCCCACACGGATAAGCCAACGGAAGATGAGCACCTCGTCATCTCCAAAGCGAGGCAGCCTGCGGAAGATGAGCACCCATCATCTCCGAAACGAGGCAGCCTGCCGAAGATGAGCACACCATCATTTCGGAAACGAGGAACACGGCCCTACCTGTCTGTGTCGAACACGTAGGGCCATCTACTGCGTTCCGTGGTGTTTTTGAAATGTTTATTGACAGTGGTTGCCTGTTATGTTTGGGTGCGTAACGTGGCAATTTTCTGCATAACGATGGCAACCTGGCTGAGTGTGCCGCGTAGTCTTGAAGGACAGAGGAGGATTGACGACTCCCTCGCAGGGGCACCGTCCGACTCGCTTGCCGACCTCGCCTGCTGGTACCACAAAGTTCCACAGCTTGGCTCCATCAAGGAGATATTTTGGTCCGACCTTTTCCATCTGATCTCCCCTGGACAGCGCAAGACCAGACACGTTGGACACCACATTGCCCCGTCTGCAGTGGGGCGCAACTCAAGAACCCTAACGATGCGGGCACCAAGACATCGCTATCGCTCGCTGGTAACAATTATGTTTAGACATTCTCAAGCGTAGGTATTTTATTGTTCATTGCGACCTAATATTATTGCGACCTATTATTTCTGACCCTCTATCCTTTCTTTTTTACTCCCTCTTCTCCCATTTCACACAGGAGTGAAACTTGCCGCCTTATCTGAGCAAGGCAGAGCTCACCACCATCACCAGTTAGTATAGGCAGAAGAAGAAGAACATCCGGGACGCTACCCAACCTTGGCCTGCAAACTACGTGGTCCACGCCATCATCTACGCTCACTTGAACCATTGCGGCCGTCTCATACATCCAACGTGCTTCCCACTCGCCTCATTTACCACGGCTACCGAAAGCAGCCCGGCACCTTCAACCGAAGGTAGCACGCCGGCAGATACTCAGAGGAAGGTCGGCCGCTCGGTAAGCCTAACCGAAGCACTCGGTCGTGGTAATGGAAACTTTCGTGCTGAAGTTGCCGTGCTGATCATCTGCATATCGGCTCTTCTCCTCATCGGCATGCTATTCTTCGAGGCTATGCGGGTGATAAACCCCAATGATAAGCCCAACGGGGACATACTTGATGAAGGTACCACGGAAACAGAGTACGCAACGACATCTTCTGATAAAACCACTTCAGTCTCCTCGTCCACAGTGAAAAGCAACGCGTCCCTGCAGAATTCGAGCATCGTCGAAGAGTTTTCAGAAAAATGATGCCCTGTTTGCAGATACGTGTGAAGCCTTCCATGGAGCTGATGGGATTTCTGCCTTGCTGTCGCATAACTATTTTTGATACAAGTTTTCGTTTGGTGCATACGCCACGTTTTGGTGTGTACGAGGGTACAGTTTCCTGGCATAGAGATTATGCTTACTATGCTTTCACGATATGCTCTACTGCATAGATTAAAATAAAATTAATGATTCACGACATTAGTGGCAGAAGAACGTTTCTACTTGCAGTATGGACGCGTGCCTATGTAAATTATGTGGCTGTTTCGAATAGGGGCAGTTCTACTGCACCAGTGGGAGAGTGCCTCTTTGAAGTACCGTCTTCTGACAAGATGACCCATCGTTAACATAAGTCGTCGTTACGAGCTAACGAGTGGCGGGAAATTCAAAAAGATGGACAGGTGACACGTTGCGCGTGACATATACCACGCCCTTCACGTATCACGCGAAGAGCGCCGTGCACATGTTTCATCACGTGCTCTTTTTGACGAGTGTCGTAACGCGTGCAAGTGATTAGGCCCCCTGGTGTCCACTGCCACATGCGATTTTCTTTCCTTTTTCGAAACTGCGTATAGCTTTGTACAGACACGATGTTCTGAAGTCATCGAGTAGGCGTATTGTCATCAAGTAAGGCCTTACGTTGGCTGTTCGTACTAACTGTCGTCCATAGCGTTTACTGTCAACGTTACTAGCGAGTTACTAGATGTTGTCAATGTTCCCTTTAAAGTCGACCGATGCCTCACTATCCCCACGACCAACAGCGTGTATGAGGCAGCGGCCGGCACACCCCTAGGCATTTCAACGGCGCACAACCAAGCCTTCTTTACAAATACACAAACTGGTTGTTAAACTAAATCAAAGGAAGCCACTCTCGCATGAAGCGCAAAATAGCGGGCAAGGTTACGCGGATCCGGTGTTAGAACAAACAATATCTGTTGTAGTACAAGTGCTGTGCTCCAGCAACGAAGACGAAGAACGAGTATCATTGCGTTCTGGCGTTTGTCTTCCCCGTCTTGCTCCAAAGAACGCGACCCAATCCGACATGAAGCGGTGGAAGCGTTGGATCCTAGGTCGTACCAGGGTACCTCAAGGCGGAGTGCCACAATCTCAAGTGCCACAACCACAATCTCAAGTGCCACAACTTGGCATCTCAAGTGCCACAACTCAAGTGCCGCAACCACAGATACCACAACCAGCGAGGAAACAAGACGACCCAGGTGCTGCTGTGTCTCCCAATTGGTTGTCTGGCAGTCCCAGGAAAATTTCGTTTTCGGCCGTGTTTCCGGGTTTTTTTACAGCCGGCTCAAGGAACTACACAGCTACGTCAAAGCCTGGATCCCACGGCAAAACCACAAGTGAAACTCGCAGCTGTTTGCGTATTCTTGGGGTTTGCGTCTGTATCCTGGTCATCCTGGTAGTCGTGAAAATGTTCGTCACGGTTCACGGAATAGTAAGCTCGACGACGGAGCAATCGATAACCATCGTGCCATTTCGAGGCTGGAAGGATGAAGAGGAAGGCCTGGGCATTACTATCCATACAGTTACGGAGGATTGGACGACTGATACTTCCGAGGGCGGCATTGCAGCAACAGCAGCTCTGGCTCGTAGCAATTTTTCGACTGAACATTCCACTGCATCTGCGTGATTTTCAGGCGCTACAACGTTTCATACAGTTTATCGTACAGCAGCTGTGGCAAATTGATGGTATGGTCAATAGATAATAGCATGCCAGCTTTACAGCTACATAATGGTGTTTGGGTTTCTATATCGCGAGAAATATCGCTCTCATAGCCGCGAATATTGAACACCGTTATGCTGTAGGTTGTTGTATTTTTGTTTTTCCGCTCCGCAAACAGAAGGAGACATTTACGGACCCTGTACCGAGTGCTGTTTTATCTTGCGATCGTTTCTGGAAAGTATGCTTGAGTTCTGTAAGGGGCGTTGATACCGAAATGTTGGGGATGTGCTATAGCGGTGAAACCGCTCCAGGGAGCTCTGAAGAGGCTCTAAGGAGGAGGCGGTTTTAGCTGCCTCTGATCAGGTTAAATTAGTTAGGTTAGCGAGCTTAGGTAAGGTTAGTTCGTCTAGTGTCACTCTGTCCCCCGTGCACGCTCTAGGCGGTGCCGGCTTTTGCCTGGGCCCCCGTGTCGGCACAAACTGCGTGTTTTTAGTAAACGCTCGCATAGCTTGCGGGTACGTTATTTTCATAGCTTACTTTTAAAACAATTGCGTAAATAATGCAATTTCGGGTTGTTCGCGACAAATAATTCGCAGACACTCGTACAGGTGCAATTTTCTGACTATAGGCTTTGTTACTTCGACAAAAAAGAAGTAGAAAAAGAAAAAAAAACATCAGTCACACTGCTACAGCATATCCAGTGTTGGTTCTAGCTTGGAATGTACTACAATGGCAACATGAATTTTTGCAGGAATTTTCGGCAAACATGATTTTAACAACAGAAACAAATCTGGGGAGTAACAGCGAGCTTGCCGTACTGTATATCAGGGAAGGGTAACGGAAAATGGTAACGGAAACAGAAACGGTATATTACTGAAATTGATTATGGTAACGATAACGGAAACGCATACCACTGTCCTCCATTATACGAAACGGAAACGAAAATTATCGTCCAGTATTGAATTCGGGTAATGGCTATTACTGTTGTGCGAGGACATTTCAGTGACTTTTCATTTTCTTTTTGTATTTTGATGACTCCGTTCTTTGCAATTCTCTAAATACTACACGACAGCATCGAAACAAAGCGTAATATTGGATGTCGAGGGTGCATCACTCGCCTTATCTACTCGTGACATTTCCTACCTACATGACATCAAGACATGACACTTACATAACATGGACTCCATGCATTCTATTCCACCATAGCGTGGGATGACTGCATATGATTTTTATTCTTTTATTTATTTTTTTACTTTCTTCATTTCACTGTGGCTGGACTCAGAGTGACTGACGATAGAAGACTGAATGAAGACTGAAGACATGTTCCTACATCTCTTTACGAAATCTAGCATGATGCACATCCCTACGACGTAAAATTATTTGTCTAGTGTGTACTCGTGACCCCGAAGCAGCACTTTGGCAAAGCAGGGTGCTGACAGAGCCAGACATGCCCTCCTAAGGGGTGCCCTTCAGCATATGCTATATTGCAATTGATTTCATCTCGGAAAAACTGATATATATATCTTTAAAAAATATGTTCGCATTTAGATGGGATACCATGTATAAGCAATATCCATATTCACTCAATGTCTGCAAACGACGTCTGCAACGAAACGTACCGTGGAAACCTGATGGAACTATGTGCCAACATTACCCAAGACCTTCTATAAATATCTCGAGCACGACCTCCTATTGCCCATAGCGTTCGCCCTAGATTTCTCAAAAGCTCCACGAAGGCGAGTAGAGGATTGTGCGGCCGATTGGGTTCGACGTACATACCGCTATATCTTAATTGGTGACGTTGAAGGGACGTGGTTGACCGAGTGTGGTAGCCTCGTATTTTGGTGGTACGGGTAATCATTCTGTAAAGGCCATCTATGCGTATAGGAGAGTTGATCCAACGGTCGCTTTCAGGGTGCCAAGAAACAACTCTCGTTAAGGCGCTACGTTAATTCATCGGATGCGACTCAGTGCGGCTCTTAGATCTCAGTGGCAGTCACCGCTTGAGACAAATTGTCTCTCCCAGATGGCGTCACTGCAGTGATCTGGAAGATGTATTGTCCGCGATTCCCGAACAACACATTCATGGTCTCATTATCAGCTGTGGACTCTCGCCCCTTCATCTTGTCAAAATTGCTGGGTCCGTGACCGCATCCAGCCAACCAACACTCTGCCCTGAAAACACTTGTGTTTCCTTTTTGGACACCGTAGGACTTCGGTCCTCACTGTGAGGCTACTCATTATTAACGCGTTAGCATTGGAGTCCTCGCTAGGCAAGAAGCGCGGCGTGGTCTGTCTGTAGCCACGGCGCGGCGCGCATGCGCGGTGAATGGAGAGGGAAGGAGAGGACGCGAGGTGGCGCTGGCACGTCGGCAGGGCTAGGCAGTGCAGCGTGCAGCTGTGGTTGTCGACTTGTTCGGACTTCAGACGTATCTACGTGGACGCGCCATGGGTTATGAAAGCTGTGCGAAGAAGCGGCGGCGAAAGAAGGCTGACGCTGCGAGGCGGCGCCGCCAAGCTGAACCGGAGGAAGCCCGAAAGGCCCGTTTGGCTGCGAATGCTGTCTTGCATTCGCGTTGTGTAGGGTCGTGTGAAGGGTTGTTTAGCGTTTGCCAAGGCTCATTAAGGGTTGTGCAGCGTTGCGAAGGGGAGTTCCCAAAGCGTTTTCAAGTTTTAATGCTAACGCATTTCTGTCGGATCCACCAACGCACCAACCATGTTTTTTTTTCCACATTACCAGCAGCAACGGGGTAGAGTGATGGCTGGAACCGGAGACATGGAAGAACAAAAGAAATTTTCTCTCCGTGTCTTCAGTTCCAGTGCTGGTAGAATATCGCCACATAAACCTTAATGAGTATGCCAGAAGGAAGCCTCCGAAAGGGGGCCTACGGGCCAGGGTAGCGCCATATTGAATCAGCTACCGTTGCCGCGGCGCATGCAAAAAAAGAATCCGGTAAGCATACACCAAACATAACGCAAAAGACGTTTTTGGAGCAGCAACACACAGCCCTAATCCATGAAACCCTAAAACTTGCAAGAAAGAAAACAAACAGACACACAATAAACGGACACTACACGGACGCCACATGGGGACGCGGTCTCCGCCGCTGCCCCGCTGCCTCGACCAGCTTTGTCTACAAGCCTGGACAGGGGGCGGACAGTGACAAAATCTGTAGCCAACGGAAGCACCGGAGCAAGCGTTGCCAACAGTTTTCGGAATTGCGCCTTCTTTCACGGGCTAAAAATACGCGACGTTCCCTCGACTGATTTAATATGGCTGCCTCTGGTCGCATACATTGAGAGAGGGAAGAGCCCCGTTGAAATCCTTTGCTTTCCTCCGATCCTCCTCCCCGACTTTCCTTCTAGTATCTATGAGTATTTCTATGAGTACCGCCGATGGCGATGAAACTCCCGAATCGTAATCATAAAGTTGTTGTTGTTGTTATGTAAAGGCCTCTTCACCCCTAAAACCCCTGACATCTGACCACACCTGCTATGCATTGAATATTGTCGCGGCCAAGGGAAGGAAAGAAGAAACACCGCACTCGTGGGCGAGCAGGGTCGCAGGAGGAAGAAGAAGGTTACATTGCGTTCCACTATACCGGTGTTCCCCGCCGTCACTGCCCCGTAGTCTCATCTTACCCTCAGCATGAAGCCACATCCTGCCCTGCAGGACCATGCCTACTCATCTCAAGTTCTCCGGATTTCTCGGTCTGGAGCTAAACATCCAATGTCCACTGCACGTTCATCTGCTCTGGGACACGTAGTAGCACCTCATCCTGCTTCCGCCAAAACAACATCTGCACCTTCATCGGCTCGAGGACGTGTACTGGCATCGCATCCTTCTTCCGCTGAACCATCAGGTGCTCTGTCTGGTCTACCAGTGAAAATAGGATTGTCAGCGCTCAACATGGCCCCCCGAAAGGCGTACCACGCGGAGGGCAGAGAAACTGTGGTGAGGGCCTGTTGCTGCATCTTGGCGTCCGTATTGGCTGTAGTTGTTACCGTTCAGTTGTGCTTAATCCTGATGTCGGAAATGAAGCGCACTACGACGGAAGTCTACATGGAAACGCACGGTATCGCTGGCAACCCGAATGATACAGAATATGGACACGGGAGCACTGCAGTTGAGTCCACTCCAGAAGCGATAGTGACAGGTGACGTTGCCCAGAGGACAGGACATTCCCCCCGCTGGTGGTTCGGTGAAAGGGAAGTCCACTACGTCTCGACTGGTTGTGTATCCATAAAATTGAACTGTTAATTAAACGCATAAATATGTTTCCACGGTGCATCTAGGCTGATCATTTATTTACAATAGGAGATTATTATTAGTAGTAGCTAATGTTTTTGCTGACATAGCTTTCTTATGCCAATCTTACGTTTCAGTCTACACGTGAGCTATGGGATTCTTGTGTAACAAATACCTCCTAGCACGTCCTAGCACAAATGACCTAGCACGTCCTTCGGTGTTGGTCATTCTCTGCTTATGTGTATGTGTAAGTCTAACAAGCGATTCATCACGATTGAGTTTACACCTTCATGGTTGCTGCTTCTTTCGATAACCACTGAATTGTTCAGAATAAGAAGAATAAGAACTGCTTTAGTTTTGTGATGATGATGGCCTGTTTCACCACAACAGGTGTGAACGTGTTGAAATAGGGTCTAGAACAAGTTGTCTCTCGTACATTTTTTTTTCTACAGAAAGCGCCGTGGGGAACCTAAAGATATGCTAAAGTAAACGTCGTGTAACTAACATATTCGTTAAGTATGAGTCGTCCTCGTATGTAGGATATTTTGCTCTTACGTTGTGAAGACGCTTATTAGGATATGTAGAAACTTAAGGGTCACGTATACCTCAATAGTATCGCACGCCGTGTTCGAAAGTATTTTGTGACTACGTGGGAGCTATGATATTGCTGGGATATTACGAAGAGAAGGGAAGGCAAGACAAACAGGACAAGAACAAGAAAACTAACGCGGAGCTAAGAGCACAGTCAGTGGTGGGCGCTGCTTTTCTAGTTGGATAGTACGTTAATGTATGTGACATTTACGGTCCGAAAACATCTGCGGGAAATCCAGGCAGAGTTGCAAAGACTAGAATCCAGGTCGCCTTCAAACAATCGCTTCGAAGACAGACAGGAGCTACAGTTAGGTCGTAAAGCAGACCACACCACGCTTTCCAGTTTTGAAGGCGCACAGATGAATAGGGGTATTCGTCCGCATTGCGAAACACAACAATGACAAAGAAATGAAAAAGGAAAATGAAGGTTCCATCGCTCGTGCACCTATAGTGCACCGTAGCCTGGTCTTCCAGATACAGACAACCTACTGTAGCCACCACCATCATAGCCGTAGTAATGCTGTTTGATCAGCGCAACAGACATGCGGAATACCTGCCATCGATGTACGGGCAGCTGGAATGCCAGCAATCTGCCTTCGTGGTACCCCACAATCTAGATGTCAATCCTCACCATGACAAAGCCCCAGAAGATGCCGCCTCGGTCCCTTGCGAACCTATACCACGAGCACCTCAACGCCCATTCGAACTCAATCAGGCCCTCAGCTCAGCACCGGAACAGCCGAAAAGCTACTCCTCATGGATCGTGTTTGTCCTCTTTGTAATTATGCTGGTATTTTCGGACCTCAAGCAGTTCTTCCTGTTCAACAGTAACAATGAAAGCTTGAACTCTACTGGGATGATCCGCCGCTTAGAAAGATCGTCCTTGAAGACAAGAGGTGCAAATGATACGTTCGGCTAAAGCCCACCACAGTTAGATTGCTTTCATGGTAACCCCGACACAATGACGTGTTCCCTGGTAGCGTTACATCACTGGAACCTGAACCTGGAAATTGCTTGTGTGTCTTGTGGAGTGTGTGGCCCGTCCCCTATTTGTTCAAACCATTACACCGTAACCGAGATCGAAACCGAAACAGTGAAACTAGTTGAGAGAGTCTGCTTAGATTGAAGATTAACATGTATCAACTATAGCCCGCCTTACGACTCTACTACAGAACCGTGTAACGATTTCAACATTTGTCTGCGCACGTTGTACGTGGTCTAACCTTGCATACATTTGCACATGCACGTAAATGATGGTACGGATTTGAAGACTGTGCACTTCCAATGTTTTTTTTACACAACCCAGTGGTGGAGCAAATGCGCGACGCAGGATAATGTTGATATTTTTGATAATTTTTGATAATACAAGTGTTCGTCTGGTGCACACACCTCCTTACCCCCTTTAGGCACACCCCTTTAGGCGTGTGCGAGGGTACGGTTTCCTGGACCATGCTTACTATGCTTTCATTCGTGTCTGCTCTACTGCATGGACTAAAATAAAATTTAATGATTCATGACATTTGTGGCAGAAGAACGTATTTGCAGTCACGCGTTCCCATGTAAGTTAAGTGGAAATTTTGAAAAGACTGTTCCATTGGACAATGTCGTCTCCTGACCCGAGGCTCCATCGTCATAAATGAGACCGACAACGGCGAGCACTCTCACCGGCACCACCACCACCTCCATCGTCATAACACGAACGTGGTCTTCACTGCACGTGCGTTTTTCTTTTTCCTTCGTCAGCTATGTTCTCGACTCATCGAAAAGGCCTCACGCTGGTTGGTCATAATAGCTGTATTTGGCTGCCTTCCGGTTTGACATGCTCCTCAATCGATATCATTTACTATTAACGTTACTAAGGAGTTCCTAGATGTATGTATGTTATTTTTATATTTGGCTTTATAAATATTGAGGATACACATTGCTTATTTTGGTTTATTCGCAACACACTTTACGATTTGAGACTTCGAAAACACAAAATCCATCCGTCAGACTACACTATATCCAGTGTCTGTTCTAGGTTTCAATGTGTTCATGATCCAAACATGTACTTTTACGAGAAGTTTCGGGAAAATGATTTTAACAACAACAACAACAACAGAAAAAGAAAAAAAAAATGTGAAGAGTAACATAGTTATTTCAAACGCGATGTCTGCAACCCCGATGGCACTGTGTCATTGGTAGAAGAAGAAGAAGAAGATTCCACCGATTCTACTATACGTGCGTTCTCGTCACTTGAAACCTGCCCTGTAGTTTTCTCTTATTCTCACCATGAAGTCGCATCCAGCACTGCAGGGACATGACCACTCACCTCAAGCTAGCGCAAGTTCTCGGGCAGAAGCTAAACATTCAACGAAGACATCCCCTGCACCTTATGAGGCACGAGGACGTCCACTGGCAACGCGTCCTGCTTCCGTAGAACCATCCGGTTCTTTGTCTGATTTACATGTGAAAATAGGATTGTCAGCGCTCAACATGGATCCTCGAACGGCGCGCAACGTGAAGGGCAAAGAAACTGTGGTGATCCGCTGTTGCTGCATCACGGCGTCCGTGCTGGCTCTAGTTGTCACCGTTCAGCTGTGCTTAATCCTGTTGCCGGATCAGAAGCACACAACCGAGGAAGTCCACAATGAAACGTACGGCATCTATATTCACCGGATTGACACAGATCATGGACACGAGGGGACTACAGTGGAATCCGCTCTAGAAGCCATAGTGGCAGGTGACGATAGCCAAAAGTCAGGACATTTCCCAGCGGGACGTAAGGTGGATGAGAATTTCACTACGATGCAGCTGGTTGTGCAGTCATAATATCGAAGTGTTAATGAAACGTATAAATACGCTACCACGATGCGTCTAGGCTGATCATTTGTTTACTACAGGAGAACAGTTATAATAATGTTTATTTTTCTATTGTCCTGTCCTATTGTACTGAAGGCGCTGTTAGGCACGTAAAACTAAGCCAGACTAAACGTCGTGTAGGCAAAATATTCATTAAGTATGTGTCGTCCTTCTAAGCAGGATACTTTGCTACTACGTTCTTCTAGGAACACTGTCACGTATTCATCAAGATGCCATGCGAGAAGAATGCCGTGTTCGACACAATTTGGTTGCTATGTGGCAACAAATGTAGACATTCACAAGCGTAGCCATTTTATAGTTAATTGCGACCTAAATATATCACTGAAACTTAACTTGGAGCATAAGAAACAACATTGTCCGGACAGCTTGACGATCGTTATCATTGCGCCAAGAAAGTTCAAATCGAATTGAATGAAACCAAATCAACGGATTCCAACGAATACAGACAGAAATCTCAGTGGTTGTCGGACACTGGTCATGACGTGGTCTAGGAATGGTCTAGACGTTTGTGAACGCCAAACTCTCTGATGTGAGAGGTAGGCTGGTAGCACGGGCTCGTGCTCCCCGTGGTATGTGTCAACCAGCTGCCTGACCCTGTACTGCAGGTCGTGAATGAGCAAGCCGAAACACTATGCCTCCACAATTTTTCGCTGTGGAGGTAAACGACGAAGTTATAGCGAGCAACCAGCTACCAGCTGTAATCGAACACAATATACCTTTCCCTCTTTGTAAACAAATGATGTCATAGTGTTCGACAGCGCCATCAATTTGGTAGAGTTGAACTACGCTCGAAGCAAGGGGCGAACAAGGTCGCGCCCGAAAGCCACGGTCTTGAGGGGATTACGCTGGTCCCTGAAAGGGACGCGAACTTCGGTCCTACTTTTCTTTCAATAGGAGGCAGCGAACAACTGCCCATTCGTGGCGCCCTCTACTTCCGATTTGCTTCGGTTTCAGTCTGTCTACCAATGTCATGATGACGTTTCTCGGGTGGAGGTCTATTAGGCAAGATCCGACATCGATCAATGGATCCTATTGTCTTTGGCTGCGTGGCACTCCAAGAAGTAGTAGTAGAAGAAGAACATCCGGGACGCGATCCATCCTTTACCTAGCTGCAACATAGCCTACAAACTACGTGCTCCTTGCTATCCTCTGCGCAAGCTCGAACTATTGGGGCCGTCTCATTCACCCAACGTGCTTCACACTCGCCTCATTTACGACGGCTTTCGAAAGCAGCGTGGCACCTTCAACCGAAGGTGGCACGCCGGCAGATGGTCACGACGGTAAGGTCAGCCACTCGGTAAGCCTAACCCAAGCTCTCGGTCGTAATGGAAACTGTGCTGAAGTTGCCATGCTAATCATCTGCATGTCGGCTCAACAAACAACTTTATTGTGAGATGATGGAAGGGGAGTTTCATCGCCAGGGGCGATACTCTACCCCATTGCTGGTGGTGATGCGGGGAATGAAAGCATGTCGGCTCTTGTCGTCATCGGCATGCTATTCTTCGAGGCTATGCGGGTGAAGGAACTTCAATGATAAGCATAACTGGGATATTCTTGATGATGGTACCACGGAAACAGCTGAGTATGCAGCAACGACACCTTCGGATAACACCACTTCAGTGCCTTCGTCCACCACGAAAGGCAATTCGACAGTGCAGAATTCGAGGTTTGTCGAGAAGTTTACAAAAGAATGATGTCCTGTTTACAGTTAGGTGCTTCCATGGAGCCGATAGGGCGTATGGGAGCCATTGCATTTGCCTTGCCATAGCATAATTATCTTTGATAATACAAGTGCTCGACTGGTGCCGACACCACCTTTTGGGGTGTGCGAGGGTACGGTTTTCTGGCATAAAGATCATGCGTACTATGATTTCATTCGTATCTGCTCTGCTGTATGAACCAAAATAAAATTTAATGATTCATGAGATTTGTGGCAGAAGAGCGTTTCTGTTTGGAGTATGCACGCGTGTCCATGTAAGTTAAGTGTGTATTTGAATGGAGCCTGTTCTCTTGGACCACTGGAAGTGTATATCGTCTCCTGACCCGAGGCTCCATTGTCGTAAGACGGACGTGGTCTACGCTGCACATGCGTTTTTCTTGTTTTTCCTTCTTGGCTCCCGATGTTCTCAAGATATCCGCAGGGCATCACACTGGTTATTCCTAATAGCAGTATTTGAGCTCGGTTGCCTTCAGGTTTGGCACGCCTCTCAATCGATAGCATTTACTGTTAACGTTAGTAAGGAGTTGCTGGATGCTGTCAAAGTTCCCTTTGAAGCCGGCCGAGGACTCTATTAGTATCCCCACGACCAACAAGCTGGATTAGCAAGCGGCCGTTATCACACTGCCAGGCATTTCAACGACGCACAACCCAGGCTTCGTTATCAAAAAACAAACTAGTTGTCAAGCTAAATCAAAGCATGTCGCTCTCGCATGAAACGCAGAATGGCGGGCAAAGGCTACGCGTCTCCAGTGCCAGAACATCTGTCAGTGTCACACATGGGCCCTGGCAATACCACCTGGACAGAGAAAGCCAGCTTGGGCGTCGACGTGACGTAACAACTAAGAGTCAGCCAATCAGGATCGTGCTTTCAGCGGTCGTAGCCATGGAGACGAACCAACGTCGTCTGCGAGTAGTGGTTGAACGTCACCGCGTACAAAATGGGAAAATTTCAAAATAAGGGTCAAAACGGTCACGTATCTTTCTCAAGACTAATTTTTCGGAAAGCGCGTTGCACTTTTCCTCTACAGATTTACGTCTACAGGTTCCAAGTTAGCTACAATCTCATTTGAGAGTTTATGAATTTGCCGCAGTAGCAGACGAATTCCGACTTCATATGTCCATGTAGCGAAGGAGGAAGAGTAGGCAATATGCGGACCTCCTGTATCTAGGTGGTGTTGGCCTTAGGCGGCCCTACGAACAAGGAAGACGACGAAGAAGGAGGAGGACGGCTGCATTCTAGCGTTTGGCTATGCTGGGCTTGAACATTTTGGCTTCCTGCTGGTCTTGCTCCGAAGAAGGCGACCCATACCGATATGAACCAGTCGAAGCCGTGCATGCAAGATCATATAAATGTACCACAAGATGGACCATCCCAAGCGCCAGGACCACAGAAACCACAGCCAGTGCGGGAACAGGACGGCGCAGATGCCGCGTTGACTCGGAAGTTGTGGTCTGGCGGTCCTGGGAAAATTCCGTTTTCAGCCCTGTGGGACGGCTCACAAAACTGCGGAGCCACGACAAAGTCTCGATACGCCGGGGAAACCAGAGACCAAACTCAACAGGGCCGCATATGTATTCTTGGGCTTTGCGTCTGTATCCTGGTCATGCTGGTAGTCGTGAAGGTCTTCGTCACGGTACAAAGAATAGAAGAGCCGACGACGACGCAACTGACAAACATTATGCCATTACCGGGCTACGATAATGAAGAGGAAGAGCTGGCGGTCGTTACGATCCAGTCAGTTACGGAGGATTGGGCGGTTGATAGTTCCAACAGCGTGACAACAGTGACTACCACTCCAGCGCGCAGCAATTTGTCGACTGAACATTCCACTACGTCTGTATGATTTTGAGGCGCTACAGCGGTTCATACAGTTTATCGTGCAGCAGCTTCTTTACCGCATTCTTTTTTTACCTTCCAGAGATCCTTCATCCTGGCACGATAAGTGAACTAACGGCGCACTTACACACTTCATATCCACCTTCTTTATTTGCGTGGCTTCATGGAATAACAACGTGCCCACCTATGTCCCTTTATAGATAATTCATGTTTCCCAAAATTTTGTGACACACCCTTGACAGACCCTCAAATGAGCTATCAACGTACCATACTTCCTATTCAGCGAATATTTGTGATCTTTCAATCTAGTTTTAGTACACCGGGGGACTCCCCGATGTATCCGCGTCCGCATTTCAACGGTATGCAATGCACCGCCGCCACATAACAATCCACAAAACTTTTTTTTTGTTTCATGTTTCATTCTACACCCAAGCACCCTGTGTTAGTTTACATTCTTGACTAAATATCTCAACCCCCCCCCCCTTTCTTTCTAAAACCCACATCTATATTATATTTACTTGCTACTTTCTTCAACCTATGTGAGGCTTTATGTTTGTATGAGATCACCCGAAAGTTTTCTTTTTTCCTCAACAACTCATTTTTTCCCTCAGATACACCTCTTATTAATCTGTTAGGAATGTATCTCCAGGGTATCCCGCTTCAACCAAGCCTTGTATGTGACCTTCACAGCCCGTCAGTTCAGTCTGTGGATGCATGTACTATTGAACGCGTTAGTCATATTTAGCCGCCGAGTTATTCACAGTTTTTGCGATACTCGACCCATGTGGAGTCGACGGCTTTTTCGTTCTGTGTTTGTAGTGCCAACAAACGCTATCCCGATGGCTAACGACAACAAAATCTATATACGGTAACTCCCCCGCCTGTTCTACTTCCTTCGTAAATTTCAAACCCCCTCTATTTTTAGCCTTTAGCGTTTTTAATTATGGACTACCGAACCGCCCAATTTTTAACCCCTTTTTGATATTGAACACCGTTATGCTGTTGTTCTATTTTGTCTTTCTGCTGTTGAAACAGCAGCAGAAACTTTAAGTCGAGTACCGGCCTCGGTGGTTCAGTCGGTAGCGTGTTCGCCTTCTGATCTTGCGGGTTCGAACCCGGCCGAGGACGCCAGCAACTTGGTGGCAGGGTACAAGTTGCTTAAACACGCCGTCTTCCGCGAGGGACGTTAAATGCGGGGGGCTGTGTGATGAGTTTCATCGCACAGCAAAGCAAAGCACTCCACAGACCGATCGCTGTGGCGTCGCTCATGATCTCAGTTGTCTCGCGACGTAAACCCCCAATTATTAGAATTATTATTAAGTCGAGTACTGTTTTATCTTCGTCGTACCATGCGCGACGTGTGAGGCGATCTTTTCTGGAAAGTATGCTTGAACTACTGGGGCGGCTGAATACGGAGATACGAAAATGTTGGGGATGTACTGTAGGAATGAATCTGCTCCAGGGAGCGCTGGGGAACCGGCTTGGATCTAGTTAGATGAGGTCAAGTAAGTTTAGGTAGGGGTATATTCCAGGTTGTGACATTAGAATTCCCCAGGGGGAATACTCTCCCCCACCCCACCCCTGCGCACGCTCTGGGCGGTGCCGGCATTTGTCTGACGCCCTTGTCAGCATCAGTCTGCGTGTCTTTATCAGACGTTATTTTCGTATCTGGCTTTAAAAACATTGTCCTACATATTGCTCATTTCGGTTTATTCGCGACAAAAAACTAAAAATAAAGGCACAATTTGACTGATCTGACAAATGAATACACAAATCTGACATCACGCTTCTTACTTCGAAAAAAAAAAAAAAAGATATCCATCCGTCAGGCTGGATCCAATGTCGGTTCTAGCTTTGAATGTGTCCATGGGCGGAACATGGATTTTTACGGGAATTTTCGGGGGAAATGATTTTCACAACGACAAAAACAAATGTGGGGTTTAACCTAGTGACCTCTCACACAATGTCCGCAACAAAAACGTACTGTGCAATCACGATGACTCTATGCCCTAGGACAATACAGCAGTGTGCAGTATGCAGTGTGACAATACAGTCAAACTCCTTTACAGCGAAACTCAGGAGACAGCAAAAAAAAATTGCAGTAAAGGTTTTTTCGTTAAAAAGGATGTCCATTATTGGACCTATAGGGCTCCAGCGGGACCGCAAAAAAATTTGCCGTAGTGGTATTTTCGTTATAAAGGTGTTCGCTATAAAGGAGTTTGACTGTACTGCGTTCAACGTTACCCACTGCCTTCTGCAAATATCGAGCTCGACCTTATATTGTCCAGAGCGGCAGGTCATAGCGTTCGCCATAGCTTTCCAGAAGGCTCCATGAAGGCGAGCAGAGAATCGTGGTTGGGGACACTGATGGGACAGGCATACCGAGTGTTGTATTCCCTAAACTTGGTGGTACGGGCAAACATTCGGTAAAGGCTTTTTGAATCAAAACCCCTTCGCATCTTAGCAAACCTGCCGTGCATTAAATATTGCACCCACCAAAGGATGGAAAAAAAGAAGAGCCGCACCGTGCAGTAATTATTAAAAAAAAAAGGGTATAGTTCTGTATCGGGACCACTCGTCTTTAAAAATTAGTGAAAGCGTTTGGAAGGTAAATATTGCATAGAAGTGAAAGAAGGTCATATACTGAATGTATGTAAGAATTATAAAATTATGTGGACTAGAACTTTTTATATGCATTTCAACAACTCCATCTGATGCACTCCTAGCGCTGGAGAAACACGGGAATGCTAAACCTAACGGATTCGAAACTTGCCGTCTTACGAAGGGTAGGGTCGTTGAATTCGGCTAAATCACACCTCACTGTAGTGAGGTTAGTTCAGGTTGGGTTTTACTGATTGGGGGGTCTGCCCACCCCCCTCCCCGGTCACGCACTAGGCGGTGTGGGCATGAGACGGTGCCTGCGGATAAATCAGAAGGTCCTCAGTAAAGATGGCGTATCGCCTTCAAGAAACAAGCGATAAAATTTAATTTTTATACGTTTCACGCAATATGCGAGGGTCATTCCTGTGTAATTTCGTTCCTAATTAGTTCCCCTTTTAACTAAAAGCGTTTGATTTTTATTGTTAATGTTTTTTTTCTAAAAAAATGTCAGTGGTCCCGATACGGAACTACATTAAAAAAAGTAATCACATTAGTCACTACATTAGTCATCACATGTCATATATGTCATAAGTTACTTGGATCCGACTTGGCCTTAGTCCCCATCATTACTGCACAGACATAAACAAACATCTCACGCCCCTTTTGTCCTATCCAATCTCCCTTAGTGGCTCACGGCCATTATCTCATTGGTAGAAGAAGAAGAAGAGAGAGATCCTGGATGTGTAGACGATGGCGGAAATCAAACATCCCTCAACTCCTCTTTGCTCAGCTTCTGCTGACCCCGTTGGACGTCTCGCTTGTAGACATTGCCCTACCTATGCCCCCGCCAGTGCCAATTTCCGTCCAGGTTCTCGATATATTTCGTCCCGGCGCGAAGCACACCTCCTTGAATCATCTCCAGACTGTGTTGAATTGCCATTTTTCTCGGTTCTCCGATCACCTCATCATCGCAACTGATGCATCTGTCTCGGACGAGCGGGCCGGTGTGGGTATTGTCATCCCGCAACTTGACGCCCGTTTCCCTATCCGCTTGCCCGACTATACACCTGTTTACGAGAGCGAGTTCCTGGCAATGGTCCTCGCACTACTCAAAGTGCCCCCGCTTTTCTGTAAGGCACTTCTCATATCCGACTCCTTATCTGTGGTATCGGCCTTGGACTGTCGCGATAGCTCGTTGTTCCCAGTCCTGGCCTCACTCGCCCCCTCTCACATATCACACCTAATTGTAACCTGGGTTCCAGGCCATTGTGGGCTCCCGCTCAACGAGGCCGCTGACACCCTGGCGAAGATGGCCCTGTCCGGCCCCGTGCTTCCTATCCTCCCGCCGGTTGCTGCCGTTGTCCGTGCCCGTTACAAACGCTATCTATCCCTTGCTCGGCCTCCTCCCGGCCTCGGCTATGAACACCTCTCTTTCGCTTGGAACCCGCGCTATTGCCGCTCTCGACGTGCAGAAGTCTGTCTGACGCGTCTCCGGTGTCTTGCCCTCCCGCTTAACTTTTACCTCCATCGCAGTGGGGTGCAACCTTCCCCAGGGTGTCCTGCATGCGGTCACGACGAAACCCTCCAACATTTTGTTCTCGACTGTAGTACCTACCGCCGCCTTCGCCTACAGTCCCTCACCCTTCCACTGCTAAGGTTCAGCGTGCCCCTCTCATTATGCGCATTACTCTCGTTCGGTGCGTCCCATACCGGAAAATGGAATCCTGTCATCGCAGATAATCTCATTTCATTCGTTGCCGGCTCCAACCGGTTCTAGCCCTTAGTGTCACTGTCACACTCATATCATACTGAATTAGCCCTGGCCAATCTCCCTTGCGGATCGCGGCCATCTTCTTGGGGAGAAGAAGAAGAAGAAGAAGGTTGCATAGCGTTCCACTGTACCTGTGCTCTCCGTCGTCGCTCGAATCCTGCCCCGCATTTTTCTCTTATCCTCAGCATGAAGCCACATCCTGCACTGCAGGATCATGCCCACTCACCTGAAGTTGGCGGAAGTCCTCGTGGGGCAGAACCTAAACACCCAAGGAGAAAGTCCGCTGCACGTCCATCCAGTCAAGGACACATAGTGCTACCGCATTCGGCTTCCGCCAAACGACCTTCTGCACCTTCACATGCTCGAGGACGTCCACCGGCAGCGCATCCCGCTACCGCAGAACCATTCGATTCTTTCTCTGATTTACACGTGAAAATAGGATTGTCAGCGCTCAACATGGAGCCTCGACCGGCGCACAACGCGGAGCGCAGAGGAACTGTGGTGAGGGCCTGTTGCTGCATCTTCGCGTCCGTAGTGACTGTAGTTGTCACCGTTCAGCTGTGCCTAATCCTGTTTCCGGATCTGAAGCGCACTACGGAGGAAGAGTACAATGAAACGGAGGGTATCTATATTGACCGGGTTGATACGTACGATGGACACGAGGGAACCACACTGGAATCCGCTCTAGAAGCGGTAGTGACAGGTGACTTTAGCCAAAAGTCGGGACGTTTGGTGGACGAGAACTCCACTACGTCGCAGGTGGCTGCTGTGCAGTCATAATATTGAACTGTTAATGAACCGTAAAAATACGCTGTCATGATGCATCAGGCTGATCATTTGTGTGCTACTGGAGAGAAGTTATAATTCCGTCATCTTTCTAACCTCGCTTCTAAGGATAACCTCACAATGCAGTATTTACGTAAGCTACGGGATTCTTCGGTAACGAAATACATAGAACGATGTGTGGCATTTTTGTGTGTCTCTGTCGCAACTCGCTAGCAACGGCGATTTTTTTTTTTTTTTTGTCTTCCACGGCGAGCCTGGGAGGTGGAGCGGGTCTCGTCACCGTCTGTGCTGTCCGAAGCTTTCCCTGGGTCGTCGGGTAGACTTTTCAGACGAATGTCAGTACAGTTCTCCATGAAGTGTGCCCAGGACGTATACAATACGTATAGCATATATGTATACGTACTACGTATACGTCCCCCGCTCCTTCCTGATACCCTCTCCCTCCCCATGTGTCTGAGCGCTGCTCATCTGCAGTTGCCTCGCGGACACTGACACGGAATTTTTTTATATATATTTGGATGATTAGTGAGGCGGATTCATCACGATTGGACAACCCTACAAACCTTCATGGTTCAGACCTTCAAGTATGCAGAATGAGGGGGAAAAAAAGAGGGATATTAAAGTATGTTCTTACTGTTTTGTTGTTCTTTGCAAAACAATAACCACAATATTATCATTATATTTTTGTGATAATGAGTGCTGTTTCACCGCCACATGTGAAATGCTTGTTGAAATTATGTTGTCTCGTATGTTCTCATGTACAGAAGGCGCAATAAGGCACCTAAAACTAAGCCAAATTAATCGCCGTGTAGGCAAAATACTCATTAAGTATGAGACGTCCTTGTAAGCAGGGCACTTTGTTCTTATGATCTTGAGACGATCATGTATACAGTAAGAGGATCGCATGTCGTGTTCGATACAATGGACCGTCTGTGACGTGTACGCGTCGCTCCTGGCGGCGAGAGACGACATGATGGGAACAGGGGCGGGTCTAGGATTTTCCCGGGGGGGGGGGGTCCCCTATGGACCCCTATGGACAAGTGCCGCGTGCATGCTCGGATTGGTCAATCGAACCCTAATGTTCAAGGTATGAAATTGGGGGGGGGGGGTTCGGACCCCTGGACCCGTCCTCTAGATCCTCGCCTGGACGAGAAGACTACGAAGCAATGATGACAAATTAAAACCACGTGGGCGTAGCTCGCATTTTTTTAAGGATATAGCTGGATAACATTTGTTTTGAATGGTATAGCCCGCTCCTGTGGAAGCACACGACACGTGATGCACCCCAAAAAAACCACACGAAGACTTGTTAAGGCATGTTCATAACACGCCATGTTTTCATGCCAACTATCATGGCGACGCTTGTGCAGTTCGACGCAACACATTACAGTCATAATTACAGCATTGCGAGAAGCTTCAAAGCGCATGCGCCAACACCGGCAAAGAAAAAACTGTTGGGGACGGAGACTGTGACACGTGAGTTCTTCGTCGTCATCCACACATCTCCACGTCCATCTTTCTTCATGCGCCCAACGGCGCGAATGGAAAGCTCTCGCTTCATTCAGTGATCCTTGTACGATGGGAAACGGAAGAATCATACACCGACATTTATGCCTTTCATGTTTCGGCAGTTAACTCATTATACGTATTGCGAGAAAAGGCTCCGCGAACTCGCGTCACAGCCTACAGCATGTTTTCATGTCAACAAACATGGCGGCGCCCGCCAGAAGTGGCTGGGCATGCGCATACGCGTACCCACAAATGGTCATTTGGTACGTATGTGGGAGCTATAATTGGATGTTACGAAGACAAGACAACAAGACAAGACACGAAAAAAAAAAAAATCAAAGAACGCAGGCGGACTCACCAACACAGTCGATTATGCCCTGCTTTTCTAGATAGATACTCCGTCTTACGCAAATTTATGTAAAAGTTACGGCCTGTAGACATTTGCGGGAAGTCCATGTGAGATGCTGCTAAGATTCCAAGCCAGGTTTTGCGCACAACTTTGCCGACGAATGACATGCTCTAGAATTGGGTCGTAAAGCAGGAGGCACCACCGTTTCCACTTTTGAAGGCGCACAAATGAATGGAGGTTTTCTTCCGCGCTGAGAGGCAAAGACAAACACGTGAAAAAGGAAAATGGCCATTCTCCGTTGATTACATCAGTAAGAGGGCCTCTGTTGCCTGTCTTCAACGGTGCGCTAGCGTCCGTGTGGGTATGCGTCGGAAGGCGTTGCTCTATGTATACAAATGTTACGTTCGCCATATACAGGAGTATGGATGTGTCGTCATCTCCCATCTTCCCGACTGCCGGCTGAGGAAATTGTTTATATTAGAGAGGAAGGGCGATATGCTTATGCCTGGGCCTTCCTAGGTTCACTGCCAACGATGCTCTGTATCTTGAGTCCCATGTCCTGCCGCTGAAGGATCGCTTCCGCCTGCTAACCGTGAACACTCTGCTCTCATTGTTACAGAATCCCCTTGCTTTAGAGCATAATGACTCTCTTAAATATATGCGATCCTGGATGTGTAGACGATGGCGGAAATCAAACATCCCTCAACTCCTCTTTGCTCAGCTTCTGCTGACTCCGTTGGACGTCTCGCTTGTAGACATTGCCCCACCTATGCTCCCGTCAATGCCAATTTCCGTCCAGGTTCTCGATATATTTCGTCCCGGCGCGAAGCACACCTCCTTGAATCATCTCCAGACTGTGTTGAATTGCCATTTCTCTCGGTTCTCCGATCACCTCATCATCGCAACTAATGCATCTGTCTTGGACGAGCGGGCAGGTGTGGGCATTGTCATCCCGCAACTTGACGCCCGTTTTCCTATCCGCTTGCCCGACTATACACCTGTTTACGAGAGCGAGTTCCTGGCAATGGTCCTCGCACTACTCAAAGTGCCCCCGCTTTTCCGTAAGACACTTCTCATATCCGACTCCTCATCTGTGGTATCGGCCTTGGACTGTCGCGATAGCTCGTTGTTCCCAGTCCTGGCCTCACTCGCCCCCTCTCACATATCACACCTCATTGTAACCTGGGTTCCAGGCCATTGTGGGCTCCCGCTCAACGAGGCTGCTGACACCCTGGTGAAGATGGCCCTGGCCGGCCCCGTGCTTCCTATCCTTCCGCCGGTTGCTGCCGTTGTCCGCGCCCGTTACAGATGCTATCTATTCCTTGCTCGGCCTCCTACCCGCCTCGGCTATGAACACCTCTCTTTCGCTTGGAACCCGAGCTATTGCCGCTCTCGACGTGCAGAAGTCTGTCTGACGCGTCTTCGGTGTCTTGCCCTCCCGCTTAACTCTTACCTCCATCGCGGTGGGGTGCAACCTTCCCCAGGGTGTCCTGAATGCGGTCACGACGAAACCTTCCAACATTTCGTTCTCGACTGTAGTACCTACCGCCGCCTTCGCCTGCAGTCCCTCACCCTTCCGCTGCTAAGGCTCAGCGTGCCTCTCTCATTACGCGCATTAATCTCGTTCGGTGCGTCCCATACCGGAAAATGGAATCCCGTCATCGCAGATAATCTCATTTCATTCGTTGCCGGCTCCAACCGGTTCTAGCCGTTAGTGTCACTATCACACTCATGTCATAATGAATTAGCCCCGGGCCAATCTTCCTTGCGGATCGCGGCCATCTTCCGGGGGAGAAGAAGAAGAAGAAGAAGAAGGTTCCATCGCTCGCGCCCATCCGCTTAGTGCACCATAGGGTTGTCTTCCACATGCAGGCATGCTACTATAGTGCCACCAAGACACCACCATCATAGCCGTAAGCCTTGCTGTTTCACCAGCGCAACAGACAGGCTGAATACGCACCACCGATGTCCGGGCAGCTAGAATGCGAGCGACCTCCCTCCGTGGTAGTACTGGGCAGTCTAGATCACGCCCAAGCCCCACAAGATGTCATCCCTGGCGCACCTATGCCAGAAACACCTCAACCTCCAGGCGAACTCAATGGGGCCCTGGGTTCACCGCCGGAACAGCGAAAGATCTACTACTCGTGGATCCTGTTTGTGCTGATTGCGATTATGGTGGGAGCTTCGGTCCTCAAGCAGATCTTGCAGTCCCGCATTGGCAACCATAGCTTGGACTCTAGTGGGACGATCCGCCGCTTGGACATCTCGTCCTCGATGACCAACGGCACAAATGAGACGTTCTACGGGGCCCGTCACGGTTAAATTGCTTTCATGGGAACATCGCTATAAATGGCGTGTTCGCTGGTGGCGTTCCACCACTTAGAGGAAGCTTGCGTGTCTTGTGGAGTATGTGACTCGTCCCATATTTGTTCAAACCATTATACTGCCTTTGCAACGTAAACCAGATTGGGCCGTGCGCCCCAATTACTAGCTAGACTGCATACGAAATGGTCAAAGAGGAGACGTTGTTGGCATGTGTAGCGATATAAAAATGGAAATAAAAAATAAAAGCTGGCATTACACGCTAACGTGTTTGTGTGATATCATAATTTGTGGCTGTATACCCATAGACGACTATGACCATAGTACACGCCACGGTGATCTGGCCAACGACGTGTCCAAGGAATTTATACGATGTCACGAAATTACTGGTGTCCTAGCCTGGGTTCATCCGCATACTCGGTAAGACATCAGGCTACGAACTGATCCACCGAAGCACGGTGTAGCGTTGAAGATTGATCGAAATCTGGCGTAGCGTTCTCAAAACTGTTTTCCAATGTCCACAATTGCCGTCACGATCTATTTTTTTTTTCTCCTTTGATTTCTCTCTCTTTCTCTCTTTTCTTTTTTTGCTCTTAGTGCTCCTAAAAACGTCGATATCAACAGCCGAGTCTTGGCGTGCACGGCACATCTTGTATACGTCTCTTAGGGTGGCAAATATCTCTCCATTACGGGGTTTCGGGATATCTTTAAAACATATATATTATAAACATACCTAAAGTAACACCAACGCCACTAAGACCTGCACGTTATGCTCAGGAATTATTGACTGTAAAGGAACAACCCCAAGATGACCTTCCCCCGGCGAAGAGTTCTGCTTCAAGATATTCCTAGTTAACTTCAGCGAGACAGAAAGGAATGAACCATTCAAAGATATCAACATTTCTCTGTGCATGTTGTATGTGACCTGGCCTTACATATTTTTCCACATGCACTCAAATGACAGTACTAAAGTGAAGACTGTGCAATGTACTAAACGTCATGGAGTAGTGGGAAATATGTGCCGCATGTGAGCTGCCAGGGATGTGACAACGCGGTGATAACTTGTGATCTATATGCCCGACGTGGGTTCGTTTGGCGCCACCGCACCTCTCCAGCCCGACTGATGCCATGATTTCTTTACATCGTACCGTCCTGCCTAGAGCATTGCACGGGCCCGGGATTACCCGGAAGCCCGAGCCCGGCCCGGCCCGTGGGTCGGGCTGGGCCGGGCTTGACAACGCCGGACATGGTCGGTCATGTACGCGTACATATTTCACTTCACGAGACTGGACAGCTGAATTTTCTTTTCTTTTTCCCCATTGGGTATGGGATATCAGGTATTCTCATCTGAGAAATATCACTTTTTTACATGTGATCATGCTTATTTCGTGAATGGGTCTGGATTTCACGCGTGCACTCACACATATTTGGGGACGATTGGTGTGGGGTCCTGCACGAGCGTCAGTTAGATTAGGTGTTGGGCCATATTTCGTTCTCGTGAGGGTCCGGCACGAGGGTCAGTGATGTTAAGTGTTCTGACATATTTCGTTTTTATGAGAGTCCGGCAAGAGGGTCGATTAGGTTAGGTGTTCTGAAATATATTTCGTTCGCGTGAGAGTTCAAGAAAGAGGAACTAACACCGGAGCATGTGTAATAGAGCGGCGATGAGTCTCTCTTGAACCGCAATGTACATACGCCCACGCGCCGCTGCGCGCTTCGGTCCCAAGCAAGCAACCACCAAGCACAGAGCGGCTTGCCGGTGGAGAAACACAGCCGCTGCTGCGTTAGAGTGTATATCCTGATTCTCCACCAATTAGCTGCGTCCTTTTCCTTGCTGCGTTGTGCTCTTTAGTAAATCTAAATACGCCTCCGAACCTCGAGAAGAAATAGAGCAGAGGCGGGCTTGGACCGGGCCTGAGCATGGAAACAGTCGGGTACGGGCTGGGCCCGGGCCGGTGGAGTCGGGCTCGGCCGTGTACGGGCCGTAGCAGCCGGGCCTGGGCCTGGTACGGGCCTGAAAATTAGGCCCGTGCAGTGCTCTAGTCTGTACGGACGCTGCGCATCAAATGCAAGCACAGATAGCAGGAGCCCTGCCATCCGTGCTGGCCATTTGATGCACAGCGTCCGTACAGACCGTCTCCCAGTTGGTGTATTTGCATACTTGCGCAATTGGACCAGCTGTATACACAGACCAACGCTTCGTACCTGTCTTTCAATTTCGATATCTTCTCAATCACTTTTATTTATTATAAATGTGTTCACGAGCGTAAGAATTACTGAATTTTTAGGCCTAACATAGAAGGAGTACACAAGCAGTTATACAATATTACAATTACAGCAGCATTACAATAGATTTCGGGAGCGTGATTTGATGAAGGGGCACAGTTCAGTTGATTCGTCTATGAATTTGGATTGAGCTCATGTGACGAATGCAAAGACGACAAATGGCGTATACGTGTATTGCATCCAATGCCGATGTGACAGGCATCTTGAAATATAGGCGGCGTGTACTACAATGTATCACTACGGTGCGCTAGAATGTTGACCACGACCCACAGCCACGACCACAGCGGGTGTGAGGAAGAAGAGGAAGAAGAACGCCTTTCACCATAGCATCACGTCCTGGGTCTCACAGCTGCACGCTCGTTCGTTTTCGGAGTTTTCAGACTCTGTTTCCACCGCTACACAGAATGAAGTCCATACTTCCAGGTCTGCCCATTCCTAGTCCCGCGTACCCAGCTCTGCCCATGCCCAATCCTGTGTACCAGTACCCTCCTTACCCTCCTCATGAAGACAGCCACGGAAGCAACGTGTACTTTCCTCCACCACTCCCACCAGGAGCTTTCAACTTTGGACAGGAACCGCATCCTCCAGCACCTCCTCCCGTTTTGGGACATGCAACAGTCCAAATGCCACAGCCTGCACCTCCCTTAGCAACAGGTAACAGAGCCAAAGAACGAGCATTGACGCCGTCTTCGAATGTCACCACCAAGGGTGCCGGTCGAACTCAGATGGCGATGTTCTATTGCTGCATTGGGGCCTCCATAACAGTTGTGACTATCGTCCTTTTAATGTACTTTATCTTCACGGCGGAGCCTAGGACAAGTACGATGCTAGGCGGCGTGTACAAGGTTGCCATGAGGGCTAATGAAGGCGACAACGCAGACGCAGAAACTGAAGATGAGATAAGCACGGTAGAACCGGCACGGACGACGACGCTGAGTAACGCGATTGGACATCGAATAGCGTGTATCGGCACTGGGCGTTCGACTAGTGAAAATTCCACTTTGTCGCTAGTGGACATGGAAGTTTGATATGCGACCATTACTGTGCTCAACCAGGGGCGGATCCAGACCCTCAAGTGGGGGGGAGGGGGCGATCGCTCCCCCTGGACTCTCTTCTGTGCTCAACGAGGCCTTTGTAAGTGCCGGCTGATACATTTTCGTGTTTCATAATATAGTCGCCATTTATATAGTCAAGGTGCCTTTTTTTTTTCACATGCGTGATGTGTCGTTATTGCCAATGGATGTACAGCCCTAGTTGGTACATGTCTGTATAGTCTGAGCATAAAGGCGGACAACGTGAAGGACGGAAAACGCGCGCAACACATACGGGCTCCTGCTAACAACTAACGTTTATTGCTTCGGTAAGAGACGAAGGAAAACATGCGCGGGGTTCCACCGCGTGCATCTTCCATCGTCTCTTGCCGAAACAATAGACGTTAGTTTTTACTTTGAACCCGTATGTGCTGCGCGTGTTTTCCGTCCTTCACGTTGTCCGCGTTTTCTATGCTCCGATTTTACAGGTATCGTTATTGTTTTTCGCACGGAGAACTGGAATAAAATTTTCCTGCCATAGCCTCTTCCATTCCAACAGTTTTCTTTTCTTGTGTCGCAGCATGCAGTCACTTTGTTTGGCACCTAATATCTGTCTCCGGTGGTTGAGGAGGGGGCTTGCTCTTTCAGGCCTTCACTGGTGAAATAATGAATATTGTCGACGATTCAAAAATCGTAAAAGGGGCAAACTCGAGAGCATTGACGGCTTCTGGTCCCACACATTGCAATCACTCCTGATTTTAGTCCGCTGTAGTTTACTCCCTAGCACTGCAAATAGTCTCTGAGTTTCACATAAACTTCTGTGTGTTTAGTTCCGGGACTAATTGTTCTTGTCTGCATGGCCGCATGCTGCTCTGGGAGGTCGTATGTCGTAGTATCAGAGGAAAGCCCCGTCAGCCCTATGGAAGCATGGAACGGAAGCAACCGAAGCAACATCAAAACACAATAACGTCTATTATCGTTCATCGCTATTGTGTTGCTCATTCTGCCATGGTTTCGTTGGATCGGGTCCAACCGAGCCAGTGTTCAGTAAGCTCGTTTGACAAAATGGTTGCTGCCATCATTATCTGTCTATATAATAACAGTATATTACTGAAGGCTGGAGCATGAGCCAGCGCGCAATGTCCTGCCGTAAAGCTCTAACGCAGCGCCCTGCAGAAATCGCACTCTAAAGGCCTGTTGCGACATATAGTTCGGTAGTCGTTCCCGGTCTCTCCCCTCATGGCACCTCCAGAGTTCGACAGCATGCGAACGAACAACTTCGATCAACTGACTGAACGAAAAACTACCAGACGTTTGTATGACACACTCGCCGGTTCCAATGCGGTTGTCGTGCCCTGAAATGCGGAAGCGGAACAACTCCACGACTTCCGCGACGTCATCACTGAAGAACCTCCTCATTGGCCAAAACAAATGTACTGGCAATATTAGCGCTGAAAAAGTTGAAACGAGCTCAACTCGGGCAAGCGCTAAGTTTTAGCGGTTTGGAGGAAAAAATTGCGCTATTTTCTAGCGCTGTATAGCAAATCACTATTGGCGAGTTCCCACATGTAGCGTTTCGCTCTATAGGGCTAGAAAATAGCGCTCCAAACCTGGAGCTGCTTTTCCGTTTGCCGTTCTCACATACAACCGAGCACATAGCGCTATCCTGCTGGGGTCACGGGATGTCTCTTTGCGACGTGATGCACCGGTGCTACCGTGATTGCTTGAGGTCAGCGTTGGGGATCCGCAGCATGAAGGGGGATGACACTTTCGATGCTGTGATCGCGATACCAGACTATAGTAACCAAACACCCATGAATTGGTAGATGAAACTCGTGGCCATCTTCACATCGTCGTCGTCGTCGCATTCCCGTCTTGTTGCTTCGAGTGATCGGAAGCAAAACAAACCCCAGCTTCAGCGACGTCACGGCTGAAAGAAGCTCACGATTGGTTAACGCAGACTCACCGCTCAATATAGCGCTAGAAAAGTTGACCGGGGCTCTACTTCGACAAGAGCGGTTTTACAGCGGTTCGTAGCAATGCGAGGAGGAACATATAGCGCAATTTTCTAGTGCTATGTAGCAAAGCGCTATATGTAGGAACTGGCCTTATATGTCGGAGCAGGCCTTAATCGTAATAGATTTTGCATGATAATTATTCTGACAATATTACTTGGCTCCCTCTACCTTACTTTTGAACTTGGAATAGCTCCCTGAGCGAAGGATGTCGCGAGCGAGCGATTTCACCGCCCTTTGGATAACGACGAGCAAATGGTTTTATAAATACGCCCGGCTAGTACTTAGGTTTATTCGTAAACGTGACGAAGAAGAGGACTCCCTCTTTCCTGCGATATGTGATTTGCTATTGATCTGTCTACCAGCGGACACTTCTCAAGCCCGGGACAGACATGTATCGGCACAGTTCCCTTAGAAGTCGGCCCAGGACGCACATTCCTCCAGGGCGTCAGTCGTGACGTTGCCCACCTCTGTGTCGCCGACAACGGCGTGCCCTTTCACCACCACCACCACTCCTCAAGCCCTCATTCCTTCATCTGTTATCACATCCTCTCATCTCATCCTGGCTACAGTCGTGACGCAGCCACAGGTGTGGCAACCAATTTATTGCTCCGTAGACGAAAGCGTGCTGTGCGAACGCAGTGCTTCCTGGACAGGTCCTGGTCGCGCGTCACAGCAAACGTCAAGGCACACGTGACCTTAAAGATGGCGGCGTCCGTGATCGGCGACCAACCCGTTTGTAAACAATGCGTTTTTTTTTTTTCGTTTCTGCGCGACCTTTTGGATGTCTTTTGATAACGGTAATTATTTTTTCCTATAATCTTGCAGTAAAACGCGCAGTTTTGCACATAGGCCTCATACTGTTGACGAATTCCAAAGATGTTTTGACGACCGCGCGTTAAGGCCCACTGAGCCGATGCGACGTACTCACCCTAAGGAGAAATGGGCTACGATGTTGCGGAAGAAGCACCGCATAGTTTACGCTGGTAAAATACGTTCGTCTCTCGGCTTTATGACGACGAAAATATGTTGGTAAGCGGCGAAACGACATGTAGACAAAGTCACATGACCTCGAACTGACGTTTTCTATGACGTGTGACCAGGACAAGATGGCAGTTTTGCAAAAGCACCTGCTTGAGGGCAGTTACAACAATGGCGGGTTTGTGTCACCCCTGTGTCACGCAGCCCACATTCATGAGGCCAACAACGGCAAGCCGGTTTTCGTCACCACCGCTCCTCAAGCCCAAACAGGTCATGGCCGATGGCCGACGGTTGGCAAAAGTCGGATGACAGCTTGCAAACGACGCCTTAGGCCAGTCTACATTGGCGCAACGTTGCACAGTGATAGACGGAGCAAGGTTTCGCAAGCCGTCGGCTTAGGTGACTGATTCGTACCAAGAAAGGAGCACGTTGGCCAAGCACTAGCCAAGCACGGCTAGGTCTGCAGGCCAAGCTTTTGCCAAGCTGGGTCCAATACGTACGTCGCCTTGGGATGAGGGTAACGCGGAATGGCGTAGCAGTGCATGAGTTTGACTTTCGATGGACCAAGTGAATGTCTCAAATCAAAAGCAGTAAGAAACAGAGACGTTATCGTCATGGTGAGTTAATACGATAAACAATTCATCATTTCAGTGCTGTTTGTGGACTCATCAAATTAAATTTAGACACTTCACTCTTCATTTCGACTGACGGGTAAACAGAACTCTGGAATTTGTGGAAGCTCGCTCGCGAGACAACCTACGTATAGTATCTAGACGGGTAGAAATCCAGCGAACCGGTAGGGAAGTATGAAGGGAATTGCCTCAGGACGGGAGCCGCCGATATTCTTCAGGCTGTTTCCTTCTTCTTCTTCCACCTCAGAGCCTGCTTTTCTTCTGGGCAAAAGAGAAGAAGAGAAGTCTCTGGTCGAAATATCGGCGACTCTGGTCTCGAGGCCAATTCCCTTCATAGGTATAGTAGCTGTTCTTCCTCAGGAAATAAATACAATTGCTTTTCTTTGTGTGCTGTTTATTTGTCCTAGTGGTCACGTGCATCTTACGAGCTTTGATGGTTCTCCCCCTCTATTTTCATTTTTATTTCTTTCATTTTGAAACGCCGTGCACATTGTTCGTTGTGAGAAATGTTTGTGCTTTAAAACGCCATATACTCACTGTCCGTTGTGGGGAAATACGAGCAACAAACACAGAATGATCAATCGTTACCTTACGCCGCGACACAACTGAGTATGAATATGAGCGACGCCGCAGGTATGCTTTCGTGTATATCTTGGCGCACACTTGGCACAATGTAGGCTGGCGAGTGCTTGGCAAGTCATTGGCCAGGGTACAGATCCGTATCAAGAAACACGATTGTTGGCCGGTGATGTACCGACCAAAGCTAGGTATAGGCTAGCCTAACTATTGCCAAGCTTGGCCCAACCTTTGTTTGTTGCTTGGGATCACCACCAGTGCCTCAGGCAGTTCAATCTCCACCACCACCACCATCTCCACCTCCTCAAGCCCTGCCCAGATAAATAATCGTCTCGATGCCATGACGGAAGACGAAGACGAATGAATGGTGTGCACGCGGCGGAACGATATACTCGCCGTTCTAATCACTTTGATCACAAATGGCAGGCATCATCACTTCACATCTTCAGTGCTTGTTCCTGTACTTCGCATGAATCGCAAACAATGCACTTCGATCCCCAGTAAGTCCCGCTGCTGTTACAGAGGCCGAACCAATGGCAGGACTTGCACCATCGACTGCATTGCCACCACCGCCTGCATGCGCTAAGGGACCTGTAGCGAACGCACAGCCTGCTGGTTTGGAACCACCTGCAGAAGATGAACTACAAGGGAAACTAAGGTTATCAGAGTACCACGCCATGAACGTAATCGTAAACCCTGACCAAAGTACTAACAAGAGAAGATGTGAAGTCGCAGTGGTGAAGACTTGCTGCTGCGTCGCAGTGTCCGTTGTGGTCATAGTTGTACTCTTTCAAATATACCTCATTCTGGTGACTGCTGGCGACCGCAAAACGACGGTGGACCGTGAAGGAGCATACGGTGTGGTTGTCTTGGACCATTTGGACGGTGACGACGAGGAGATTGGTTCAGACTTCGAGGACGACACAACATTCCCGGTGCCTGTGCAAGAAACAGCAGCGACTGAAGGCGGCGGTCATAGAACAGTACTATTCACGACTGAATATTCGACGGATGGGAATTCCACTGTATCTCAGATTAGCGCGCAAGCTACCGTAAATAGAACATAACAGTCTTGGGTGTTTATTTACTTACCTTACGGCCAAAGGGGGAACACCATTAGCTTCTGTTGCCTACACTTTATATATTAATTTCAGTAGCCGTAAGGAATCTTAGATGGGCGTGTATCTATAATACAATTCTCGAGGACGACAGAGATGCATTAAGAAGCATCGGTAATAGCGTGAAATGCGAAACAACACGCTGGGCATGCATTACACATGAAATTGGTCACTCAAACACATCTTCAGATCTTCACTGTCGATGACTGAGGTGAGAGAGCCGGGGCGGAAGTTATGCTTCACAGAATGAACGAGGTGGGAAGTGACCTCGTTGAACGCCGGGGATCGCCCACCCCGTCCTGTGAAGACTAAATTATCGCCTAGATGTTAAGTTTCCCTCGTCTCTGGTACATAATGCTGGCCAGTAAGCTGCAACGCAGCACCTAGAAGGCATCTCAAACCGCACAATTGATTTAGATCAATGTCTTTCTTCCGGAAATGTCTGTCAACGTGCACATGACTGCTATGTATTGCACTTCTGCTTTTACGTCACAACGCTTTCCTTTCGGTACCTCCGTTCCTCCCGAAGAAAGCTCCCTGACCCCGAAAAATTCATAGATATCAAATGCCTCCTAGCCCCACATAATCCTTTTCGCTGTTGCAGTCCGCGTCCACGGCAAATTGCTGGGGACCACAGAGAAGGGGACAGAAGCGAGCTGCAGCAAGCAACGGAAGAGAACAAAAAGGTTCTGATCAGTTTCTAACAAAGGAAAAAGAGAACACCTGACAAACAAACATGGGGAAAAACTGTAAGACGGGAGCGATACCCCAGACAATTGATTAAAGAAAGGACATGAAGCGAGCTCAACTGCTATTGCTTCGAGCGTCTACCGACTCGGATTGACGCTGGGGAAACGATTTTCTTGGCCGCCGCGTGGGGATAGGAGGTTGAGGATTCTGACGCTCTTCCTTTCTTGTCCGTGCCCTAAGAATCAATGATGGACGTTTAGAGATTGTCCACCATGTGCTCTGGCAACAAGGCAGGCAATTCTTCAGGCCCTGTGAGACGCGTGGGTTTCGAACATTTTTTTTTTAAATTACGTTTTAGCGCCGCGAAGCAACTGTGACTGTAAGCGGTGTACAGACGTGGTCATATGGAAAGAGGACAGCAAGAAAGAGTGGGACAGATAGGTTACTACGCGTGCTGCACAGGGTTGAAAAAAATCCGGATATTTTAAAAAGATCCTCTCCAGTGGGCTTTTGTGATGAAACCCGGATATTTTTGGATATTTTTGAAGAATATAGACAAACCTAGAACTGTGGCACAGAGTAAAAACAAATGTGTTTTTCTGTTCCTCTTCATTTCGAGTGACCTCTCATAGTTTCGGTTTATCGAATTGCCTGTCCTTGTAACATTGAATGAGTTTCCAGTGCTTCCCGAAAGGTGGAGTCCCATGCACACGTGGGAGAATGGTGTACCCAAGAAAACAGTGGCCAATGGCCAGAGGTCGGCAGGGGTCTGGTAGGCCTTTGGCCAACAAAGTAAAATTTGAGGTTGGCCAAAGTTTGGCACACCAAAGTTTGGTAAAGGATTGGGTGCCATGTATGGTACAGGTCCCGACAAAAGTTTACGGAACAAGCGAGCGGTGTATTTTCTCCTCGGTACGACACCCTAGCGGCAAGCGGAAGCTGGCGAAATCAGGCCAGTTCGCTACCTCAGAGGGGTGAACGACTGCGCTCTTAGCGACACACAGCGGTAGTTTCGGTATGATTACTGTTGTATGTGCCCGCGAAGCGAGTTGGGTTTAACTGTTGTGCTCTTGAACAACTCGTGACTGGTGGTTGGCAGTCGGCAATTTCCACTTGGGGCTGTACTTCGTTATTTGTACATTTAATATACATGTCACAACCGTGTCATAGGGCATGTTGTGACATTCAGCTGATGCTGAATAAAGCCCCAATCCATTTTTGCAAGGGAAGTATTGTTTTATAACGTATAGATACCATTTTCGCAACAGTTGTCTGGCTTTCGTACCGCAATAAAGACAAAGGCGAGGATTTTTTACGCAAAATGCCGTTTATAAAACCTGTCCAACATGTCCAAAAGTTAACAGTCGTCGCGTGTTGCGTTTCAACAATTTTAGGCGACATCACAATTACAGATTCCGAAACCGATGCCAATTTCTGACTTGTATGCGTGCCGTGAGTTAGAGAACCCTTTCTCTTTTTTCATATGGCGTATATGGCTCCTCCATGACAGTTTCAACAACTACAACAGAGTCTACGTGACTGTCTCAATCTTAGGTAGTATGTGCACCCCCAAGAACTGATTGAAATCGTCAGAAAGAGACATCATTGGCCACTCACCTAGGTACTACGGGAAGAAGAGTTCGGTAACCGACTGACGGCAAGCTACAGTGGCGTCCTGTCGGCACGGGCTGTTGGCCCCACGTCATTGGCCAGGTCCTCGCCGACGTAGTTTGGCAGTTAACGTTGGCAAGACGTTAGAACATGACTGGCTGGCGAACTTAGTTGGCTGCCAACTGCTCCCCGACTTTCTGCCGACAGTCGGTCGTCGGCCAATTTCAATTGGGAAGTGCGATGTCAAGTTTTCAGACGTGCATAACGCATTGTGAGGAATGCACTTGCTGTGGTTTGCAAACAGCGTCGACATTGAGTGAAAAATATAAAATTAAATAAAATTCAGAAATACAGAGCAATGCCCCACACTGGCCTGGCACACTGTTGGCAAGCATATGGCAAATATAGCAGCAGGTTACTTGGCCAACAAAGCAACTTTTTCAATATGTCAGCCTTCTGCCAGACAATGATTGGCAATAGCTTGGCAACCATGTATGGCACGCATACCTTGGCCAAACTCGTAACAATCCCTAATATATATCAAATTTATCTTATGGAGGTAAAGTACCTGGTCAGAAGTTATTAAGATTCACTTGAGAGCATTGGGTGTTTTCAACGTAAGCGTGCTGCTGTCTCTGCAAATTATTTACGAGTAACACTTTTCGAGCAACAGAGTAAACCAACTGGTTTTACAAACTCAGCATTTCACATGAAAGCATGTCAGGAAAGTTGTTGGCTATACTTGACTCTTTGCAGATGCACGGCTTAATTGCAAAGACGTATCCTCGTCACCGTTACAAACGTTTTACGCCCCACTATACACTTGATGAACGTGCCCCGCACAGTGTGTATTTCAGTATATGTTCCATCCAGTTCACTAACTTTGGCCATGTGAGATGCTGAGGCGCTTACCCCTCACCCCCAGTGCCCATGTGAGGCATGTGGGGTATACGGCACTCACGCTGGCCACAGACCTAAAGACGGGTGCCAGTGCCAGAGGCGCGTGAGTGCTTGTATTCACATGGCTTCCCACGTCAAGAAAAGCACATGGCGCACAAATAACAACAACAACAACAACAAAAAAAAGGAACCCGTATTTTGCATGTGAATCCAAACCTGGGGAACATATTTGGGCAGTTGTTGGCCAACCAAATACATGCCAAGTGTTGGCCCTTTTGGCAAAAGGAACAAATCCCATTACCAAACTCTCTGGCCTAACTTAGGCCATTTATGACAACTTTGGCTAGTCAAACTCAGCCCAATATTGGCCTACATTTGGTGTGCTCCTTGGGCAGACTTGTGTTTGAGCACACATTGGCCAGCCAAACCTTTCGGCAAGGAACCAATGCCACACTGGTCCCATACTCTCTGGCCAAACTTGGAAAGTGTTTGGCCAGTCTGGCTAGCCAACTTTTTGCCAATGCTGGGCCATATTTGGCATGTTGCTTGGGTAGACGCTACACGCCTAGATTTAGCGCACTGCACGGGCCTAATTTTCAGGCCCGTGCCCGGCCCAGGGCCGGCTGCTACGGCCCGTACCCGGCGCGGGCCCGACGTCTTCTATATATTTCCAGCCCGGGCCTGGCCCGAGCCCGACTCCACCGGCCCGGGCCCAGCATTACCCGACTGTTTCCATGCTCAGGCCCGGTCCAAGCCCGCCTCTGCTCTATTTGTTTTGGAGGTTCGGAGGCGTACTTAGATTTACTAAAGAGCACAACGCAGCAAGGAAAAGGACGCGGCTAATTGGTAGGTACACTCGAACGCAGCAGCGGCTGTGTTTCTCAGCCGGCAAGCCGCTCTGTGCTTGGTGGTTGCTTGCTTGGGAACGCAGCGGGCAGCGGCGCGTTGGCGTATGTACATTGCGGTTCAAGAGATACTCATCGCCGCTCTCTTGCACATGCTCCGGTGTTAGTTCCTCTTCCTTGAACTCTCACGCGAACGAAATCTATGTCAGAACACCTAGCCTAACCGACCCTCTTGCCGGACTCTCATAAAAACGAAATATGTCAGAACACTTAACCTCACTGACCCTCGTGCCAGACCCTCACGAGAACGAAATATGTCCCAGCACCTAACCTAACTGACGCTCGTGCAGGACCCCACACCAATCGTCCCCAAATGTGTGTGAGTGCACGCGTGAAATCTAGACCCATTCACGAAATAAGCATGATCACATGTAAAAAAGTGCTAGTTCTCAGATGAGAATACCTGATATCCCATACCCAATGGGGAAAAAAAGTAACGTGAAAATTCAGCTGTCCAGTCTCGTGAAGTGAAATATGTTCGCGTACATGCCCGACCATGTCTGGCGTTGTCAAGCCCGTACCCGGCCCGGGCCCGGTGGCTGAAGCCCGAGCCCGGCGCAGGCCCGCCTAAAAAACGCCAAGCCCGGCCCGGCCCGGCTCTGTCGTACTTCACTTAGAATGCCTCCAGGAAGCAGAAGAAAGCCTCATCCACAATGAAAAGTAGAAGACAACGGGAAAAAAGCTACATCTTAAAAGTTAAAAAAAAATCAAGTGAAAAGTTACAAAGTGAAAAAAAGTTAGAAGTTAATGTTGCGCGTACCTGGGTTTTTGTAGCCAGCCAGCACTACATTACAAAACAAAGCGGTTGTTTTGCGAGTGGCGTTGAATTAGGATTCGCATACATATCCCATTTTGACAAAATATCTAAAAAAATCCGGATTCAAATATGTGGACACAATCCAAAAAAATCCACCGGATAAAATTCATGTGGATTAAATCCAAACAACCCTGATCCTGCTCCGACTTCAGGAGGAATTGCGCCGAACATTAACATGCTGACACATAGTGTATGGGGCCGGTTGGAACATTGTTGGGGCCGGTATGGGCCGTTTAGCGGAGCATGCAATGGGTTGCGGTTGCGTGCCAGATTTTTGAAGCGACTGAGATAAAGTTAAGGTCAAAGGATGTGTATCTCAGGCAGATTGTGGAAACGCAACTCATTGTAGAACAAGGTAGAGATTGTGTTAGTGCCCCCACCGCTGTGCTTACAAAGAAGCAAGAAGAATTGATAAAGAAAGGTTGTTGGTTCGGGTGATATCGGTGTTTGGCATCAAGTGGTATCTGTGACATAACGTCATGTGGGAGGAGCGCCGGTTAGAATGTATGTTCGCTTGTTTTTCAGTGTCAGTAAACGGTTGAAAGTTGCGTCGTCGCTGTCTCGTTTCCTTTCTTTTGTCGCCTGGCCAAGGGATTAAAATGCTCACGGTAAGGTTTGGCTGTGCGTCATAGACTACAGTGAATTCACGGCGCTCTTTGCCGGAGTATGACAGCTGCGTAACTTGATAATTTATGGCTTTACTTTATCATGAGATCGATCACTATCACACTTATCACAGGTTATCAGACTACCACGCATTGGACGTAATGGTAAACCCTGACCAAAGTACTAGCAAGAGAAGCTGTGAAGCCGCAGTGGTGAAGACTTGCTGCTGCGTCGCAGTGTCCGTTGTGGTCATAGTTGTACTCTTTCAAATATACCTCATTCTGGTGACGGCTGGCGACAGCAAAACGACGGTGGACCGTGAAGGAGCATACGGTGTGGTTATCTTGGACGGTGACGACGATGAGATTGGTTCAGACTTCGAGGACGATACAACATTCCCGGTGCCTGTGCAAGAAACAGCAGCGACTGAAGGCGGCGGTCATAGAACAGCACTATTCACGACTGAATATTCGACGGATGGGAATTCCACTGTATCTCAGATTAGCGCGCAAGCGTACCGTAAATTGAACATAACAGTCTTGGGTGTTTATTTACTTACCTTATGGCCAAAGGGGGAAGACCATTAGCTTCTGTTGCCTACACTTTATATATTAATTTCAGTAGCCGTAAGCAATCTTAGATGGGCGTGTATCTATAATACAATTCTCGAGGACGACAGAGATGCATTAATAAGCATCGGTAATAGCGTGAAATGCGAAACAACACTCTGGGCATGCATTACACATGAAATTGGTCACTCAAACACATCTTCAGCTCTTCACTGTCGATGACTGAGGTGAGAGAGCCGGGGCGGAAGTTATGCTTCACAGAATGAACGAGGTGGGAAGTGACCTCGTTGAACGCCGGGGATCGCCCACCCCGTCCTGTGAAGACTAAATTATCGCCAAGATGTTACGTTTCCCTCGTCTCTGGTACATAATGCTGGCCAGTAAGCTGCACCACAGCACCACGAAGGCATCTCAAACCACACAATTGATTTAGATCAATGTCTTCCTTCCGGAAATGTCTATCAACGTGCACATGACTTCTAGGTATTACACTTCTGCTTTTACGTCACAACGCTTTCCTTTCGGTACCTCCGTTCCTCCCGAAGAAAGCTCCCCGACCCCGAGAAATTCATAGATATTAAATGCCTCGTAGCCCCACATAATCCTTTTCGCTGTTGCAGTCCGCGTCCACGGCAAATTGCTGGGGACCACAGAGAAGGGGACAGAAGCGAGCTGCAGCAAGCAACGGAAGAGAACAAAAAGGTTAAGTTCTGATCAGTTTCTAACAAAGGAAAAAGAGAACACCCGGCAAACAAACATGGGGGAAAACTGTAAGACGGGCGCGATACCCCAGACAATCGATTAAAGAAAGGACATGAAGCGAGCTCAAGCGCTAATGCTTCGAGCGTCCACCGACTCGGATTGACGCTGGGGAAACGATTTTCTTGGCCGCCGCGTGGGGATAGGAGGTTGAGGATTCTAACGCTCTTCCTTTCTATTGTCTTCTCTTGTCCGTGCCCTAAGAATGAAGGATGGACGTTTAGAGATTGTCCACCATGTGCTCTGGCAAGAAGGCAGGCTATTCTTCAGGCCCCGTGAGACGTTTCGTACATTTTTGTTTTTTAAATTACGTTTTAGCGCCGCGAAGCAACTGTGACTGTAAGCGGTGTACAGACGTGGACATATGTAAAGAGGACAGCAAGAAAGAGTGGGACAGATCGATTAGTACGCGCCCTGCACAGGGTTGAAAAAAATCCGGATATTTTAAAAAGATCCTCTCCAGTGGGCTTTTGTGATGAAACCCGGATATTTTTGGAGAATATAGACAAGGCTAGAAATGGGTGGCACAGAGTAAAAACAAATGTGTCTTGCTGCTCCTCTTGATTTCGGGTGACCTCTCATAGTTTCGGTTTATCGAACTGCCTGTCCTTGTAACATTGAATGAGTTTCCAGTGCTTCCCGAAAGGTGGAGTCCCATGCACACGTGGGAGAATAGTGTAGACGCTACACGCCTGGATTTAGAGCACTGCACGGGCCTAATTTTCAGGCCCGTACCCGGCCCGGGCCCGACGTCTTCTATATATTTCCAGCCCGGGCCCGGCCCGAGCCCGACTCCACCGGCTCGGGCTCAGCCCGTACCCGACTGTTTCCATGCTCAGGCCCGGTCCAAGCCCGCCTCTGCTCTATTTGTTTTTGAGGTTCGGAGGCGTATTTAGAATTACTAAAGAGCACAACGCAGCAAGGAAAAGTACGAGTCTAATTAGTGGAGAGTCAGGAGGTACACTCGAACGCAGCAGCGGCTGTGTTTCTCTGCCGGCAAGCCGCTCTGTGCTTGGTGGTTGCTTGCTTGGGAACGCAGCGCGCAGCGGCGCGTGGGCGTATGTACATTGCGGTTCAAGAGAGACTCATCGCCGCTCTATTGCACGAAAGTTAGAAGTTAGGTTAGGTTAGGTTAGGTTAGGTTAGGTTAGGTTAGGTTAGGTTAAGAAGTTAAAAATATTAGCCCCCCCTCCCCCCTTCCTTTCAGAAAATTAGTTAACACTGGCTAATCAACACAGAAGGGCAGACCTAAATGAACTAAGACAGCTTTTCTTCTCTATTTGAGGAGAGGTGCTCAGAAATAATCTGAGCGGTTTTTTGTTCCACAAACGAGACGTTTTCTCACGAGGGTGAGCGACAGCGCCGTCACCATCACCTACCCAAACCCATCATCATCACCATCGTTGCTGTGCAATGCACGCCGTGGAGCTCATTAGACATCGTCGACGAATCAACAACATCCATTAGCTCATAATTTGGCCCATCACCGACCTAAAGCCCTAATAAACCGCTGTCTCGCCTTAAACTCACCTCCTGCTTCGATCCTTCATCTTAATTCTTGATATCTCATCTGGCTAAACGGGGACGCCAACAGAGCCACCATCATCTACCATCACCGGCCATCAACGACAAGATGGGAAGGTCGTCTCCCCCTGTATGCCTGACACAAGATAAAAGTTACACGAATTACGCCTGTCGTGGCGCTCGTCGCCCGCAGTTGTCTAAAGCGACAATGGATTCTTGCGTAATAACCTTGCTTATATGGCTAAGTCGCTTTTGTGCCAGAAAGCACCAATCATCATCATCAGCAGCAGCAGCAGCAGCAGCATATATCATATATCGTTGTTCTTCCATGACATCACAGCACGGTAAGACGCTAAACGAGCGGAAGTGCTGATGATGCTAGTTTCCGTGCAGGATTGTATTACGTCTAGCCTGGCGATGACTTCGAATGTGTCTCGTGAGCGTATAGCAGACACCTCTATTTTAATGGTGATGACTGGCGCTTTTCGTCACCGCAGGCGATACTGCACCCATTTACCCGCGGTAATCCGGTGAAACTATAATGACGAGCGCCACAGTGAGGAGCGATGTTGTCCAGAAGGGCTGTAGTAGTGCTTTTAGGGCTGACCGTGGGTGGGATGGACTTTGGACGAAATGATTTTGTGATACTAGGAGTCTTATGTCCCAGGAAGAGGGAGCTTCAGGGTGTCGAGGAACGAGAATGAGTGAACAATAGCAGGCATGTCGGGGTCATTCTGTTGCGCTTGTGCGAGAGCAACGTATACGGCCGATGTCGGTGGGAAGATTCCGCGTAAGGGCGGCACTGTGGGACCGCGTAGAGAGCGTCCGCAACAACGTTGGCGCTACCGGGATTATCCCTGATGTCCGTCGTGAATTCTGCGATGAAGGCGAGGTGACGGAGCTCTCGGGATGAGGTGGGTGAGGGAGACCTAGCGGCAGAGACTTGTGGTCCGTGTAAATAGCAAACTGGCGTCTCTCGAGAAGGTGGCGAAAATATTCGATGGACAGATATACTGCCAACAGCTCCCGTCTGAAAGTGATTTATCGAGCTTCGGTGGGCTTAAGCGGCTATGAAAAGAGAGCAAGTGTGTGCAATCGATCATCCGAGGCTGTTTTATGCAGAACAGCTTTAGTTTATCAGTCAGATGCAAGTCATCTGGAGTAGCTTGTTGCAACCACGACCCGTCTTATGTTCATCGAACCCAATCAGTTCACTTGAATTGTAAGTGCAAAAACAACTGTCTCGAAGAAGACTTTCCAGTGGCTCTCCCCCTATGTGGTACGCGGCGAAACAATAGCATTCGGACCATCTTTCACCCTAATGGACCTCCAATAGCCACACAGTGCCTCCTGTGGGCCTGGTGACAAACTCTAACGGGCGCTGTTCTGCCCTTTTTTTTTTCTTCTTCTTCTTTTTTTTCCTTCCTCTTCCGCGTCTCTGAGTTATGTGAACGGGTTTACACTTGAGCGCATCGGAACATGTTTACCCAAAAGACAAGGACCTCGAGATCGAGAGAGAGTGTTTAACAGACTAGTGTACTTAGCCACTGAGAAGAGGTGCGTGGGAGTTCCCCAGACTGCACTATCTGCGATGTTGAGATGTGTTGGGGGAGGGAAAAGCAAAGAAAGCGTTCCTGCGTCTAGCAGTGTCAACACCGCCTGTACAGAGTGTTCAAAATTAAGCTTTCACGAGCGCTACGCAAACACAGCGATGACGGGGAAACCGGATGATAACTTTACGCTACTTGTGTAAGAAACAGGTGCTGCTAATTATGCAGCACCTGTTTCTTACTCAAGGAACAGAAAAAGTAGCACCAGTTTTCTTTTGTTCGCCTATTTATAAAGTGCTAGTGAAAGCTTAATTTTGAACACCCTGTAGATATGGAAAGCGTGCCTCGACGTGACGTGCCTGCGTCGACGTGACGTAACAAGTAAGAATCAGCCAATCAGGATAGTCTTTTCAACGGTTGTAGCCAGTCACGAACGTGCTTTCGGCGGTCGTGGCCATGCAGAAGAACCACCGTCGTCTGCGACCTGTGATTGAACGTCCCCGGGTACCAAATGGGAAAACTTGGAAATCAACCGCAAAATGGTCTCAATCTTTTTCGCAACTCATTTTCTGGAAAGCGTCTTGCACCTTCTGTCTAAATATTTAGACCTGCAGGTTCCAGGTGAGCTGCAAACATTTGCGAGTTCTTGAATTCGCAAAACGGTGAATCACAGTAGCAGACGAATTCTGACTCTTAATTGAAAGAGGGAGAGGAGGCAATGCGCAGGCTTTCTCTATTTAGGCAGTGTTGCCAGTGTCCACCTTCATTAGCGTCACCGTGTACTGACATGAGCGAATGTTTGTGCGATCATTATTGCTCTCTCGTGAGGACGCGCTTGGTCAACGTCATATGTCTTCGTTCTCTACTAACCATGAGGAATATCCTGTGACTGAGCAACAAGATATTCACTAGCAGACGAAAGTGTCGATGGTGTCGTCTGCTGTGTGCAGAGTGCGTCACTAACGAGATTCCGGTGGCCTGCGAATGCCCAACATAAGGTGCGGCAGTACCACCGCCTGTGAACGGTTTTTTTCTTCTTCTTCTCTTCTCGTTTTCTTCCACTGGAATATCTGTCGGAGATGTCGCCCGTGTGAATACACGACCAGACATGCTTCCCGAGCCCGCTGCCAAGAAATGGGACTCATCATTTATTAATTCATTACACTTTTTATTGTTTTTGTGATCGTGCTGCTGTACGTTCTGTGTGGCTAAAGTCGTACGTTGTTCTCGCATCTGCTCCCTAGTTATGCGTTGTCAACGCTTGAAAGGTCAGGGTTGTAGAAAACAAATGCTTGCGTTTTCACAGCGCACTTTCGAAGCTGGTATAGACACGACGAACTGGTTCCCATCGGTGTCAGAAAGAAAGCATGTTGTATGCATAACACATTGTATTCTCGTCTTTAGTGTTAGTTGTCTGTTGCTGAGTTTGTACTCGGAAACCTTCATTTAATGCAGCGCAGCAAATTGTGAACTGTTGAAGAGTCTCATCCTTTTGGCAGCGAAACACGGAGCGCTATGAGACACGCCGTCTACGCACACTACTATCATGGACAAGTGGCATGCGACCCGTGCTTGCATGACGACCATTTCTCTGTAGGTATTGTATAGGCCTCTTTCCGTTTACAAACAAAAGACGCCATTGTTGTGTGGGCAACCACACGAACGCGACTCCTGATTGCCGTATGTAATTGCAGATTGATTCAGGTGCTGTCGAATGGTAATTTCTGGCAAGCTGTGTCACATTATTCTCATTGTCCCGGACTCTCTGTTAATTTGTTTTGCCCACACCGGCCTTGTGACGTCACTCGCGGAAACTGGTCTTTTTTAGAATGTAGCCTAGGGGGAGAAATATGTGCGGAAGAGACGACGACGAAAATAAAATAATTGTTGGGGATGTTCTGAGGGAGAACGGGTTATGCACAACATGTAGCGAAGCACACGATATCACGTCCAGAGCATTTATTAACTGCTGCTTACTATAGTAAAGACCAGCTCCCGTGGCATAGTGGTTAGGATGATCGCTTTCTGCGGTGGGTCTGGGAGGTGACACGGGTTCGAATCCTGTCACCGGCTGTGCTGTCTGAGGTTTTCCCTGGGTTTTCCGAAGACTTTCCAAACGAATGTCGGCACAGTTTCCCCTGAAGTCGGCCCAGGACGCATACTGACTCCCTGTCCCCCACTCCTTCTTGTCCTCTCTCCATCTGTCCACGTCTGTACGCCGCTCATAGCCACAGTTGCTCCGCGGTGCTAACACGAAATTAAAAAAAAATTACTAGTAAAGAGGGGAAGGAAAACATTACGTCCTTCCTCTGCACGAATCGCTTAGCTAGGAAAAATCAGGATAGACCCCGTGCAAAAAGGCAATTTGGAGACATCGGAACGTGGATATGTTACACGAATCACTGCACGCGACATACCGGTCCGTATGCTGCTGTATAGACAGGATATCTTTTTCGAACACTGCACATTCTCTGAACGGAATTCCTCGAAGATTTGCAAGAATGTCTGCTCCGGAAATGAGCTAGATGCAATAGTAGTCCCCTCCGGACGTACAAGCTATCGATTAAGGAAGAAGTGCTACTCCTGCATTCGGACTAGCTGGCACGCTGCTTTCGTAGACATGGCATGTAAAGTGAGGATTATTAGCTTTGGATGGCTTCTTACCCGCTGTACTGTTTCCGCTTTCTACGTTCAGTCACATTAATCGCATAAGGTAGCTGCTGTTGTCTCTGAAGTTCGTTTAATAAGCGTTTTGAGTCACGAATCCCAGCCATGAGACCAAAAATTATTTTCCAGTTAAAACTATTTCAGTTTGAGGAGTTGCATTCAGGGGATATTTTATAGTTACATTACGTTTGTAGTGCCACCATTTTTTTTTTTTGTTATTACAGTGCGTAGGAAATAACAATGCCATTCACCATCACGAAGCGATTGAATGATGACCGTGCATTGAATGCCTGGAACCCGTGGCATGTGAACTCAAGCCTTGTCATCTCATTCATCGGTGCCCCACTCTCACCCTCTCATTCTCGTACACATTACCTTCATCTTTTTTGTAAATCTTATTTGTCTGTAATCTATCTCAGCCTTGTTTCACCGTTTGACAGGTTATCCTTTATGTCCTTATTCTTTTTTTTTTTTTTTTGGAATAGCAAGCCGACATACCGTTTGGCAGACCTTTCCTCCTTTTTTTTCTTTGTTCTAATAAATATACCCCCCTCCCCTTGCATAGCAACCTTCGTACAGTTCAAACTATCACTACAGGATCGTTAAAGGACACGTACCTGCTGCTTTTGCTTCGCGTTCGACTCTCTTTTTTTTTGTTTTCTTCGTATAAACACGTATTGTCCCCCCGAGATTCATTATCAAGTCTCTCTCTCTCTCTTTTTTCGTCTGGTGTGCACAGCAAGTCTTTAATGGTTAGCTGTAATCTTGATTGGCCCTTGTTCGTTATGTTGATTCCTTTTCACGGTGTTACTTCTCGATCTTTTATTCTTTGTTTTTTGAAGAAGAATCTGGAGACAACGGTTGAAGTGATCTTAAAGAGTCCTTAATGATGGGATGTTTTTAACGTGATACTTACATCTGCTGCACCTCCATTATGGAGGTGCACAATTAGATGGGCAACCTTGAGGCCATGGTCGTTATATCCCGAGAAAGAGCGACAACAAAAAAGCGACAAAGAGTGTCACTGGATTGGACCTTCAGTGGCAGCAGCGTATTTTAAGAGAGCCGGCAGATGGGCCTTAAGTCACCATTAGTTGTTCCTGCTCGGCGCGTCACACATTGGCGGCAGCCGCCCATTCTTATCAGCATAAGAACCACCACATCCCAGTCTGTGTCGAAGCAAAACTCGGTTGGATACATAGTGCTCGAAATTTGGCTCATGGCGGATGGTAGTGTGCTCCGGATCCAGTTCAAGTCTAATCCGAACCGCAGCAGCCGTGGCCCAGAATCAGAGTTGTACGTAACGCGTTACTAGTAATTGCGTTACTAGTAATCAATTGCTTTTTTCAGTAAATTTTAACGTAATCAATTAATTTTGTGAGCAAGTAATTTTCCAAGTAATCTGATTACAATTTTCGGCAATCAATTACTGAGTAATCGATTACTTTTTTAACCTTCTGTCAACAATGGCAACACTTTTCAGCAAGCCCGATCTTCGGCTGAAGCAATGACGCAGAGGTCACTGTGACGGCCGTCTCTAGTCCTCATGTGTTCCATGCAGACAACAGTAACAGTAAGAATAGATAATGGTGCAATGGGGCAATAGATAATGGAGCAACAGTAACAATAGTAACAAAACGAAGCGGATGTTTCAACGCCTATACGATCGTCCTCATCTGGGACAGGAGGTGAGACAATTTAAAAGTAACGGGAAATGTAACGCGTTACATTTCTAATCGGTAACGTATTACATTTTTGATGAAGTAATTTGTAACGGTAAAGAATTACTTTTCGCGCAGCAGTAACAGTAATTGTAATCAATTACTTTTTTCGAGTAACGTGTACAACTCTGCCCAGAATTACTCGGAACGTTTCACGGTCTATTTAAACGAACCACCCGAACAGTACGGTGCGCGCCACACGACACAACGTCGTCTTTAGTCGTTTTATTCACTCACTGGAGAAGTTGTTATTTGTTATAGACACCCGCAGACTCTGTCGTGCAAATCTGGGTCACAGCGTGCTGCTTCATTCTTTCTACTGTGGTGCGCGATAAGCTTTGCTCACCTGGGAGCCACTGTGGTCGTTTTACGACCTGGACGGTGTTGACGTCACGTGTGTTGCGACGTGGCATGGCGACCTATCAGATTGCCCGACGTCTCGGGACTACTCGACCTATATGCACCACAGCAGAACAGCAATGACCACATCGTGCCCTTGTAAAGGGTACTCTGCCGCATAAAGCACAGTGATCAGGAAAAGCACCCTTTACGGTTAGCATCCGCCTGCTTGGGACGAAAATTGGGAGACCGAATACTTTGATCCCGTTTAATGAACTAGTGAGCAATGGTTTTGAAGTATGTCATTTACCAGAAACCAGAGGTGGAAACCAGAGGAAAACAATGAGTGTCAAATATCGTTTTGTGAATACTGTAAAGTGGCTGATTCAGTGATAACCGGCTTCTTTTTGTGTGTGTGTGTGTGTGTGTGTGTGTGTGTGTGTGTGTGTGTGTGTGTGTGTGTGTGTGTGTGTGTGTGTGTGTGTGTGTGTGTGTGTGTGTGTGTGTGTGTGTGTGTGTGTGTGTGTGTGTGTGTGTGTGTGTGTGTGTGTGTGTGTGTGTGTGTGTGTGTGTGTGTGTGTGTGTGTGTGTGTGTGTGTGTGTGTGTGTGTGTGTGTGTGTGTGTGTGTGTGTGTGTGTGTGTGTGTGTGTGTGTGTGTGTGTGTGTGTGTGTGTGTGTGTGTGTGTGTGTGTGTGTGTGTGTGTGTGTGTGTGTGTGTGTGTGTGTGTGTGTGTGTGTGTGTGTGTGTGTGTGTGTGTGTGTGTGTGTGTGTGTGTGTGTGTGTGTGTGTGTGTGTGTGTGTGTGAGAGAGAGAGAGAGAGAGAGAGAGAATTATCTCTTGAAAGATTCGAGTATGTATTGGAAGTATTCGTCACTAGAGTGGCATGTTAATCTGTCTGTGTGATCAATCACAGAGTAATCGATCGATCGAAAGAAAACGCCTTTCTCGTTTCTTAAGCTTTGCAAACCCTTATTTGACTTGTCCATGTTTAGGAGGTCAATCCTCGGACACCAAGAGGCGATTATCTGGACTCGGACTTCTTTATAAAAATCTGCACTTTACTCTAGTGCTGATACTCCCGCAGTGGATGCGGAGGGATGAACTTCAGAAAACACAACCAGTACAAGAGTACTGCATGGAATATGCTATTCCCAAGTAGGACCCAGGAACTTCCTTGAATGTTCACGGAGATGTAGAATGTTGAGATGTAGAAGATGTAGATGTTGAATGAATTTGGCAGCAATATCAGTTTGAAGCAGACGCGAACCAATATTTAAGGTGACTCCCTCCACTTGAAATGCTGCAGTGTGCTAGTTAGGAAACCGGTCACATCAGATTAAAATACGCATTGAAATACCTTAGGACGCGTATGTGGTCGTCCGTATGTGTTTTTTTTTTTTTGTATATCCATCTATCGTGTGGTATCAGTAGGGCCCAGAAATTTAGGCACTTTTAGTGAGTGTCGAAAATAGGCACGAAATAGGCGGAAGTAGGCAGGCATTTAGGTCCTCAAAAACACCAAAATAGGCAATAAAATGCAAAAATAGGCACGTTAATCTCGTACGCTCTTTTGCGTTGTGAGTGTGTCAGAATGCTTCTTCCGGGTAAGCTCGCTCGTTTAAATACTATGGTACCATTCAAGCTTTGACATCTGGTACATGAAAGCTGACTCGACAAAGAACCACGCTATATTGAGTAATGTTTCGAGTTATCGGCCCTTGAAGAGTTTGAAAGGCCAAGAAAGGCCTTGAAACGTGCATGGGGGTATCCCGAATTACCACCGCTAAGAATCCACCGTTTAGAATCCCATATGCTCAAAATCCCAAACGGCGCTAGCGTATAGCGTTGCTTGCGTGGCCAACTGTGGGCAGCCCCCCCAACGGCATGGTGAACTGTCAAAAAACACCTAAACTAACCTAACCTCTGAAAACTAACCTAACCTAACCAAAATCTAGTAATTTTTGCTGCTCTGATGGGACCACCACGCTAAGCCTAACGGTCGCCAAAAACCTGATTTTTATACATGACAATGACTACTACTTCTGACTAGAATGGCTAATGACTTCTACCGATTTCAAAATCACGCATTACTGCGAGGCTTGTCAGTAATATGTATTATTCAACACTATCATCCCGCCATTCTTCACATTAAATCTTTAATTTAGAAATCTGAGATTTTGAACTTCTGGGATTTCAAACGGTCGATTCTTAATGTGGTAGCGTCAGCGGATGAAGCTGAAGAAGAAAACTCCGAGACGAGAGACGCGACACGGGAATTCTGTTTCATTCAGAAACCGGGAGCTGCCTGAGACCCACGCTTGTACATGCTCATTAAACATGTGTACTGCCGCCCTGTTACGTTGACGACGAATGAACAATCAGTCACCTTCTGGAGGCATCTGCAGCAAAAATGGCACCACCTGCGGCGTCGGGAACCTCTGCTACAGCCGAGACTGTACAGACACCCGCTGGAACTTCGATCCTGAGAAGGAGGATTGGAGCTTATACCAGATCCGCCTCCAAGCATGCCTCGATGTTTCCCTTCAGACGTCGATCGGGAGCAGAGACATTCAGGGTTCTGCATTCCTTGATCCAGCCGGAGAGGATAACAGAGATTCCTTTCAATGACCTGCTGAAGAAACTGGACGACCATTTTCCCCCGAAACGCTTCAAGGAATTTGAACGTGCGATGCTCTTCTCTGCGCGCCAGGAGGAACTCCAACGTCGTTCCTTGCAAGGCTTAGGTCCATCATCGCCTTTTGTGAGTACGAGAGGGAAACTGATCCTAGGGCATGTTCCTTAGTCACCGCTTTCATCGTCGGAGTCCGCGACCAACGTATCCGAGCTCGTCTGGCGCAAGAAGTCGACCTGGAAATAAGCAAGGCGTTGCGGATGTCTGAGAGTTTTCTGCGGGCGCAACAGGAGTGTCGTCAGTTGGACAGAAACCTCTTAAGCACCTCAGCTGCCCCCAAAAGTGCGAACTGGGAACATTCGACAGCACGAAAAGTGTTTTCGGTGCGGCAACAGAAATCACTGAGAGTCGTCATGCTGCTTCATAAAGGAACGTTGCAGGTCTTGTAACGAACTGGGGCATATCGAACGCATGTGTACCAGGAAGAAACCGCCTTCTCGTCAATTCCACGGCCGCCGGCGCGTCAAGACAATCACGAACGTCTTCCCTGTTGGGGAAGAGGAAGAGTTGATGACTTGCATTATTAATGGAACGCCGATTACACTGCAAGGAGACACGGGATCCTACTACACAATCTTGGGAAAAGATGCTTGGAGCCAGCTTGGGAAGCCAAAGTTAGGTCCAAGAATTCAAGAGCTGAAGGTACTCACCGATCACAGCATACCTCTCAAGGGTCAACGCTTGGTGAACGTAACTGCAGCTGGCGAAAACCACGGGCTCCAAGCGCTTTTCACTGATTTCGAGGGTATCGGCCTAGGCAGGCAGTGGATCAGCAAGCTGAAACCAGACCTCAACGCCATGTTTGTTGGAAAAGTTGAAGAACGCCACATTGATTTGGCCAACGTCCTGCATAAGTACGGAGATCTTTTTCAAGAAGGACTGGGTTGCTGTTCAAAAATCAAGGTTCATCTACAAGAAGCAGGTCCAAAGCAGCAAAGTACAGGTCCGAAGCTAAACCGAAATTTTGCAAGGCAAGACCTATTCCGTTTGCGCTTCGAGATGCCGTAGATAAGGATTTGGAGAGACAAGTTAACAGTGGAGTCCTGACACCAGTTGAAGTTTCACAATGGGCTACGCCAATTGTATTGGTTCCAAAACCGAACGGGGCGGTACGCGTTTGCGGCGACTTCAGCGTAACCGTTAACCCACAGCTGGATGTTGCCCAGTACCCGTTGCCTCGTCCGGAGGAGTTGTTTGCGAAACTCAATGCTGGGAAGAAATTTTCAGAGCTTGACCTATCTGAAGGATATTTTCAGCTACAGTTAGATGAAGAGGCCAAGAAAGTTCTGGTGGTGAACACACACAAAGGTCTGTTCAAATTTGACAGGATGCCGTTTGGTATATCGTCAGCTCCCGCCATCTTCCAGAGAACGATAGAACAGGTTACAGCTGGAATGGAGGGAGTGGCGCGCTATTTGGACGATATCATAATTACTGGAAGAACAGACGCAGAACACCTGTCAAACTTGCGGCAAGTTCTTCAGAGACCTCGTGAATATGGATTTCGCCTCAAGAAGCAAAAGTGCGAATTCTTGCAACCTGAGGTGGAGTATCTCGGACAGGTAGTATCGGCACAGGGATTTCGACCTCCCCAGAAGGTATCGGCCCTTTTGAACATGCCGAAACCGAACAAGGTTGGCGAGCTCCGAGCCTTCCTAGGCCTTGTTCAATACTATGGACGGTACGTCAAGGCACTCTCAGATCTGACAGCGCCGTTGAATAGACTTCTGCGAAATGACGTCAGTTGTGAATGGTCAGCATCGTGCACCCAAGCATTTGAAGAAATCAAGCGACAGCTAACTTCCATCGATTCCTTTGCACATTTCGACCCAAGTCAAACACTCCACTTGGCGGCGGATGCGTCATCGATAGGGGTTGGAGCGATGATCTACCATAGAATTAATGAGAAGGACAAGGCCTACGCTCACGCTTCGAAGACCTTGACCCCTGCTCGGCGAAACTATGCTCAGACTGAGAAGGAAGCTCTCGCCATCATATTAGGAGTAAAGAAGTTTCATCATCAGTACCTGTGGGGCAGGAGATTTGTCCTGTATACAGACCATAAGCCACTCACTGCTATTTTTGGTACAGAAAGGGGCATCCCAGTGACAGCAGCGAACCGAATGCAGCGTTGGGCATTGGCACTTTTCGGCCATACTTACGATATACAGTACAAGCCCACGGCTTAGTTCCGCAATGCGGACGGACTGTCGAGACTGCCAGCAGGTCCGGATCCCAGTTTTGATGCAGCAATTGCGGGTGATTCCCCTTTCACAGGAACAGCACACGTGTCTGAGGTCCTCTCTGTTGCCGTACAGAAGGTCCCGTTGAAAGCTTCTGAAATCGCCAAATCTACCACTGCCGATCCTGTCCTGGCCAAGGGGTATCGCTGCATCATGGAAGGTTGGCCTGTTACTGAGCGTGACCTTACTTTACAACCGTACTTCATAAGGAAAACAGAGATGACGACAGAAAACTGCTGCATCATGTGGGGGATGTGTTCCAGTTCCACTTCATCCGTGGGAACTTCCGAAAGAACCGTGGTATCGTTTACATGCAGATTTTGCAGAGTTCGAAGGAAAACACCACTTTGTTGTAATTGATGCAGCTCAAGGGGTTACCTACACAAATCGTAACGGACAACGGTCCGCAATTCACCAGCGCAGTCTTCAAGGAATTCTTGGATCTTGTGGGCGTCAGACACATCTTGACGCCTCCATACCATCCGAAATCTCACGGACAGGTTCAAGACTATGTAAGGACGCTCAAGAGTTGTCTTCGCCATCAAAAGAGAGGCAGAGACTCAGGACAACATCTTAACCATTTTCTGCTCAAGTACAGGGTCACGCTTCACACCACGACGGGACAGCCACCGTGTGAGTTACTGAACGAGCGCCGCTACCGTACAGAGCTTGATTTACTGCGTCCGAAGCACCCAAACGCTTCATCGCAAGGGTGGGATCGCCAGAAACGCAGCTACGATTGCACCACAAAGACCGATGTTTCACTCTTGGAGAAGAGGTGTGGTTTAAAGACAGGACTCGCAAGAATCACTGGCTCAGAGGAACTATCGTCCGTTGCCTCGGAAGTGTTATTTAGGATCCATGCCGACGATTTCAAGCAACGACATTCCGATACCAGGGGCGGTTCCAGGGAAGATCCTCGGGGGGGGGGGGGGGCACTAAAAAAAAGAGAGAAGAAGAGAGACGGGGGGGGGGGGGTCGCCATGTAAGACGGCGAGCTGCTGCGCTTTCATTTCACACCAGAACTTTATCCATGATCTACATGTTGCGAAGTTTAGCAAGCTGTAGAGGAACGCCACCGTGCGGCGTGTGCGGAAAACGGAGCGTGCGGCAGGAAAATCTGCCGGAATGGGGGGTAGAGGCATGTCTTTGGATCTGCCCCTGTCTGATACTGACTGGATGCACGTATTTGAGCCAGCAAGAATAAAGACGTCAAATACGTCATCATTCCATGAGCAGAGCTCGTCTGTTGCACCGCCATCTCAGCGTCGCTATCCTGCACGGGAGCATCGTCCTCCAGGCCGGTACGGCTCTGCTTGAAGGGGAGGAATGTGGTGGCGTCAGCGGATGAAGCTGAAGAAGGAAACTCCAAAAAGGCTCGCGACACGGGAATTCTGTTTCATTCGGAAACCGGGAGCTGCCTGGGACCCACGTTTGTACATAGCTCATTAAACAGTGTACTGCCACCCTGTTACACTTAACGGTGGAATACCGAGGCATCTCCAATGCATAAACCCCTTCTAACGAGCCACGGTACTCAAGGAAACCAAAAGCAAAAAAGGAACAAAAGGCGCCAACACGCAGAAACGAAAAGCAAAATGCAGCTCAGCATGAGCCTGAAAGGCGCACTCGCACCTGTAAAAAAAGGCTGTTAGGGCATCTAATAACGTGCTACAATCCACTATAGTCGATAAAAAGGCAGGCAATCTCGAAAATACCGGCCGGTGTGTTGGCCGTACTCAAGTGGGCATCGTCACAACTATAGCAAAAAAAGAGAAAAGGAATAAAGGGGTTCTAGTCTAGTGCACCTCCGTCCAATCACTGCCGTTCACCCTGCCTTTGCCTCACTTTGTCCGTATCAACTCTCTTGTCCCTTTTTTTCCTTCTTCTTTTTTTGCTATAGTTGTGACAATGCCCACTCGTGTGCGGCCAACAACGGGAAGCTACTGCGATCCCCCCCCCCCGTCTATTTCTTGCTGTGAAGTTACGTTCAAAACGGGCTACAATTGAAGTGTTTTTTTGTCAAGTGCCCGGCTCAAAAGGTACGGGAGCACAACGGTTTGACCTTTCACATTTTCTGCCAATATGAGTCCCTCATCCCTCGATTCTGTCTCCAATATGTTCTCAGTGTTATTCGCCGCACGCATCAGTTCTCCTTTTCCTATACACATACCAAAATTCATCTAGCAGTCCGAGTGTCCTTTTAAGTTACGTCCTGATAAGCCGTATATGTACGTTTTATACGTCTTTGTCGAGTTCGCGTGTCGTTTTCTACTTACCTCGGCGATGAACTTCTCGTGGTCGTCCAGCTGGAATGATCGCGTAAGCCACTCGCAAGAATGTGGGTATCAACATGAAAAGATTCTCCTGTGCGTGTGTTTACGTGTATGTGTGCGTGCATGCGCAATTATTTTTATGTTTTCGACAAATGGCGGTCTATGGGCTTATCTATACGCAACAGGAGCCTCAATACTTTGGAGTGTTTATGTTTATTGTACGTGTGCATGGATCTTAAATAGTTATTGGCTCATTTGCGGGAGGATAACTGTTTTCGTTTTCGTGATGTTCACGTTAATTAGCAATGTATTGTAAGCCCTCATTATCTCTGATATTTAATAAACCGCGCACTGATGATTGCACAGCTTTATTTTATTAAGGGATCGTCATGAATAGGATAAAATGTCTCTCTCTATTCTTAAATACACCACGTGTCCTTTTTACATCTAGCATTTTGCCTTTTTCCTCACCTGGTTGCGAACACTCGGTAAAGATGATTGCCTTCCAAGCACGAATCTGTGAGGTGACCCGGGTTTGAATCCCGCCGCCGGCTATGTTGCATGGGTTCCCTGCGAAGTCGTCCCAGGACGCACGACAACCCTCAAGCAACATGACACCGTCTCGGCAGGCAGAGCGCTCGGCAAGGAAACCTCACCAACCAACCAACAAACCATGCCAAAAGCTAAAACAGCTTGAAACGTACATATACCAGAATGCAAAACGAGTCTTTATTTTCGCGAAATTGCTGTGCATTCGTTGGAATCAAAAGTGCAATTGTTCTTCTTACTTCTCTGCTTAGTAACCCCCATAAAATGGCCCGTACTTCAGGAACCCGTGGAAGGACTATTTTGAACATCGTCAAAATCTACACGTGTTGAAGTCTGTGCGATCGTTCAAACGCTACCTCTATGTAACCGTTCGTAGACACACGTGCACGGCTTAGCACCTGCTGTGTCGATCGCGTACAGTGATAGTGAACGCGTCAAAGTATCAGGGAGTTTAAGTAGGTCGGGAGCGCTCTACGAAACGGATACGATAACGGAACTTGTCGCATTAGCCAAGTGATGTCAGCCGATTCGAAGGCGATTGAATTACTGCGTTTTGAGAATGGTTACCGTGAGTACCTTCCCATCTACTAAAACTCGCTTTTAGCTCACGTACTGTACCACTGTTTACGCTGTCCCTTGACAACGATTTTCCGCAATGTGACGAGATAAATGTGAAAAAGTACTGTTCTCTAAGACCGGAGGTAGGGCATATTCGACAGATGTGGTCTGAACCACCGTGTATATAAAGTTGCACGCAACGTGCAAAATGTGCTCGAGAAAACGAATGGTCTCAGTTGCACGAAATGTACAAGTATACGCGCGGTCAGGCGTTATACCTCGTTTCCTTATAGTAGGCTATCAACTTCTTTGGTTGACCTTCACAGAGTGTCACATCAAAAACAACCTTCGTCGAGTTACTCTTGATGGTGGATGATAGAAGGGGAAAAATATATTTAAAATTGCTGGGTCACGACCGCCCTTGTAGTCTATAGCTTTTACGCTCGTCAGGTCTACACATGAAGGGAAAAAGTAATAAACTGGGGAGCAATTACAACTTTTCGTCCCTTAGATTGCAATTGCTCCCCATTTTAACCACATGACCCTGAAGTGTACACCCCACCGCTGAAAATAGTCCGTAATCCCTGCATAAACTTCCGTGCACCTAGTCCTGAAGGGAACTAATGGTGGTGGCTACTGACAATGCACCTAGTCCCCCGAATATGACTAAAATATTTCTCTTCTTCTCTTTATAATGTGATTCAAGCA